>NC_143074.1:27477000-27827500 GCF_052426305.1 Pelodiscus sinensis | reverse complement strand
CTTCTCCGGTCGTGGCGAAATCTTCACGTCGCGCCGACGGGGAACGCTTCCTACGGAAATGAAAAACAATCGTCGCGGTTAAGGCGCGTACGACAAACGCAAACCTTCGCTTCCGATACACACGCGTGCCACCTTGCGTATGTGAATTTCCCCCAGTGACGTGCCCCCGGCGAACCGCGTGTCCCGAGTGAAACGCGGAGCGCGCGCGACAAAGAAAACCCCCGATCGGGACCGTACTTAACTTGCAAATCTGAAAGCGAATCCTACGCAGACTCTTCATCTTCCGAACCGGCAGAGACGCGCCAAACTCTTCTTTGCTCGTGGCGAAATCTTCACGTCGCGCCGACGGGGAACGCTTCCTACGGAAATGAAAAACAATCGTCGCGGTTAAGGCGCGTACGACAAACGCAAACCTTCGCTTCCGATACACACGCGTGCCACCTTGCGTATGTGAATTTCCCCCAGTGACGTGCCCCCGGCGAACCGCGTGTCCCGAGTGAAACGCGGAGCGCCCGCGACAAACAAAACCCCCGATCGGGACCGTACTTAACTTGCAAATCTGAAAGCGAATCCTACGCAGACTCTTCATCTTCCGAACCGCCAAAGACGCGCCAAACTCTTCTCCGGTCGTGGCGAAATCTTCACGTCGCGCCGACGGGGAACGCTTCCTACGGAAATGAAAAACAATCGTCGCGGTTAAGGCGCGTACGACAAACGCAAACCTTCGCTTCCAAAACACACGCGTGCCACCTTGCGTATGTGAATTTCCCCCAGTGACGTGCCCCCGGCGAACCGCGTGTCCCGAGTGAAACGCGGAGCGCGCGCGACAAAGAAAACCCCCGATCGGGACCGTACTTAACTTGCAAATCTGAAAGCGAATCCTACGCAGACTCTTCATCTTCCGAACCGCCAAAGACGCGCCAAACTCTTCTCCGGTCGTGGCGAAATCTTCACGTCGCGCCGACGGGGAACGCTTCCTACGGAAATGAAAAACAATCGTCGCGGTTAAGGCGCGTACGACAAACGCAAACCTTCGCTTCCGAAACACACGCGTGCCACCTTGCGTATGTGAATTTCCCCCAGTGACGTGCCCCCGGCGAACCGCGTGTCCCGAGTGAAACGCGGAGCGCGCGCGACAAAGAAAACCCCCGATCGGGACCGTACTTAACTTGCAAATCTGAAAGCGAATCCTACGCAGACTCTTCATCTTCCGAACCGCCAGAGACGCGCCAAACTCTTCTCCGGTCGTGGCGAAATCTTCACGTCGCGCCGACGGGGAACGCTTCCTACGGAAATGAAAAACAATCGTCGCGGTTAAGGCGCGTACGACAAACGCAAACCTTCGCTTCCGAAACACACGCGTGCCACCTTGCGTATGTGAATTTCCCCCAGTGACGTGCCCCGGCGAACCGCGTGTCCCGAGTGAAACGCGGAGCGCGCGCGACAAACAAAACCCCCGATCGGGACCGTACTTAACTTGCAAATCTGAAAGCGAATCCTACGCAGACTCTTCATCTTCCGAACCGGCAAAGACGCGCCAAACTCTTCTTTGCTCGTGGCGAAATCTTCACGTCGCGCCGACGGGGAACGCTTCCTACGGAAATGAAAAACAATCGTCGCGGTTAAGGCGCGTACGACAAACGCAAACCTTCGCTTCCAAAACACACGCGTGCCACCTTGCGTATGTGAATTTCCCCCAGTGACGTGCGCCCGGCGAACCGCGTGTCCCGAGTGAAACGCGGAGCGCGCGCGACAAAGAAAACCCCCGATCGGGACCGTACTTAACTTGCAAATCTGAAAGCGAATCCTACGCAGACTCTTCATCTTCCGAACGGCCAGAGACGCGCCAAACTCTTCTCCGGTCGTGGCGAAATCTTCACGTCGCGCCGACGGGGAACGCTTCCTACGGAAATGAAAAACAATCGTCGCGGTTAAGGCGCGTACGACAAACGCAAACCTTCGCTTCCGATACACACGCCTGCCACCTTGCGTATGTGAATTTGCCCCAGTGACGTGCCCCTGGCGAACCGCGTGTCCCGAGTGAAACGCGGAGCGCGCGCGACAAACAAAACCCCCGATCGGGACCGTACTTAACTTGCAAATCTGAAAGCGAATCCTACGCAGACTCTTCATCTTCCGAACCGGCAAAGACGCGCCAAACTCTTCTTTGCTCGTGGCAAAATCTTCACGTCGCGCCGACGGGGAACGCTTCCTACGGAAATGAAAAACAATCGTCGCGGTTAAGGCGCGTACGACAAACGCAAACCTTCGCTTCCGAAACACACGCGTGCCACCTTGCGTATGTGAATTTCCCCCAGTGACGTGCCCCCGGCGAACCGCGTGTCCCGAGTGAAACGCGGAGCGCGCGCGACAAACAAAACCCCCGATCGGGACCGTACTTAACTTGCAAATCTGAAAGCGAATCCTACGCAGACTCTTCATCTTCCGAACCGGCAAAGACGCGCCAAACTCTTCTTTGCTCGTGGCGAAATCTTCACGTCGCGCCGACGGGGAACGCTTCCTACGGAAATGAAAAACAATCGTCGCGGTTAAGGCGCGTACGACAAACGCAAACCTTCGCTTCCAAAACACACGCGTGCCACCTTGCGTATGTGAATTTCCCACTGTGACGTGCGCCCGGCGAACCGCGTGTCCCGAGTGAAACGCGGAGCGCGCGCGACAAAGAAAACCCCCGATCGGGACCGTACTTAACTTGCAAATGTGAAATCGAATCCGCTTCTGTGAGGGAAAAATTTCCCCCGCTCGCCAACCGCGTCGCTGGTTTTCCAAATTAGATGTCTTCCGGATGCAGAACCTACGATGACAAATGGCCTACGCGCTAAAGACTATCGTAAGCCAGTTACGTTTATGGAAATGCCATCTATTTCGACATGACTCTGTCCCGGTCCTCCGCAAACCCTTAAATAATTACATCGAGAATCGCACGTCACGAGATCCCTCGCCGCGCTAGTATCGTGACGCTCGCCCCCCCTGCACGAGCGGAGCATCTCTAGCTACAGATGGGTCACTGGCCCAGAAATGCCCTTTCCTCCAGAGCAAATGCACGGTCCCTTCGTACAATGACCTTCCTACTCCCGTTAGCGACGGTCACCGTTTAGAAAGCTTCTGTACAAAAACGAGAAGATGCGACCGCAGGAACGCTTCTTGTCGTCAAACCCTTCGGCGGATACTTAACTAGGACGATTTGATGAGCGTTTCCCCTCTCGATGTCTCGTTCCCCTCGGACCTACGGCGCTACGAGAAAAATGCATAAAAATATTTACGCTTCTTGAAAATGACAAAACCGATCTGTACAAAATTGGACGATACTTGCAAATGCAAATAAAACCCGATTGATTCATTCTACTCGTGGGGCTTTAGATGACTGAACGTGAAAGAAAAGGAAAAAATATAGCAGAGAGAACTTGCATTACACATTAGAGTAGTCTCAGAGCAGCCCCTTCCTAACCCAGCCAGAAAACTGCTATGCTTCTGCAGCAGACGCTATAGAAATCCTATCGATGTGTGTTTTGCAGAATGGTGATGGGAAACAATTCCCCGTATCATCCTCCCCGGTGAAAACACGTGCATTAAATACGCTACAAATCTCATTTTTGTAATGCAATTTAATCGCATTTTATGTTAACAGAAGAATGGTACTTTAACCAAAAATACATTACCGGATATCAATACTCACCATGATCGTAGGAATGCCTAGCTACACCTCCTCGGAGCAGCCGAAAGCTGAATGACTCCCTGACTCTAGATGCCCAGCTTAAATGCTACCATAAGCTCCGCCCCTGAATATCCCAGCATGCCTTGCAGGCCAAAAGAAGGTATAAATGCAGACTCGTGGGCCGCAGACTCCCTTTACTTCATTTCTACATTAGCAGCGGCAAGAGCTGCTCATGCTGAAGCATTTATCATCTGTTCTCCTAACAAATACTAATCTCCACAGACTCAAACTCTGTGACCAGGTGAGGCTACAGTCACCCTATTTCAGGTTCCTAAAAGGAAAACCTTGCCCCCGGAAAGGGGGGGTTCTCAGGGTGTAGTAGCTACTGGGTGCTGAAATAGCTACTTTAGATATAGTGAAGGGGGTGTTTGAACTGGAGTATATGCAGAGTGTAGGAAACATTACTTGGCTGGTGCCAGACAGGATAAACACTGCCTCATTCTCAAGATGAAAGGGGGGGAGTCGTTCCCTGTTGTAGTGCCAGGCCACCTGATACAAACAAGAAACCCACCGTGCCCCCCGGAGCCAATATGATGGGCAAATGGCAACCTGTGAGAACTTGTACTCTGATGATGTGAGGTTCAGCACTGGCCACCGCTTCCTTTCAGGCTCCCTCCCCCCATCGCCTCTAGACCCCACTGCCTCCCCAATACTTAATTTTCATACACAAAGGTCTCAGACCTCAATCCTGACACAAATTAGAAAGCGGGTGGCCAAGTATGGAGCATCAGCTGCTAGGAGAGTGTCACTGTTGAGGCGCTATAGAATTATACGTGCATTACCGGCAATGACCACCGAGTGGCACTGTGGAGGCGCTACGGAATTATACGTGCATTACCGGCAATGACCACCGAGTGGCACTGTGGAAGCGCTACAGAATTATACGTGCATTACCGGCAATGACCACCGAGTGTCACTGTGGAGGCGCTACAGAATTATACGTGCATTACCGGCAATGACCACCGAGTGTCACTGTGGAGGCGCTACAGAATTATACGTGCATTACCGGCAATGACCACCGAGTGGCACTGTTACTAGGGTAGAAATGCCCCATTCCGAAATAACTGCAATTAGCAGAGCAACAATCTTTTTTATTTGGAAATAAGACCATCTGCGCATATACACTGAATCCGTGTCAAACAGGAAATGTTATTTCAATTTACATGTCAGGCTTGTGCTGTATAACAAAGTAAGTACTCCCCGCGGTCACTCAAAATGGAGTCCCGGGAAGCACTGGGGCGTAACTAACAGCACGGCTGTAAGACATCACTTTAGAAAAGTGGTAACGGGAGCATCCAGAGGGCAAGCCCGTTATTTTGAACGTATTTCAGAATAACAGGCTTCTTATTTTTTTGTGAAATGAGTTTATTGTTCCAGAATAATGCCATTGTTGAAATTGCTCTTTCTAAATAGCAATATTGTGTGTGCTCCACTGTCGCTATTTACAAATAGCTCCTTCCTAGGGCCATTAAAGTAATTACGCTCTAGTGTTTGTAGCACATCCACTTTACAGAGAAACCTTGTAATTACTCTGAGGCAGGCTTCCCTAATGGGGAAATGCTATTTCAAAATAGATGTTTGGAATATGCTATTTCAGAATAAAACCTGCCAAAATAAGTGTGTAGTGTAGACATACTTTGAGTCAAAGTAGCATATCCTTACTAAGGGAGCCTACCTCTCACAAATTTTGATGCTTCCCTGTTGTGGGAACACACTATTTTGAAAAATATTTTCAAATACTTTAACCCCCTAAATACCTTATTTGAAATAATTCCCCAGTGTGAACATAGCCAAACATTACAGCTACGCTGCAATGCTATTTCCATATACCCAAGAATCCCAAAATATCAATCCCTCGTCTTCACAGCAAACTTGGAATAATGAATAAACAAAACCCAAGGTCCCTTGTAAATATCATTCTATGAGGCGAAATATCATTCTTAGAGCGCTTTATTTTGAAATTTGGCATCATGTAGATGGCGCCAAATGATGAAATAAGATACTCAATTTGTATAGCTCAAATTGTGTATCTTATCTCAATGCTATTTCAAAATAGCTTATTTCAAGTTAACTGTACTCTGTAGAACTCTGAGACTCTCTTTACCCCTCCTTCACCCTCAAAGGTTCTCCCTCCACCCGCTTTCCTCTCCCAGGTTCTTTCCCCAGCCCCCAGTTACTCTGACCCCAAATAAAAAACACACCCAGTTTATTGTTTCCAAAAACAATGTCAGTTTTATTGTATCGGCGGGGGGGGGGGGGAGGGGGCAATGAAGAGAGGAAAGGCAAATGTAAGTGGGGGAATGATCCCGCTATTGTGGGGAACTTTCCTGGCTTCTATACACCCCGGTGAAATGAACCAGCGAAAGGGTCCGAGTCCCCGCTCCCACTTCCTTTACCCCATGGCTCCCTGATCCTGAGGGCTCCCCCTCCACTCTCCTGAGTAGCAGAGCCCTTGAAACCCCAACAAGGCTGGGCCCAGGTTTCCTGGGGCTTAATCCCTGACCTTATAGTCACTAGGGGCAGGAGTTAGGGTGTCCCCGCTCCGAGGTGCTCTCTTTACACTGCAGGCCTTCTTGGCCCAGTGATCGCTTCATAAGGTTCAAAGCTAATCAGTTGTTGTTTCATAAATTTCATTTTTTCTTATTCTTTTCTCTTAAATACAAATGAGAACACATAGCCCTGCTCTGTAGCACGGGGACATCAAAACAGCAGTCTGCGGAGTGTAAGGACAGTCCACAGTCTCTTTCTTAGAGGCCCTGGATATGCTGCAGGGGGGCTACAGGCAGGACACGCTAGCTCTGGTAGTGACCACACGGTCTCAAGCTCAAAGTGGCCAGACCCCTCTCCCAGTCCAGAGCCTTTCCCCACACTTTGCTGGTCCCAGGTGCTCACCACATCCAGCTGCAGGCTGTGCTGCTTGGCCAGTTCCAGCTCCTTGTGTGGCTTCTCTGTTCCTTTTGGCTCTCTGAGCACTGCCAGTCTGCTGCTCAACACAAGGTCTGCACTCCTTGTGCTGTGTATGCCTGGCTCTGCTGTTGCAAGACAGCTTGTACTCCTGGCCTGTCTGTGTCTGGTTCTGTCGCTGCAGGACTTCTTCATACAGCTTGCACTGCTCTTTCAGCTCTCTGTCTTAGGACCTCTTCTGCACACAGCTTGTTTGTTCAGAGAGAGAGCCAGAACAATCCCAGCTCACAGGGAGGACGGGGCCTGGCCTCTCCCCTTCCTCACTGGCCTATCCAACCTGTCAATCAGGCTGAGCTGGAGTGTTGGCTGCTTTCCATTGTCTCTGGGGCCTGTCAGCCTCCTGAACCCTTCCCCCTCTGAAAGTGGGAGCTGGCAAACCAAAAAACTCCCACAGAGTTTTAGTAAGGGGTAACAGAGACTGCTGCCATATCTCCTCCCCTTGCTCCATCACCTCTCCTGGTGCCTGCTGCCCCCCTCCCCCGCAACCCCTCACCCACCTCTGCTGTCCTGAGTCCTGCCCTTCTCACTGCCCTCAGCCTTCTTGAGACCTGCCCCCTCTACCAGCCCTTCTCTCCCCCACTGTGCCCACTCCTCCAATAGCCCCGCTCTGATCATGTGAGCTACCCCTCCTCATCCCCTCTCCTAACACCTCACACTACACACCTGCCCTGCCTCTCTCCACTGGTGCTGGTCCCTCTCCTGCAGGTGTCTGCCCTTCTGCTTCACCCCTAGAATCCCCTGGCACCTGCACCTTCCCTTACCCCTGCACCCTCCTGGTGCCTCCCCCTTCCCTCACTGCCCTCTTTTTCCCTGATGCCCACCCCCTCACCACTCTCTGCCCCCATTCCCCTGTGCCCTCACACATGCCTTGTTCCATCTCTGCCTTCCTCATGCCCACCCCTTCTTTCAAGCCTTTTCCCAGCACCTCCCCTTCTCCCCTCTAGCCCCCCAAAGCCCTTCCCTTCTCCTCTCCTAGCATCATCCCGTCCCCCCCTCACTGACACTTCCCGTCCTGCCCTTTTCCACTTGTCTCCACTTGGCCCCCTGGCATTTGTCTCTCTCCTCCACTCTGTCCCTTGGTGCCTTCTCCTTTATTCTCCTGACCTGCCCCCCTTCCCGCAGCACAAGCCCCTTCCTCTCTGACCCTTTCCCCCTATTTTCCCCTCCTCCTCCAGCTGGTCTGTAAGGGTATGTCTACACTACAGCACTAATTCAAACTAGTTTTTAGTTCTAGACGCGTTAGTTCAAATTAGCTTAGTTCGAATTAACTAATTCGAACTAGCATGTCCACATTAAGTGGACCCTGAACCGGGGTTAAGGATGGCCAGAAGCAGTGCCGGCAGGGCATTAGATGAGGACTTAGAGCGTGAAGCTGCTGTCTCAGGCTAGCCGAGGGCTGTGCTTAAAGGGACCCGATCCCCACCCCGGACAGACAGTTCTCAGGGGTGCCCCGCTTGCAAAGCAGTCCTGGCTTGGAGTGCCCACACTGGGCACATCGCAGCACTCGGCCATCAGACCAGCTGCACTTGCCGCAGGCTGCCATCTGGGGAGAGGGGGCAATTGGGGGGCTGCAGGAGGGCTTCCACTCCCAGAAGCCCGCAGAGCCAGCCCAGTCCTCCCCATCGGGGGCTCATACCCCATTCCTCCCTCACCTTCTTCCACTTACTCCTCCCTAGCCCCCCTTCCTGATGTACAAAATAAAGAAAACGTGTGGTCAAAAATAGAATCTCTCTTTATTGAACAAAACTCGGGGAGACTGGGAAAAGGAGGTGGGAGAGGGGAGGGCAACTAAAATGATCAGAGGTTTGGAAGAGGTCCCATATGAAGAGAGGCTAAAGAGACTGGGACTTTTCAGTTTAGAAAAGAGGAGACTGAGGGGGGATAGGATAGAGGTCTATAAAAGCATGAGTGGGGTGGAGAGGGTGCATCCAGAAAAGTTCTTCATTAGTTCCCATAACAGAAGGACTAGAGGACACCAAAGGAAAGGAATGGGTAGCAGGCTTCAAACTAGTAAGAGAAAGTTGTTCTTCACAAAGCAAATAGTTAACCTGTGGAACTCCTTGCTGCAGGAAGCTGTGAAGGCTAGAACTAGAACAGAGTTTAAAGAGAAGTTAGATCAAGTCATGGAGGTTGGGTCCATGGAGTGGTATTAGCCAGGGGGTAGGCATGGTGTCCCTGCCCAAAGTTTGTGGAAGGCTGGAGAGGGATGGCACGAGACAAATGGCTTGGTCACTGTCGTCGGTCCATCCCCTCCAGGGTCCCTAGGGTTGGCCGCTGTCGGCAGACAGGCTACTGGGCTAGATGGACCTTTGGTCTGACCCAGTATGGCCGTTGTAAGCTCAGGGCTCAGGGTCGGGGGTCTCAGTGGACCACCTTGATTTTCATGCACACCTGCTCCTGGGTGGCCAGGCTGGCAGCTCTCCTGCCCTAGACGGCCACTTTCCTGTGCCTAGTGCGGAGGTCATGGACGAGGTCCGCGATGTCCGCACTAGACCAGGCAGGTGCCCGCCTCTTGTGGTCCCGGGCAAGCTCCTGGGAGCCGCCAGCCTGGTCCCGGGAAGAGGGGGAGGGCTGGGGGGCATCGGGTGGGTGGCTCTGTGCCGTGCCAGGTGCAGGGTCTGCTGGCTGGGTGCTGGCAGGCTTGCACCTGGCACGGGCATCGTAGCCAGCCCGTGCCCCTTTATTGCCGACGGTCAGGGCAGTGAGTGGTGTGTGTGTGTGTACTATACACCCAAGACTTCAACTGCTGAGATCGGGGTCCCTTGCAGTGGGCAACCTGGAAGAGGCTGGAGGGTGCCCCAATAAGTGTACAGGAAGAGCTTATTACGCTTCAGATTTTAGCTGCTAGAATTTCATAATTCCTTCGCAGCGGGCAGCCTCGGGGAGACTGAGAAGCGCCCCAACTGAATTTTGCCACCTGGGTGTGACACAAATCCAAACGCCCAAGCTCTTCCTATACTATGTGTGTACTATACGCCTAAGACTTTAACTGCTGAGACCGGGGTCCCTTGCAGTGGGCAACCTGGAAGAGGTTGAAAGGCGCCCCAATAAGTGTACAGGGAGAGCTTATTACGCTTCAGATTTCAGCTGCTAGAATTTCATAATTCCTTCGCAGCGGGCAGCCTCGGGGAGGCTGAGAAGCGCCCCAACTGAATTTTGCCACCTGGGTGTGACACAAATCCAAACGCCCAAGCTCTCCCTATATCTGTCCCTTTATGACCGGCTGAAGTTCTTTTGTTTGTGTTCGGTTCGGGTACAGCAGCACGGGTCCAAGTCAGAAGCTTGACACACACTGGCTTATTTATAGGAGAAAGAAAAAGAAAAGAAATAAAGAAACTTGGTTCAGTATATATATATATATATATATATATATATATTTTAAGTGAATGAGGGCACCCCACTTGTTCCCAAAGTTTATAGCTAAATCACCTTACCAAAGGTGATTTACAATAGAAATGAAGCAGTTTGACTTTAATTGTCTCTCTGTTGTAAGTTAGTTACTTTAAGAAAACTATAATAGAGTGTACACATAAAGAAAACACATTGCAGGTACAATTCTCACCCCTGCGTTCCAGACTTGGCGTGGCCAGCGTCTTTCTCTCAATCCCTCGGGAAGAAGTAGGGCGAGGTTGGGCGTCCCACGGACCTCGGGAGACAATCAATACCTGCCAGCAGGTGTAGGTGATTGGAGCTCAAATTGGGCGGGCAACTCAACCCTCTTTATACCCCTTGGGTCACATGGGCTTCTTCCTGGTCTCAAGTGGCCAATTAGGAAAAATGGCTTTGAATGCCAAGTTTCCCACGAAGGGTGCAAAGCATAATTCACACCTGGGAAGATGCAGACAATGGGCACCTCTGGTATGTGATGGGCGAAGATTCCTCTCCCGAGACAGTGCAGGCGTGTCAATTACTGATACTAGCCATCACGGCGACGGGAGGCCTCCCAGTCGTCAGCTAGCCCATTTACTGTCTGGTTTCTGTTTATGGTAGAGTCAGGGACAGGCACCACACCTGTGTTCCCAGGGCATCAAAGGCTGACTGCCTTTCTCTTGCTCTCTGGGGGGGGGGGTTCGTGGAAAAAACAAGATGGGGTTTGTGTCTGGCTACAGGCATCGGGTGGGTGGCTCTGTGCCGTGCCAGGTGCAGGGTCTGCTGGCTGGGTGCTGGCAGGCTTGCACCTGGCACGGGCATCGTAGCCAGCCCGTGCCCCTTTATTGCCCCCCTCCCGACCCCGGACCCCTTAGAGTTTCCCTGGTGTTGGCCAGAGTGGCCACCAGGGAAAGCTGGGGAGGGCTAGCCTCCCACTAGTTCGAATTAAGGGGCTACACACCCCTTAATTCGAACTAGTAAGTTCGAACTAGGCTTAGTCCTCGTACAATGAGGTTTACCTAGTTCGAACTAAGCGCTCCGCTAGTTCGAATTAAGTTCGAACTAGCGGCACGCTAGTGTAGCACCTATCAAACTTAATTCAAACTAACGTCCATTAGTTCGAATTAACTTTGTTAGGGTATGTCTACACTACAGAGTTCTAGGGTTGCCCTGACTGTCACCCTTCTGGTGCTCCCCCTACTCTGTCTCTTAGGTTTCTCAGCCTCCTTTTGGGCCACAAACCCCCACCCTGCAGTCTCTGGTTCCCAAAATTCCAGCAGTCTCCCCATCACTTGGTGCCTGCACGGGGTCCAACTCATAGGGTTGCCAGGTGTCCGGTTTTCTACTGGACAGTCTGGTTTTTGGGCCCTCTATCTGGTTAAAAAAAATCCAGAAAATACCGGACATATGCAATGTCTGGTATTTCCTGGTTTTCCAGCTGGGCACCAGACTGAAGCCTGGCAGTGGCAGGGGGAATGACTGGAAGATGGGTGGCCAGGAGGAAGGGGGGGTGGGAAGCAGAGCTGGCGGGGAGGTCAGGGGCCGCAGGGCTGGCCGGGAGGAAGGGGGAGCAGGAGGCAGAGCTGGGGGTGGGGGTTGAGGAACGCGGGGTTGGCAGGGAGGAAGAGGGGAGCTGGGAGGAAGGGAGGATGGAAAGCAGCTCTGGGGGGGGGGGGCAGCTGTGCTGCCCCCGACCCCGGACCAGGCCAGGCCTGGCCAGCCGCGTTGTCCCAGACCTCGGGCCAGGCTAGCCGCGCTGCCCCAGACCCCGGGCTCTCCCGCCCCAAGCCCAGCCACACTGCCCCTGACCCCCCCATGCCCAGCCGCGCTGCCCCCCGCCCAGAGCCCTGAGCCCAGCCTCGCTGCTCCTGACCCCGCCCCCGGGCCCAGCCAGGCTGCCCCCAACTCCCCGCACACCCCAGCTGTGCTGCTCCTGAGCCAAGCTGAGCCAACCCCAGGCCTAGCCGCGCTGCTCCCATCCCTTGCCCGGGGGCGGGCACACCCCCTGCCTTCCCACCCAGGGTTTAAACTTACCTCGCTTGCTGGGGAGGCGGGGTGACAATTCTGCTCCCTGCTGCTTGTTTCCGTGGGGTCCTAAGACCCGCCGGTTTTAGCCACGCATGCGTGGCAAACCCTGCGCAGCGTCCGTTCCCCAGAGCATCAGGGCGGCCCTTTGAAATAGTAGGGTGTGCCTAGGCACACCCCGTGCGCACGCCTATGACTCCTGCCTGAATCGGGCTCACTTGGAGGTGGAGTGTGCCTTTTGCCGTCTGAAGGGCGGGTTTATATGCCTTCTCGCTCGGCTGGACATGGGGGAACACAACATCCCCAATGTGGTTGCTGCATGCTGTGTGCTGCACAACCTAGTGGAGAGGAAAGGGGAGGCCTTCTTCCCAGCATGGGGGACATGGGCTGCTGTGGAGGGGAGGCACTTTGAGCAGCCCCGGACAGCTGCCATCCAGCAAGCCCACCAGCTGGGATTGCGCATTCAGGAAGCCCCGAGGGAGCGATTCTCCCAAGTAGCCTAATGAGTTTCCCCAGGGCCTTCCCCATGTGGGATTGCCCCATGCCTCCAATGCCTTTCCCCCCACCCAAAGCCCCTCCCGGCCCCACAGTCACATTGTTAACAATCAACAGTGAAATAAACTGTCAACTTGTTTTCAACAATACCTGTCTCTGTTCTCAGTGTGAATGTGTACAAACAATTTATTTTTCTGAACAAAAGAGTTTACTTTGTTTCCAAAACTATAAAAGTGCTTCCCTTACTGACTCTCACACGTGGGAAGGGGATGTCAACCTGGAAGGGAGGAGGGAGACTCAGGGCTGAGAGTGCTACCTGGATGACGAGCCCCTGCCACCTTGGCTGCGGAGGTCTGCTCGGAGATGGCTGCACGTGTGGGCTGGGACAGTAGGGGCTGGGCAGGAGGTACGGCTGTACCTGGGTCTGGGATGGCAGGGGGTCAAGAAGAGGCAGAGGGTGAGGGAAGGGGTGGGGAAGGTGGGGGGGGGGCAGGCTGAGCAGGAGGAGCAGGAACAGACACAGGACCGGGGAAGGCCATGGCCTCCTGGATAGCAGTGCAAATAGCAGTGCTGCACAAACTCATCCAGCAAGCGACTGAACTGCTCTGCCTCTGCCTGCATCCTCTGATTAAATGTCTCCTGCATTCCTTGCAGTACCGAGACGTGTCGGCGCACAAGGTCTAAATATGTGCACCGGTGTCGATGGGTTCCCTGCAGCCGTCTGGGAGGTGGGAGAGGTGTGCTCCCCGCCCCCAACAGCTGGTCCGGATGTGGAGGACAAGAGGGAAAAGTCATTAGTCATGCATGCTCACACTTTCCCTGAGAGGGCATGCCCTCCTTCTCAGCAGTCAGTGGCTGTCCTCTAGGGTCAGCGGATGCTCATGTGGTCTCAGCAAGGCATGGTGTGCCCTGAGCAGCAGCTATGGCCTCCCTGTAGCCCAGACAGCGTGCAGGCCACTATCCTGGCCCCCCCCCCCCCCCCCCCCCCCCAGCCAAGCAGCACAGACAAGTGTCAGGCCACAGTTGGGGTTCCCGCAGGTTGCTGAGAGGCCTGAAGCTGTGTGGCAATTACCGGGGTCCTCAACCCATGCCTGTGCCTGGCATCAGTGTCTGCAGGAGCAGGTGGTTCCTCACAGCCATGTGGGTACAGGGGTAGGACGGCCCTCCCTGAGATCGGCCATGTGTGTGCCCCCCCAACCCCCAGGCTGTGATCAGCATGACATGTCACAGTACTGCACCATCCGCTTTGCTCCCGCCTCCCCTGCCCTGTGTGTGTTGGACCCTCACGGCACTCACCTGATGTTCCCTCCCTGGTGTCCGAAGTTGCCTAGCCTCCTGCGTCTGGATGTCTGGCTCCAGGGTCAAGGTCACAGTGCTCCTGCTGGTGTCCTCCTCCTCCACCTTGGAGCAGCAGCCACTGCTGCACAGGGGTCACCACCCCAGACTCCACAACTTTCTCGGGAGGCAGGCGTTCCCCTGCCCCCAGGATCCGGTCCAGGTCCTCATAACAGGCACAATACTGTGGTGCTTCCCCAGAGCGGGAGCTGCGTTCACGGGCTCTAACGAATCCCTGCGGCAGCTCCTTGACCTTTGCCCTGACCTGCTCCAGTGTGCAGGGGTGATGACCTTTTTTGGCAAGGCCATCAGCCATTCTGGCATAAATGTCTGCATTCCTCCTCTTGGACTGCAGTGCCTGAAGAGACTCCTCCTCAGACCAGAGCCTCAAGAGGGCTTTGATCTTGGGGCCAGACCAGGAAGGTGCCTGCTGTTAGGTGCCCCCGGCTTCTTGAGGGGTGTGTCCCTGGAGGGGCCAGTGGGGTCTCGGGGGGCTTGTCCCTGAGACATGGCTCTCAGTGGCCCTACCAGGAAGAGCTCAGCAGTCAGGGTCCTTTTGGAACTGGCTTGCTGCCACAATGCTACTCCTGGGTGCCTATGGCTTTAAAAGATGGCTACAGGCAGGAACAACAGAGATGAAAGATCTGGCAGGAGTGTCCACCAGGGCTTCTTCCCGGAGGCCTTATTTTCGACAAAAAATCTTCCTTGCGTCCACACTTCCCTTTTTTTGACAGATCTCTGTCAAAAATAGCGTTATTCCTCGTCAAACAAGGTTTACCACCGTCGACAGAACCACCGTGTTCTGTTGATTTACTGTCGACAGAACACAGTGGCAGTCTAGACACAGGTAAAGATTTTTCAAAAAATCCCTATTGTCTAGACACACCCCGAGTGTCAGAATTGCTGCATTACAGAATTGTGCATGCATTGCCAAAAGTGACCATTAAGTGTCACTGTTGCTCTGTTGCGGCATTTTTACGTTAGGCAGTTAGGAGTTGTTATTTCAAAATCATAATTTCTAAATGAAGGTTATTCCTCATCACAAACAGGAGTTATTAGCCTGTTATTTTGAAATGTCTTCAGTATATATGTTCAGCTGTTCTTATTTAGAAATAACTACTCCCCAGAGTATTCCACAGAGATTTCAACAACCTACACCCCACCATCAACCTCAGCCTGGACCATTCTACACGAGAGATCCACTTCCTGGACACCACAGTACAAATCAACAATGGAAAATTAGACACCACTCTCTACAGAAAACCCACCAACTCATACAGTTACCTACATGCTTCCAGCTCCCATCCAGAACACACCACACGATCCATCGTCTATAGCCAAGCCCTTCGATACAACCGCATCTGCTCTAATCCCACTGACAGAGACCAGAAGCTTCAGGATCTCTACCAAGCATTTATAAACCTCAACTACCCACCCGGAGAAATAAAAAAGCAAATTGAAAGAGCAAGACGAATACCTAGAAACCATCTACTTCAAGACAGACCCAAGAAAACCAACAATAGAACACCACTTGTCATCGCCTACAACCCCCAACTTAAACCTGTCCAACACATTATCAATAAACTACAGCCTATACTGGAACAGGATACCATACTCCAAGAGGCTCTGGGAGACAGACCCATAGTCTCCTATAGACAACCACCTAACCTCAAGATGATTCTTACCAACAACCACAGGACATACCACACTAATACCAACCCTGGTACCTTCCCTTGCAACAAACCCCGTTGCCAGCTTTGTCCACATATTCATTCTGCTGATACCATTATTGGACCTAACCGAGTGAGTTATAAGATCAAGAACACATATTCCTGCGCATCCAGAAATAGCATAAATTATATCATGTGCCGAAAGTGTCCGTCTGCTATGTACATTGGACAAACATCTCAGACACTTCGCCAAAGGGGATTAATGCCCACAAAACAGATATCAGACAAGATCACAAAGAAAAAACAGTTTCTTGCCATTTTAACCAGAAAGGACACTCTCTCAATGACTTAACCACCTGCATTCTGCTACAAAGACCTTTTACATCTGCACTTGAAAGGGAATCTTTGAACTGTCATTCATGTTAAAATTCGACACTCTCCGGGAAGGAATGAACAAACACTCAAACTATCTTACCCATTACCAAGATAATTGGGGAAGCTATTACCTCTAACACCATTAACTCACAAACATCCCACTTTCCCCACCTCTAATATAATCAATTCACAGACACTTACCTTCCTTCCTTCCCCCTCCCCCCCTGCATCCCTCTCCTGTTCTGAAATGTGATTTGTCCTTTTCATATGTGTTCATTTTTTTTAATTGTATCCTTTGGTATATATGGTTGTGACTATTTTCTTCCACTATTTGATCTGAGGAAGTGGGTCTGGCCCATGAAAGCTCATCATCTAATAAACCATCTTGTTAGTCTTTAAAGTGCTACATTGGGGAGTAGATGAAGCAAAATGCAGGACAGAGTCATTCAAAGTAATTACTCCCCAGTGCTTCCTGGGACTCTAAATCAATGTCAACATTAGGGGAGCCTGCCTCAGACTAATTTCAGGGCTTCCCTGTAGTTTGGATGTTCTATTTCAGAGTAGTTAGTTTAAAAGATTCAAGGTATAACTGCCAAAGTTATTTTGGAATAATGTCTACGCTACACACTTATGTCAGTTGCTCTTTGTCTGCATTGCTCTAGCTGTCTTCCAGCCCTAGTGATGGGCTCAGGGTTTTAGTCTCTGCCACAAGTCAGCCATTCTTTCACGAATCCAATCCCATTGAGAACTGAAAAGAGAATGAGAGAAGACTTGTAAACTCATTTGTAATCTTGACCACCACTAATGGTCAAAACACAGACATAAGCATGTGCATCACCTAACTGCTGTTCACTGGAGACCCCTTCTTTATTCCTCTCCAGCTCATCCAGGTCCTACAATACTAATAATTTATAAGGAACTATGACCATCTCCACCTCACCACACCCTCAGTCTGCTATATCCACACCCTACCCAGAATACTCTGTTCTCCAGTTGCTTGCTCAATCATCACTTCCCTCAGAGGACCAATGTAATGATGTTCAGTGATTACATAGACAGATGCTCTGTATTTCGTCGTCCCTCCCCATCACTGTATTTCAGGGACAGCGACACATGTGCAGCTACTTATGGGAAGGAAAGGACAATACCAGACAATTACCAGCCACGGTAATTGCCAGCCATATAGCAACATTGGGATAACTACAGCATTGTAGATGCCAGTCTTGAGCTGCATCTTTATGGACATTTATGGAGGTGAGTCTTTGATGAATGTGACAAACTGCACTGGCACTGGAGATTTGGTGGTGGATTTCATCGTCAATGTCAGTACTGCTGGACAGATTGCTTCTGAGACAGGGGAAGCTGTTGACATTGAAGCACTTGGTTGTTGGCCATGGTGGTTGGTTCGGATAATGGTGTGATGGACCCACCCCTTGCTATGCTTTATGAAATATGGACACAAATATACAAGTCCATAATTCAAAGATGCTTTGGACAAATTGCTTCATGTAGGCAACCAATCTTCATGTCTTAATCCACTGGATCTGTTTATCTTATTTTGGTGTATGTATCATTCTTGTGTGTAAATTTAGACATATGGAATATGGAATGCTTTATGATTTTTAATGTGTAAATGGAAAGCCATCAAGGGTGTTTCCAATGCCGGACAATTATGTGCAAATTGCATATAATTGTCCGGCATTGGAACAAAAGGCTATTTGCATATAATTGTCCGGCATTGGAACAAAAGGCTAATAGCCTTTTGTTCTAAACTCTTAGCAGTGAATGGGCTGAGGAAGTCACATGTCCACCCCACCTGGAAAGGTGGGATGTAGAAATAGAATTTGCACCCAAAAACGGAATCTTTAAACCCTCAGTACAAACCCTTTACAAACTCATCCTAAAACTGTTTATTTTCCAGCTAAGCCTTCCAAACCAGGGCTGCTCCTCATCCTGGGGTCTTTGGGCTGGCTGGACACACCCGCGGGAAGGAACCAAAGACCAAGCGTGCTTGCTTCCTATTGTTTTTAATCTACTTTGCTCTGACAGTTTTCACGTATTACCGCTTACAGGCCCATATGCAGGGAGGTGCAAAGGGTGCAAATGAGAACCATGGGGCTGATTCCGATTGACTGGGGGAAGGCTGGAGTGGCAAGCTGCCCGAGCTTCCCTCCCCCATGCTTTGGTCGGCCGAAGGCTGGGGTTGATTCCCCCCTTTCCAAGATCGAGGTCCAGCCCTGCTCCTGTCCTCGCTCCTGGTGGCAGTCATGGCTGGTTTTACGAAGTGCAGGGCCCAATTCGAACAATTTCGATGGGGCCACACAGCAATTTTGATTGAGCAAAAAACAAAACAAAAAACACACATACACCACAGCTGCCAACACACACACACCCTGCGCTAAACTCACAGGCGGCCGATGAACTCCTCCGGGGCCAGCAGATTTGTATAATTTTTGGTGGTGCCCCATTAGCCACACCCCCTGACCTGCATTATCCAGGCCTCTGGAGGCAACACGCTCGGGGCAAGAGGGACACATGACCAGAAGTAAAAGGTGTCATGTCACCCCTCTTGACGGACTTTTCCCACCATCCTCCTACCAACAGGGATTAGTTTGGCCCCCACCAAACCCCCCTCATGCAACTATCCTGCAATTGCATTAACCCAATGTGTTGACATTAACTCAGGGGCAGAGAGACTGGGGGAAGTGTTCTCTCTAAGGCTATGTCTACACTCGCTGCTTCTTACGCAAGTACAGCCATTATTGCGCAAGAACCCACAGAGCAGCCACACTGCCCACCTGCTCTTGCACAAGGAAATTTACAGTATGGCGTGGTAAGAGCTACGCTCTTTTCTAACAGATGTAAGCTCTCTTGCGCAAGAGGGCAGTATGGATGCTCGGCAGAGCCATTGGCGCTTTCTTGCTCAAGAGAGCATCCACACTGCCATGGATGTTCTTGCGCAAGAAGCTGCCAGTGTAGACATAGCCTAAGAGTTTCCTTCCATGAGCAGAATGGATTTTGTGTTGTGCACCTGTACTGAGTTCATGTGGCTTGTTTGGATGTGCCACCAGAGGCGTAGCAAGGGTGTTATGTGCCCGGGGGCAAAGGAAAAATTTGCACTCCCCCCGCCGCCATGTGGCACGGCCTCAAACCTGGTGCACAGCTGAGGGGAACTTGTACCGCATCTGCCCCCACCCCCTACAGTTTGGGGCCGGGCTCCCACATGCACTAACCCTCCAGTGGAGATGGAGGAGAGTCAGGCTTGGAGCAGAGAGGAAGGGAGGAGGCTCCAGCTGCTGGTGGTAGGCAGAGTAGGAGCATGTGAGCTGAAGGGATAATGGGGGGAGCAGCACACGGACAGTCTCTGCCTCGCTTGTCCTAGGGACTATTCTACCACGACTTAATACAAAGTTTCCATGTAAAAGGACTCAATCATTCTCTCATTGAAATTTTTAGCTTTGTATTAATACAGAGATGTGTCTACATCTGCTGCAGGGAGACACCTTTGCCTGCCTCCACCCCTCTCCCCCCGAGTCTACAGCTCCATTGCAAAGCAGGGGAGGGGAAGAAAAGAGGCTGAGGCCCATCCAATGGGACTGAAGCAGTCATGAGCAAGCCATGCTCGGGAACCATTCTCCTGTCCATTGCTGGTGCTGTGTTGCTTCAGGCACGCTGAAATGCCATCACCTCTAGGGCTGGACAGCTGTTTAACACCCACACAAGGTTTCAGGCAGGGGGCAGTGCAGGATCCCATCAGAACTACCGTGCTCTCCTGGCTTAGGAAAAGAATAAACAGGAGGATTGGAAATTAACCCGCCCAGTCTCACATCCCCTAGGCAGGGAATGAGCCATCTACATTAGGCCCCAGCTGGAGTATCATATCCAGTTCTGGGCGCCACATTTCAGGAAACGTGGAGAAACTGGAGAAAGTCCAGAGAAGATCAACACAAATGATGAAAGGTCTAGAAAACATGAGATATGAGGCAAGGCTGAAGGAATTGGCCTTGTTTACCTTGGAAAAGAGAAGACCGAAAAGGGACATGAGAGCAGCTTTCAAGTATCTAAAAGAGTATCATAAGGAGGAGGAAGAAAAATTGTTCTGCTTGGCCTCTGAGGTTAGGATGAGAAGCAATGGGCTTAAATTGCAGCAAGGGAGGTTTAGGTTGGATATTAGGAAAAACTTCCTGCCTGTCAGGGTCGTTAAATATCTCCAGTGATGGAGATTCCGCAATCTCCCTAGGCAATTTATTCCAATGTTTAAGACCAGATTAGACAGACATCTGTCAGGGATGAGCTATGGCAACTCAACTTTGGAAGCCCCAGGGACCACACTGATACTTACAGAACATGCTGAGGGCCTCAACTTAAGTGTGGTTGCATATGCAAGCAAATATATACAAATAGTCTTTGTTTTCATGCCTGTCAGTGTGAGAGAAGCTAAGGCAAGACTACACAACACAAAGGCCCCATTTAAGTCAGTTCTGCTGATATTAATAAAATGCAATATTTACCCGATTTCTACCCTTGTGACAGCACTTTTCATGAGCAATGACAGTCCAAGAATTTAACTACTAGAACGCATATCAACAGAAGATTATTACACTGACTACTTTTTTGTTTTGGCTCCCACTCGCCAGCCACGTGTTGATCCCCACATAAACCCAAACTGCACTGTGGGGTGCAAACAAACTGGCCGTAGGCAGCATACCAAGTTATTAATAAATATTTTTAAACCTTTACCTTTTCTCTCTGCTGCCATGTCTCCTCTCCTTGCTCAATCATCTCCCCTGGTGCCTGCTGCCCCCCAACTCCTCACCCTCCTCTGCTGTCCTAAATTCTGCCCTTCTCACTGCCCTCAGCCCTCCTGCGACCTGCCCCCCTCCACCAGCCCTTCACTCCCCCCTGTGCCCACTCCTCCAGTAGCCCACTCTGATCAAGTGAGCTACCCCTCTTCATCCCCTCTTTCAACACCTCCATCTACACACCTGCCCTGCCTCTCTCCTCTGGTGCTGGTCCCTGCCCTGCAGGTGTCTGCCCTTCTGCTTCACCCCAGAATCCTCTGACACCTGCACCTTCCCTTAGCCCTGCACCCTCCTGGTGCCTCCCCTTTCCCTTACTGCCCCTGGCCCCTTTGCCCTCTTTTCCCCTGATGCCCACCCCCTCACGACTCTCTGCCCCATTCCCCTCCTGCCCCTCTGTGCCCTCACACATGACTTGCTCCATCCCCATCTTTCTCATGACCACTCCTTCTTTCAAGCCTTCTCCCAGCACCTCCCCCTCTAGCCCCCAATGCCCTTCCCCTCTCCCAGCATCACCCTGTCCCCACTCCCACTGTCACTTCCCCTCCTGCCCTTTCCCTCATTGTCACATTACTGAGTTGGAGGGAAGCAGCCAGATCGCTGCTGCACCCCTAGGTGGGGGTGTTGGCCCCAGAAATTGGTGTGGGGGGAGCCATGTGGGGTATTGAATGGGAGATTATTGTTTGTTGATCTTATGTACGCTATTTATGTGAGTGTATAATGTCTGTGTGTGTAGGTAGGAATCTGTAATCTGTGTGGAAGCTGAATATTTCTGTGAATGTGGTTGAGCATTGCTATGGACAGACTGAGTAGTGAAGCCCTGTGGAACAATGGCCCTTGATGGCCCAAAGACACACCTAAAGCAGGAGGGCGGAGACCCAAGAGCTGCCAGCAGAGAGGCTGAGGACCAGGTGACCTGCTACATACTAGAAGAGGCCAGGAAGGAGTATAAAGAGGCCATGTGGTCGATGCCATTTTGTTCTCAGCTCAGCACTTCATCCCAGAGGCAGCACTGCAGGGATTGAAGAGCCCGGAAGACCTGTGAACCCATCCTGATCGTAGGATGTGCAATAAGGACTTTTAACCAGCAGCTGCAACATCTCTGCTAGAGCCTGCATTGAGAACTGGGAGATTCGGTGCATGTAACGTACTGTACTTTAATAACCTTACTCTCAGGCTTTTCTTTCTTGTAATAATAAACCTTTAGATATAGATTCTAAAGGATTGGCCCAGCGTGATTTGTGGGTAAGATCCAAAGGGTAAATTGACCAGGGATCTGTGGCTGGTTTCTTGGAACCGGACAGAACTTGTTCGGGGTAGGTGGGATTGTGTGCTAGGACCCCCCACCCGTGTATAGGCCCGGGGCCATCTGGGGCATGGATATTGCTGGGGTGTCGGAGGGGTTTTGCTCGGGAGGCTTCAGGCAGGCAGCTGAAGCGCTCTGTGGGACTGGTTTGTGGCCTGTTTGGAGAGGTCACCAGTCAAGGGGGCTGTAAGAAGCCCCGGATTTGAGCAATTCGCCCTGAGCGGATGCCCTCAGCTGTGCCCAGACACGGCCCGGTCCGTCACACTCATTGTCTGCACTTGGCCCCCTGCCATTTGTCTCTCCTCCACCCTGTCTCTTGCTGCCTTCCCCTCGCACAAGCCCCTTCTTTACCTTCTGCCTTCCATGTTGCGAGGCCAGAGTCTGCACTCAGGCCCTGGAGTCTGAACCTGGAACCAACCACACCGCGCAATATGCCTCCGAGGAATTTTAAAATCCCAGGCCATGACGTAACGTCACGCCCGGGCTCCGTCCACCTGCAAGGCTGTGCATGGCAGCAGCAGCACGGCAGGGACGGTCCGGGGCCGAGAGGGACGCTCTGGGGGCAGGGTGGGAGGACGTGTGGAGGGGCCAGCAGGGGGGTGTCCACATATTGTTGGAGGAGGGCCCCGGCTCTGAAAAGTAACTTGCTGGCACTTCTGGGTTCAGGGTTGCGGGGCCCCCTTAGGCGTGAGGGGGAAATCTCGTTCCCCTGGGGTACAGAGCCCCCAGAAGGGTCCGAGGCCGGAGGTCAAATCAGTGAGGCAGGAGAGAAATCTAGAAGGAAAAACTTTATGATGCATGCATGCAGGCTGTCACACCAAGAGTGAAAGCAGCAACCCTCAGAGACAGATTCAGGTATCCTATATACAGAATGCTTAGACAGTTCAGTTGTTGATTGATATGTTAAAGAATAACAAAGTCTCAGCAAAAGTACTCTGAGACTTCTGTTCACCCCAGGAGTGCTAGAAGTAAGTTTTACAAAACAAAGCCACATCAGAACTTGAGTGGAAAAGTCTACAAGGCAAACTGTGACAAAGATAAGGGTTTACATGACAAATTGTGACAGACTAGGAGTATTCATGGACTTGAGATAAGACCCTTACAATGCCTGATTGAAATCAAATTAACTCTACAGGAAGAGAGGTCTGGAAAACTTTTAACCCTTACAGCAGTTTTCTTTTAGAGAGTTTTGATTTCCTGCACAGTCCCCCCTTTAGACACAATTGGAGTTATTTGATTTTTCTCCCACAGGCGCGGGGTCCGTTTCGGCCAAATCAGTCGAATCAGCCTAAGGCCGGCCCTGGTAGCAGTGGCTGCTGCTCGTCAATAAATAAATAAAAAGACTGGGCAGGTGAAGGAAGGCAGGGGACACAGGCAATGCTGGAGCTGGGAGCAGCGGGAGCCAGCCCTTGGGGCAGCAGAGGGGCGCGGTCAGGCTCCAGGCCTGTAGCAAAGAAGATAGGAGCCCGATCACTGCATAACCTTCAACAGTGGCTCTAACTGGGGAGAACAGCTGCCACCTGCCCGCTCAGTGTGGGAAGTTAAAGCATCTCTCTGCCAGGTGGAGCACAGGGCACCATGCCACACCTTTGCAAGGGGACAGTCCCCCCCAAAGACAGGCTAGAGCAGGGGTAGGCAAGAGGCTGTCAGCGGACCGTTTCCAGCCTGCCAAGCCAGTGGATCTATTCTCTGCTCTGAATGGCTGGGTGTGAGGAGGGAGATTCTCATGCTGTTCCCACCCCGCAGTAAAATCTTTCTGCTCCCATTGGCCAATCCTCAGTTTCCGGCCAATAGGAGCTGAGAATTTTTTTCTGGAAGCAAGGGCAATGTGGGAAGCCTTCTCCCTCTTTCCCCGTACCTGCCCCCTCCCCATGCCTGGAGTGGAGCAGTGAACAGCCTGCAGCAGACAGTCTGCCTCAGGGTTCTGCAGGTAAGTGCCTCCCAGCCACAGCCTGCTTCTGGCACCCCAGCCTCTTTCTCCCCTCTTACTTCCTGCCCTAGACCACCACCCAAACCTTTTCCCAGGTCACAACTCCTTCCCAGACCTTGCACCCCCTTCTAAAGCCCCTCTCCCAGGCCAAAATCTTCTCCTGCACTAAACCCTGCACCCCAAGCCCCTACCCCTCCTTCACCCAAACTCCCTCTTAGATCCCTCATCTTCTCCTGCACCCTAGTCCCCTATCTCAAGTTTCCTTCAGCAACCACCTGACATCCCAGACTGCACACCCTCTCCACAGAATTGCAGCCCTAGACCACTTGCCAAAATCTTGGAGTGCCCCCCCATTAACAATTATTGCCCACCCCTGACTAATCCCATGCTGAAAATATGGGACCACCACTCATTTGGGATGGGGGAGACTCACGTTCAATTTCCCCTTCTTCTGGAGGAGATGAAAGCATTTCACCTTAGTCGGAGAGTGTCATGCTAGAAGGGACCACCACAGTATCTAGTTCAGGGGTTCTCAGTGTCAGGGGCAGGCCTGGCAAAGGAGATTTTTTTCTTTTAAAGAGCTCTGGCTGTCAGCTCTTGGTAACTGGTGCCCTGCAGAAGCCTGGAAGGTGGACATCAAGGAGAAAGCCAGAGCCCTGCCATTTGGATTCAGACTGTCCTTCTTCCCCATTCTTCTGCCAATCCCTCACCTTGCTGCCATCTCAGGGGGCTGACAGTCGGGCTCAGGTTTCCAGCTTCCTGGGGCAGCAGCAACAGCACAAGGTTAAGGGTGGCAAAGAGGCATTGAGACTGCTGTGAACTGAAAAGTGACATTAACAAATATCCGTGTTCACAATGCCAACCTTATTTCTGTATTGTTGCTGCTGCTGGGCTGCCTTAAGAGCTGGGTGGCAGCACTTGAGGGGCATAAAATACGATTTAAAACCACTAATCTTGTACAGGAGGTTAGATATCACAGAACACCAGCACCCTGGCCCTAAAGCCGGAGTTAGCCCAAAGTAGCCTTCTGTAAATGTAGTAAACTATTATGTGGCATAGGCAAACGACAGACGAGACTGAGGAGTACCAGTAGTGCCTGAGACCCTCACAGTGGCAGGGAAATGATCAAAATATCCTGTGTCAAGGCAGTTCCCCACTCTGGCACGATTAATGCAGAAGTGCGGGCCCACAAAAGCACCCCAAAACCTGATCTCTACAAGCTTTGGTACAAAAACTTCCCCCAAAAATCCTAATACCCAGACTTTGGGAAATAAAAACCACTGCCACCACCCAAGTATTTGTAAGAAGGAAAAAAAACGGGAGAGATCACTTGGGAAATTTCAGCCCTAAAGTAAAACCAGGCCACAAAAATTAACCAATACCGGTTAATTAAAAAAAAAAAAAAGGTAGCATGATGACAGCCGTCCCCTGGTGCTACTGTTACATGTTTCTTGGACTTGTGCTATTAGCACTATCCAACTGACATAACTAATGTCATTGACCAGTCACCGAACGACGAACACTCATCCTCCCGGTTTGTTCAATGCTATAAATGACCCATCTCAGAGCCAAAGATTTAAGACAATCAGCCCTTCACTCAGTGTCTACCAGCTCAATGTTGAAGGTCTATCACACAGTAAGCGTGACTACCTTGCCAGATCTCTGACAGAACATCATATCGATGTTGTACTTCTCCAGGAAACCAACTGCAAAGATGACTCTCACCTTAAGATCGCTGGTTATGACCTCATGGCAAGCATTGGTGTGGCTAAACGTGACATCGCCACCTATGTCAGAAGTGGCATTAAGAACACAACCAGCATATGTGAAAGGGAATATAAAGAAACAAGAGAAGCAGCATTTGCAACCATCCAGATAGGTGATTTGTGTACGTTTGTGATAGCGAGTGCTCCAAATTCAGAATGGCCAAACCCAGCACTTCCTAGTCTGACCCACCCAGTACTCTACAGTGGTGACTTCAACAGCCATTGTATCGACTGGAGTTACCATAACAATGACAGGGCAGGCGAACAGCTGACAAATTGGGCATCAGCAGCAGATGTAGAGCTGCTCTTTGATTCCAAACATCCAACAACGTTCCTCTCTGCACGTTGAAACACAACTCATAAGGACTACTACAAAGACTGTGCTTGAGCCAGTCCCACATAGTCAACTTCACTCGACGGGTCACTGAATTGACCTGGAAACACCTGTCATTAAAGCACTTCCAAGACCACGATGGAACTTCCACAGAGCTAACTGGGAAAGTTTCAGAAAGGCAGTCAAAGATTGCAACCATCGGATAGAGCCAGGGCCAGCTCTAGGTTTTTTGCTGCTTCCCCAACCAAAAAAATGTTTGGCCACCCCCACGCTTCTTTTGTCCGGGGAGGGTGCAAGCGCAAATGCAGCTTGTGTGGCTTCCTGGGGGGTGGAGCCCAAACCATGGGGCATTTTCATCTCGTAGGAGAGTGCCAGGGACTCCCCACGTGAGGACAATGGAAGTGCAGGTTCATCCACAGCAAGTCAGTTAAAGACTTCCAAAGCATGCAGCTGTTCACATCACTTAGTGCTGGAGTCCCGGTCCCACTCCTCACTGCAAAGGGATTTTATTATTAGAAGCCTTATAGAATCACTCAGACTCCAACCCCAAACCATAAGCTGTCCAACCCTTGGTGTCCATGGACAAGAATCAGCCTCACTTTACAATGAGACAGTTCAAAGGGATTAAGAGAACTTTTGTTTCAACTCCCATGCTCAACTGTCCAGAACAAGACAAGCACCAGACAACAAAACCCCACTAGCCTAGGACCTATTCCATGAGCACTGCCCTTTGCTTTCTCCTTCCTGGATGGACCAAACAGCCTCTGAAGCAGGGTGGATTGATTAAAATTAGAGATTTAAATCAAAGCTATTTAAATCTCTAATTTTAATCATGATTTAAACTGGTAAGCAGAAAACCTTGGTTTAAATGAGCAATTAATTATACTTTTAAAATATTTTCCTAAAGGATGGTCTTATTGATTAGTTGTAAATCAACGTGTTTTAAAGGTTGCTAAATATAACCTTTATGCCAAATTTGGTGCTTCTATTTACTAACCAGGAGAAAACACTCAGTACAGCTACCAACTAAATAAATGCCCAAATAATTGTGTAACTTACATGTAATCAGATTCTTAATTTTTACGTTTTTATTCTATTACAAAATGATGTATAATCAGATTCTTAATTTTTACGTTTTTATTCTATTACAAAATGATGTATAATAGGAACACTTAAATGGGGTAAAAAACCTGTCTCTTAGCAAATAATAAGAGACAGGTTTTTTACCCCATTTGTTACTTAAGTGGTGGCTACTTTTTTTTAAAACATATGATTTGCATCTACTTCTATCTGGACGGAAATTCAAAAACAAAACCATCATTTAATTTTTGTATGAAATAAAACTACCCTAGATGTGAAGGACACATAACAAAAAAGTATCCAAACACATTTTGCATCTAAAATTCATTTATTAAACAAAGGAAATATCCATAATGAATTTAACAGATCGATTCTAGTCATCGTGTTCTTCAACATGTTAGAACACTCTCATAACCAGTTTTTTACTGAGAGAAGAGGAAAACAAGTTTTTCTGCTTCATCAACTCTTGGGTTTGCAACGGTGAATGAACTAATCATTGGTTTATTCAGCTAGTTTCAATTCAAAGTGATAAAAACATTCTCTCTTCACCTGCAGAAGAAGCTACTGCTGATGGTTTCAGGGGCTTACACAGCAACTTACACTAGTGAAATGGTAGAATTTCTTTAAAATTAAATTAAAAATTGTTAACAGAACATGTGTCCTGTCAACTTTTAATGACCTATATTTATCATAACCTATTTTAAATAATATACCTTAAATAACTTATGAATTAAATTTAAAAATTAAAACAAAGCCTATTTAAATGGGATCAAAATTCCAATTTTAATAAAGCTCTCCTGCCCCAGACAGGAAGAGACTTCAGGACACGGGCACTGGGAACACCAGAGTTCCCCTTCCTCAGACAAAGGGGGAGGGAGAATCACCTGGGTCCTAGGCAGGGGTGAGGTTGTCAGGACACAGCACAAGGGGGCTGAGTTCCTGGGCAGATGTGGGAGAGGAGTGGGTTCAGGGCTCCGAGAGTCGGGGGAGGGAGGATTGGTTAGAGAGCCAGACAGGAGATGGGGATCCAGGTGGGCGGCAGGGTGGGGGTGGAGAAGAAGAGGAAACGGGGTCCCAGCAGGGTTGCAGTAGGCCAGGAGGTGGGGTGCGGGGTTGCTGGGCAGAGGCCAAGCCAGGGGAGAAGAGAAGGGGAGGTATTGGGGGTGGGATGTCGCGGGACAGTGGGCAGAGGCACACAAGTTGGGGGGGTCAGCCGGGCAAGGGGGGTTCACGGGCAGAGGAGTTGCGGGGGAGAGAACACAGGTGGGGGGGGTGGCCAGCCGGGGGGTACACAGGCAGGGGGGCCCACTGGCAGGAGGTGGGGAAGGGGGAGTTGCAGAGGGGTACATGGGGGGTGGCCAGCCGGGGGGGCACACAGGTGGGAGGGGGCCACACTCACTCAAAGATGAAGAAGAGGCCGCTGGGCTCAGCATCACCAGCAGCAGCCATGGCTGCCCTGCGCTGCCCTCCAGAAAGCACCCCAGCAGGGGCCATGCCTCACGGCTGCCCACGCAGAGCTCCCAGTGCCCCAGGGCCAGGCGCGGGGCTCCCAGCTTGGGGTAGGGGGTGTGGGGCTCCCCGCCTGCTCCTTCTGTGGGCCAGAATGCTGCCCCTGAAAACGTGCCGCCCCAAGCACATGCTTCCTTTGCTGGTGCCTAGAGCTGGCCCTGGATAGAGCCATCTCCCAAAAACAATTTGCATTTTATGAGACTTATCAAGAAAGTGGCTAAGAAAAATATCCCACGTGGTTTTCACAAAGAGTATATACCTTGCTGGTCGTCCATTACAGAAGGACTACTAAAGCAATATGAAAAGACCAGTGCTTCTGGGCAAGCCACAGCACTCTTAAAACAGATGGATGAAGAGCGCCTGGATAGAAGAAAGGAAACAGTGGAGGGGCTGAACTTCATACATTCCAGCATGAAAGCACGGGCCCTGCTTCGTCATCTGGGAGCAGCTGTGCCAACAAAGCTTCGACCACCGGTGGTAACTGCCAACCAAATTGCTTCCCATCTCCTCAGAACATCAAAGATGTCGCCAGACAAAGACAGCAGGCAAGAGATTGAAAGCGAGTACGCCCAGAACGTCCAGGAATGCCCAGAATCCAGAGTTTTCACTGCTCCATACACAGAGGAAGAAATTAAATTAGCATTAGCGGCTTCAAAGGACAAGAAAGCCGCTGGTGTGGATGGAATATTCCCTGAGGTTTTTTTAAGAACTTAGGAATGAAGGGGAGGAACTGGCTGGCTGCACTCTTCACGTCCATCCACCAAACAAGCTGCCTCCCTACAGAATGGAAGGAAGCAAAGGTGATTGCAATTCTTAAGAATGGAAAACCACCGGATAGTGCCTCAAGCTACAGACCAATAGTGCTCCTTTCAGGGGAAGCCCGTGAGCCTAGGCAAAGTAGGCAGTTGCCTAGGGCTCTGCTGGCCCAGGTGCCCGATGATGATGTCATGGCCATTGACGGCTGTGCAGGCGGGGGTGCCAATCATGCTTTCCGCCTGGGGCGCCAGCTGCCGCAGCTGGCCTCGGACCACTCCTGGCTCCTTTCCACTACCAGTGAAGTGATGGAGCAAGCACTGTTGGCTCGTTTCTCTGCCACCATAGGGGCTGGGTTATTAAAAGACCAGGATGGTTTTAGGCCAGGCAGAAGTACGTGCAACCAGGTGCTGGCCCTCACAACCACAATTGAAGCTGGCTACCAGGCAAGAGCTATGCCAGTCTTCATTTTTGTCAATCTGTCAGCTACATACAACACAGTGTAATCCCTTGTGCCACACTATCAAGATGGATTCAATGCCAGCCAACACTTCGGCTATTGACAGCAATGCCTGGCAATCGCCGGTTTTGTGTGCACCTCAATAATAGCATTAGTAGACCCAAAACACTGAATAACAGCCTCCCTCAGGGCTCCATACTGGCACCATCGTTATTTAACATCTATCTTAGTGATGTCCCAAAAACTGGCTCTGCAATGTTTACCTGTGCAGATGATGTCGCACTGGCTGCACAATTGCAATCTTTCAAAACTGTCAGACAGATGCTAACATCCAACCTAGTGATCATATCCACCTACCTACAGAAGTGGCAGCACAAACCAAATCCAGACAAAACTGTGGTCACAGCTTTTCATCTAGACAACCGTAACACCACCGCAAAACTTGATGTTGCTTTCTGTGGGAAAAAGAGTGCTTACAAATCTCATCCCAAATACCTAGGCATAACACTTGACTGTAGGCTCTCCTTAAGGCTTGTTCATATGGAACAAATAAAGGAGTAACGGTAGTTTGAACTAGGAAGCCTAGTTCAAACTACCTAGTTCGTGCCGCGTGTAGCCGCGCTGCACGGGGTTCGAACCAGCCGGGATTTAAAAATGGCGGCGCCCGGCTTATGCTAATGAAGCCCGGGAAATTCAAATCCCGGGCTTCATTTGCAAGTGCGGTATGCCTACATTACCCCGCTAGTTCGAACTAGGAGGGTAGTGTAGACATACCCTGTGTGTCTGTCTGTCTGTCGAAGGAGTCAGGTACCACAGGCTGCAGCTTGTTTTCCTCTTTTCTTTTTCAAGCTCTTTGGGGAAAAGAGCTTGAGGTACCCCTGAGGTTTTTAGGAGGAGGTTTCCCAAGTGATCTCTTCCCTGGTTTGCTTGGAATACTCGGGTGATGGCAGAAGATATTCCCCAAAGTCTGGGTATTAGGATTTGGGAGGGACGTTTTTGTACCAGATCCTGTAGAGACCAGGTTTTGGGGTGTTTTTGCAGGCCCCCACTTCTGCATTTGTCATGTCAGAGTGGGGAACAGCTTTGGCATACCCAGATAAACCCAGTGAGTGGCCCGCACCCACTCCCTGCAGAGGAAGGTCTCTGAGGTCACTGCCAATCTGACTGGGGGAAATTTCATCTTGACTAACGTGTGGTGGGAAGATTTTTAAAATGAAAATACCCCGCAAAATATTCCCTTCCTGACCCTGTAAGTAGCTATCTGAAAACCTGAAGCATCAGCTTTTAGGGAGCTAGGGCATAAACATATTTGCATATCTTCTTCTGATCTCACTTTTGAAAGAGGATCTTTCAAAAGTGAAAGTAGTCTGGACACGGTTTTTTCGGGGGGGGGGAGGAAACCTTTTTAGAAAAAACCGCTCTTCCTTTAAAAATGAGGTTTATGCATCCACAAAAGGTAGACAGCTCATGGTAATGAATTGATGCATATGGTAATTTGAGATCAATGAGGTACTGACCTAGTGGAAAAAGACACTTCAACACTAGTAAGGTGAGTGTAGGGGGGTTGGCGCCCTCAGCCTACAAAAGGGCTCATCATAAGGCCCAGGTCCCGTACCCCCTACGTCACTAAGATACCCCGTTTGTTCCTTATCCCCGTGCCCTCACCCAGAGTAGCTGTGCTCCTGACCAACACTCGAGTCAATCACTCAGCGGCTTCTACAGCATGTCACCACAAAGAGCACCTTTCCCGGCAGTGCAGGAGGGGGGCCTGGACCTGCCCTCGCTACAGGTCCCAGCCCAGGTCCCTAAGGGCAGGAATCCTTGTTCCTGTCCAGTTGGTGGGGAGTGACCCCTTAACTCACCAACCCGTAGACTCCGACTGTCCCATCCTGAGCTACTTCCTCCCAGCAGTGCCTCTCACTCCGGCACCTCTGGCACGTCAGTGTAATGTTAAAAGTTCCTACCTTATAGGAATGTGCTACAGGTAGCACTTTCTTATTGGCAAGATCATAAGGAAGTGCTACTGTAGGAAACAGTTGCTAGCGGCAGCACAATTCTACAGGGAGCTGTTTTCGACACATAAATGTTTGGAACTGCTGCATGTAGGATTGTGCTCCTCGGAGCTGTTTTTGACACGTAAGCGTTGGAAACTGCCGCATGTAGGACTCTGTTCCTCGGGGCAGTTTCTGATTTTCAGAAATTAGAAATTGCTACTATAAGAAACTCCTCCTACTGGTGTATCAATTTCATCTTTGCTGAAAGTGTTCAGCAAACACTATTTCTGAACACCAACAGTTGTTTACAAATGGTTACTCTAAACCTTGTTTCTATAGTTTTCAGACCCACATATTTTTTCCACCATTCCAAAACATTTGTTAAACAACTTAATCATAGCTGGTCAGATGACATTATTTCATGTAAAAATGACAAAAATAATAAAATGCTGTAAAATTGAAAACACAAACTCAGTTTTCTCAAAATTTCAGTTATGCTGAAATCCTCCACCTCTCCTCCCCCGATGCGTCTCAAGTAACCCAAGGGAACTCATACCACTGTTTGAGACACACTGCTCTAAACAAATAACACAAGTGCACTTATGAATGCTTTCAGTGACAGTGTAAAGGCTGTGTAAAAGTCCTCCCAAAGAGCAAATGTCATTGTTGGTATGAACTCCAAGATTTTGCTACAACTGAATCAGTCTGAGGCTTTGAAGAGGTAGCAGTTTCTTGTACTGCAGACTAAATAACTGTTCCCCATAGGCATGTCCTGCCTCCACTAGGACTTTCTCAATGATCCCTATATGACAGTGATATTCCTCTTCCCTAAGTATATTTTTTAAATTTGTGTGTTCTTCCTCATCACACTACTTATAAGATTGCTCTCCATCCTTTGCAACCACAGGATCACTTTTCCAATATATGTGCAACGTAAGCTATTTCTCAAACTGAAATAACCATGTCCCACATCATTCCAGCCATTCTTTGAGACCTCTACCCTTTCTCTGAGGCCTCACCATGCTCACTGCAGCCCTCTGTGATGGCTTCTAGTTCTTTACCAGTGGTGTTAAGGAAGTCTTGCTTCTGCCCGGGCACTGCACCACTCTTCAAATCCAATGACATGTAGAGCCATGGCGCTGGGTGCTGCCCCTATTCTACAAGCAGTGAGCCACAGCCTCCACTGGCCACATTTCCCCATTAGTGATCAATGACAGTTGCAGGAGCGGTGTTTTCAGGCAATTACAGTTTTGGAGACCCCCCCCCCAAGTACTTTTCACAGTGGCTAAAAGGACATACTATAGCCTATCAAGTTACTTTTCTATTATTAAAATAATAGAAGTGTTAATGTAGATGCTTTTAAATATTTCCAAATTAAAGAAATCTTGTAAAAGCTGGATTCAGGTGTAATACACAAGGCCTTATGCCTGCCCAAGTTTGTGAATGCCCACAAATGCTAACACGATAGCGATCAATTCCTTGTGGGAGGGCTTAGGCATTAACCCACCTTGATACAAGTCCATGCCCATTCCGAGATGTGGACATGTTGATATATAGGAGTTTGTGTGCATATGTTGCTTGTCTCCCCCACACCCTCAGCCAATCACAACCCTGTTGTTGCCATGCACTGACTGGGCTGCATGGCACTCCAGATGCCATCAGGTGCAGGAGCAGCATGGATGCAGTTCAGCTCAGCCCTAGGCTGGGCGGTGTGGTCGGGTTCCCGTGCAGTACAGTGGGCCCTGCTATACAGTATAACAAGATGGTACAGCCTCTGTCCCACAGGACATTGCTAACCTCTGCTTCTGCAGATGTTGCATGACATCCGTGGTTGAGACATGGACTTACCTAAATGGTTTCCCATGACTGAAACAGGGGAACTTAGATCTTGACTTTTAACCCTAATAGGATAGTAGGGAAAAAGCCTATTGTAATGCTATTGTATCGTATGTGTGTCTGTATATATATATCTGCAGCATCTGAGGGCAAACGTATACGGCAACACCCCCTGGCCGTGTATGTCAGCGCCCCACCCCCTTTCCCTCCCTCCCTGGCAGTTTGGCTGAGCACTGTGCTGCTCAGCTGGGCCCCAGCAGGGGAGCAAGCGGTGGCAAGAGGCCGTTTGGGGTCCGCACTCCCCATGCGTGGGGAGCGCGGACCCCAAACAGCTGCTTGCCGCCGCTTGCTCCCCCGCCAGGGCCCACCGGGAGCACCACTCAGCTGAGTGGCACAGAGCACCACGGAGGGAGGGGAAGGGGGGCGGGGCGCCACACAGGGAGGGGAAGAGGGTGGGGCTGGCCGGAAGGGGGGTGGGAAGCAGAGCTGGGGCACATCGGGGGCTGTGAGGCTGGAGAGGAGGATGAGGGGGCCTGGAGGAAGGGGGGAGGGAAGCAGCGCTGGCGGGGGGGAGGAGGGAGATGTCCGGGGGGGGGCTGTGGGGTTGGCTGGCAGGAAGAGGGGGTGGGAAGCAGAGCTGGGGGCAGATCGGGGGCAGTGGGGCTGGATGGGAGGAGGAGGGTGGGAAGCAGACCTGGCAAGGGGGGGCGGTGCAGCCACTGGCTACAGCCTGGCTGCTTGCCGCCGCTTGCTCCCCGGCCGTGGTCCAGCTGAATGGCGCTGGTGCTGCACCGCTCAGCTGAGCCCCGGTGGGACAGGAAGGGGGGCGGGCCGGTGATGTACACGGCCAGGGGGTGGGGCCGTGTACATCACCGCCCCCCCTTCCTCCTCCAACTGCGATGCTGAGTGGTGTGCCCCTCAGCCGGGCCACTGCGAGAGAGGGGAGGGGGGCGATGATGTACACGGCCCCACCCCCTGGCCGTGTACATCACCGGCCCGCCCCCCTTCCTGTCCCACCTGGCTGTGTACGTCACCGCCCTGCCCCTCCTCCCCCACGGCAGCCTGGTTGAGCATGCAACACTCAGCTGAGCCACCACGGAGGGAGGGGAAGGGGGGGGCAGTGATGTACACGGCCAGGGGGCGGGGCCATGTACGTCACCGCCCCCTTCCCCTCCCGCTGTGGCAGTCAGCTGAGTGCTGCGCCCCTCAGCCGGGCTGCCAGGGGAGCCAGCAGCGCAAGGGGCTGTTTGGGCTCCCCCAGGGTGGGAGGGGAAGGGAGGACGGTGACTTACACGGCCCCGCCCCCGACCATGTACATCACCGCCCCTCTCCCCTCCCTTGCGGCAGCCCAGCTGAGCAGGCAGCACTCAGCCAAGGGCCACAGTGGGAGGGAAGGGGAAGGGGAAGAGGAAGGGGGGCAGGGAGAGTTGGAAGTGAGAGAGAGGCAGGAGGAGGAGGAGAAGAGAAAGGGAGAGTGAGAGGCAGGAGGGGGAGAAGATAAAGAAAGAGATGGAGAGAGAGGCAGGAGGCAGAGGAGAGCTGAGGGGAGTGGGGAGGGGGGAGGCAGTAGGAGGAGAGAGAGAGAGAGAGAGAGAGAGAGCGAGAGTGTTCAGGAGAGAAGACCTGAAAATCCCATCTTATGATGGGCTAATTGGCTAGTTTGTGTGTTTCTGATTATTCAACTCATCTTCAACCAATTAGTTTTGACTTATATCTACAAAGACCCTTGTTAAGGTATTGGCATATACAATCAGGGCTTGACAAGCGGCAGCAAGCCCTGCTCACCAGTTGCGCGGTTTGGCGCGCTGCGCATTTGCTGATCACGCTGCGGCACCATGCCAGGCTCAAATCTACTCTAATTGTCAAGTCCTGTATATGATAATAAATTAAGAGCAATTACACAATGATCAGGAACGACACGATAAGAGGACTTTTCGGGAAGAGGGGAAATGTATATTAAACCTTTGGACAATCATACAAAAACCATCGTTTGGCATAGAATGATGCTTCAGCACCTCTCAAGTGACTGATACCTCTTTGGAAAAATGCCAGTTAGAAGGATTTGTCAATAACCACCTTTGTCAAATAATTGTTTCTGAGTAGCCGGTTGTTGACATGGAAGGGTCAGGGACCACACAATGGACACATATTAGAGATGTAAGCAGTGGTTAAACTGTAAGAATGTAAACTGATTATACTCCTAGACGCTTCGAAAACTGTGCAACTTTATAATGAAGAGCCTGCTGCACATCTATCTGGCCTACAGCAGGGTTCATGAAATGGAAGATGCTGAATGCTAGGCGTGCTCTAGAAGTGCAGACTGGGTCATCAATGTGGAGACTGCAATGGCTGAAGGCTATGCAGTATGAACTTTATGACACAGAGCACACAGTGCAGGAGCGATGGAGTGGAGGGGGCGCTCAGGGGCAAGACCACATGCCTGTCTGTACTACAAAGAGCTCCACAACATCCTTGATGGGGAACCCTCCATTGTGGTGCACTGCGGCCTGGAGCAAAACATCCTTCAGTGCCCAGGGCCTGTCTCCGAAACAAAAGAGACTGAGGGGCAGGTCCAGACCCTGATGGAGGAGGGGAACAAACAGGACAGCGGGACCATCATCCTGTTCCTGAAGCCAGTTCCTGCCAGTCTGGACTTCTTCCAGAGGCTTGGGAGGGATCCTCAGGAAAGCTGGCGCGCGCACACACACACACACACACACACACACACACACACACACACACACACACACACACACACACACACACACACACACACGGCGGGGGAAGGAGGGGGCTCATTGTTGTGCAGGCTGCTAGGCCAGCACATGCTGCTGCAGTGTGGGCATGTGCACCCATGTGCAACGGGAGGGTGGGGCACATGGACACACCAGCCAGCACCTCTACATGACTGGGAGACTGCTGCTAGACTGACCACACGAGCCCTATGCCCAAGTGATAAGGGGCACAGCCAGCTGCCAGAAGGCTAGCCTCAAGGGTGCAGGCACTGCCCCCACACACGCTGGAGTGCAGCACATAGCACAGAGCCATGCAGCTGCTCTCACTTGATAGCCCAGTGAGCCACAGCTGTGTGTGCAGACCCTAGGGAGGGGAAGGCTGCTCACAGCTCCTGTGCCACCCATGAGGGGATTCACTGGGGCTGTTCACTTCTGGCTGTGATGTGTGTTTGTAGGGGAACGGGGGTAGGCAGCACGGTCCTCTAGCCACCTTGAAGACCCTGAGACACAGGGGCTACGTCTACACTGGCCCCTTTTCCGGAAGGGGCATGTAAATTTCACCAGTCGTCGTAGGGAAATCCGCGGGGGATTTAAATATCCCCCGCGGCATTTAAATAAAAATGTCCGCCGCTTTTTTCCGGCTTTTAAAAAAGCCGGAAAAGAGCCTCTACACTGGCCCCGACCCTCCGGAAAAAGGGCACTTTTTCCGGAGGATCGGGGCCAGTGTAGAGGCTCTTTTCCGGCTTTTTTAAAAGCCGGAAAAAAGCGGCGGACATTTTTATTTAAATGCCGCGGGGGATATTTAAATCCCCCGCGGATTTCCCTACGACGACTGGTGAAATTTACATGCCCCTTCCGGAAAAGGGGCCAGTGTAGACGTAGCCCATCGCATGCTGGGCCGGCCACACATGCACCAGGGACATCCGCCTCCTGTGGGCTGTGAACTGCTATGGTCGCTATTCAAAGAGGAGGGCACAGCAACAGGGAATATGTGTGAAGTGTGGGGTGTACTAAATGCCCCTCTGTCTTGTGAATTGTCCACAGCCAAACTAGCCAGGATGGAAGGCCAAGCCAAACGGCTACTGCCACCAGCCCAAGTCTGCGGGGGCCACAGATGAGCCAGGCCTAGGGTTGCCAGATGTCTGGTATTCAACCGGACAGTCCTGTTTTTGAGCCCTCTGTCGGGTAAAAAAAATTCAGAAACTACCAGAGATGTGCAATGTCGGTATGTTCTGGTTTTCCGGTGATTGGCGCTTGAAGCCTCTGGTTGCGTCTGACGTAGGAGTGACGCCTTGGAGAGGAGGAGAAGCTCCTGAGAGCTGTTCAAGCGCGTTGTGGAGCCGTAGCCGGACTCGCTCATGCTTTGCCGGGACTGTGCACGGGATGGGCAGTGCCCTGGGATCCTGCTCCCCACCGTCCCTCTCTCCCCGGCCAGCTCCGCTCCTCCCGACCCCCTCCCAGCCAGCCCCGATACCCCCCAACTGCCCTCCATCTCTCCTGGCCAGCCCTGCTGCCCCAACATGCCCCCTCCCCAGCCCTGCTTCCTGCCCTGCCTTTCCCCCAGCCAGCCCCGCTCTTCTCCCAGCTGGTCCCTTCACACCCCCCCCGCCCCTGATCAAGTGTGTCTGGTATTTTCTCTGAAGCTACCTGGTAACCTTAGCCAGGCCCGGAGAGGAGCTGATGCATCAGCACTCAGGGGCAATGCATGACATCCACACCACCCTGTTGCGCCACCTGAATGCCAAAATGGAGTGGTGGCAGTAGGCCTAGGGTGACCTCATGGTATGCTGCGACACCCTCTGCAGCATCCTGTCCTGCATGGGGAACAGGTGCCAGCTGCCGCTGCTACCACCTTACACCCCCATGACTATCCTCCTATACTGATGGCACACCCATCTGACCACCCTGCCATGCCTTTCATCCCTTGGCAGGCCATGCCTCTACTTCCTCCCTTCCCCATGGCCATGACTGATCCCCTAGTCATGACTATGGGACATTCTATGGCCCCTCCTCCTGCCACCCCTGCCAATCCTCGCACTGCTCCAGCTGCGCATCATGTCCACCCCAATGGGGTCCCCAGAGCAGACCAACCCCGACTATGTCCCTGCCCCTGAGGGGGCTCAGCAAGCTGGGCCAACACTCCTCACAGTTATGATCCCCCACCCCCCCTCCGGTCACTGGCTAACGTTCATTTCCATTAAAAAAAAAAAGGCATTTGGTTTGAAAACCAAGCAGGAGTATTTATTGGGAGGTCGGGGTAGAGGAAAGGGGAGGAAGTGAGAGGGGGAACAGAGAGAGAAGGATGGGAGGAGGCCCTGGGGAGATTTACAATGGTTCCTTCAAGAACATCTCCCTCAGGGCTTTCTGCGTGTGCACTCTCGGCCTGTGGGGAATGTTGTGTCACCGCTGTCAAGGGATGCTCCAAGCCATGGCCCTCGCAGGCTGCCTCTGCCACCCACCCCAGGAGGAAAGTCTCCCCCTTGTGCTTCACCAGGTTGTGGAGCACACAGCTGGCTGCCACCACACCAGGGATATTCTGTTCCTCGACGTCCATGCATGTGAGGAGACAGCAGAACCACCCTTTCAGACTCCGGAAGGCACACTCCACCTGCAGGCGAGCTCTATTCAGGCGACCACTGAAAGTGTTCTTGGTGTGATCCAGCTGGCCGTTGTAAGGCACAATATTCTTGGTGTGATCCAGCTGGCCGTTGTAAGGCACAATAACCAGGGCATCAGTGGGTGTGCAGCATCCCCAGCTACGCACACTGGCATACTCTGGTTAACCACCGGAAATTCCCATCAGGGGAAAAAGGTGCTGGCTTCCAACTGGGTGCACAGGCTGGAGTTCTGAAACACTTGAGCATAATGATGCCTGCAAGACCACTCCACATAAATATATGAAATGGTCCCAGTGGTCCACCAGAGACTGCAGGATTATTGAGAAGTAGCCCTTTCAGTTGACAAATGGCCACACAATGTTCCGGTGCACGGATGGGCATGGTGTGCCATCGATGGCTCACGTGCAGTTGGAGAACCCCAGCTCAAAAAAGCCTCCCATGGTGGCATCTAGGTTCTTGAGCTGGATGACTCTGCGCAGCAGCAGGGAGTTGATGGCCTGGACAACCTATAAAAGGAAAGAAAGAAACATAAAAAACAGAGAATGAGAGTGGGCTTATGTTTTACCACTGGGATGTGGCCACCACCCACTACTGGCCCCTCCACTCTGCAAGAACACAAGTGGCAGATGATCTCTTGCACTATAGCAATGTGCTTTGAGGTGTAGATGTGTTTTTCAGGAAGAAGTTTTTGAGGACTAAGCCTAATGCAATGGATGCTGCCTAAATTATATCAGATGATTTCAGAACTACAAAGACAAAAAGATGTCCTCTTGAGGATACTGCTAGATGGACTCCAGTGTGCCATTCAGAAATGTTTAGGTAAAATATCTGATAACATGGAACTGATAGCAGCTGACATCTTGATGACAAATGTTAGGACCACTTGGAATAAGCATGAAACTGGGATTAGAACGGGTAAAAGACTGTGTCATCTTTGGCCTATTCAGGAGAGACCATGGATCTGATGCAGTCTTTTCCTAAATTAGGGAACTGTGTATCAGGACCCACAGACCTCTGCTGCCATCAGCTGACTGGGAGAGAATATTCAGTGGTGACAGAATCGTATTTTTTCCTAGAAGATCAAAGATTTATGTTGGATAAAAAATCATCTATTAGTTGAACAATCAGTTGGGAAATTAATTGTTACAATGGAAAAATGCTAAAAATGCACACAGTAAATGTGGAAAAAATAAATACATTTCTGTAATCTGAGTATGGTATTTAATTTGGTCACTCTTCTTTATATGATGTTATAACAAATTATAAATGAAGGCAGTGAGTACATTCAAATTGCATCATTGAAAAATGTATAGTATATGTGTGTATATACCATAAGTTTGTATGGAGAGAGCGAGGGAGTGTGAGTGTGTGTATTTGTGTGTGTGTGTGTTAATGGAGACCTGAAAGAACTTTGATGGGTAAGCAGTTTCCATAAGACACCGCATATTTAATTTTGAATAATTAAGTGCAATGATGATGTGATGCTTTCGTACTTTAAAACAAATGTAAACAAGTAAAAGTCAAAGTAACCTTCTCTAAAACTACTTGAGTTAAAGTAGCAGGACTTGGAATTAAGTATCTTTTCCAACAACACTGTGTATTGCACTTATAGTACAAGCCATTGCAATTCAGTGAGTCCTAGGAATAAGACAACAGAAATGTGAAAAATGCAATGAAACGTCAGGTCTTTTCTCTAGTACCCTTTTTTACATTGTGAAACTAATTTGAAATGCAGTAAGCAAAATCCTATAGATAGAATGGGCAGGGCAAACTGCAAGGGTGTCTGCAGCAATACTGAGCATGCTCAGTGCCTGAGGTGAGCAAATGGTTAAAAAAATGTTTAAGAAAAATAAAAAAAAGACATCGTGCCATGACCACACTTTGATTTGTGCCTTGTTCCCACTGGGAAAGCTGTTTTTAGCCTTTCAGCTGTACCTGTGCTAGGGCTTTGCACTTTGTGTTGGGATGCTCCTCTCCCCCACCAGAGCTGAGTTTGCACCAGAACCCATCCTAAAACTGTCTGCATCTGCTTCACCCCCTTGCCAAGTTAATATTAAGGAACCTCCCCTGTTGAGCCATTTGTCTCCCTTTTAAAACTGTTTTTAAAATAGTGAGCAAAAACTTACAGGGAGTGTGGGCAGACAGAAGTGGAGTCTGCAGCCCTACTGAGCATGCTCAATGACTCCAGAGTGAATAAATGGCAAAAAACATATTTAAACACATCAAAAACCCACTGTGCCATGACCACACTTGGACTTGTCCCTCATTCCCACTTTGAAAGCTGTTTTTAACCCTTCAGCTATGACCATGCCCTGGCTTTGGACTCTGTATTGAGGGGTTTAGCTGGTGCCCCTCCCCCCACCAGACATGAGCTTGCCCCAGATAGGATCCTAAGTCTGCCTGCATCTGCTGCACCCCCTGCCAAGTCACTGTGAAGGCACCTCCTCCATTGAGCCACTTTTCTCCCTTTTAAAACACTTTAAAATGAACTAAGCAAAAACTCAGTTTGTGCTGGCAGAGAGAAGGGCAGTGGCTGCAAAAGAACTACTGAGCATGCTCAGTGCTTAGGAAGTAGCACAATCTCCCAAGTAGGAGCTTTCTACATTACACTGGCTGCCCAACCTCCCCTCCGGTGTTCAGCTTCCAGCCTTTTGAATTGCCCACACAGGCCAGGCCCCGCCCTTCCTCTGCCCCCGCCCCTCTGGGGCGCTGGGAGACACAGCCATCAGCTGGGGCTCTGCGCATGCGTGGGGCACCACAGCAGAGCAGGCCCTGCACGGCCTGCGTACAGGAGTGGCCTTCTTGCCGCTGAGCACCTCAGGTCCCCCCAGTAAGTGCGGGCGCCGGCAAGCCCCTGCGGCAGGGGGTTTGCCACCCCATCACAGTGAGGAAATACAAATGAGGAGAAAAGGAAACATCCCCTACTGAATATGCATCAAACACAATATCAGCATGTCACATGATACAAGTGGCATCCCACCCTAGAGGCAGTAGGAGAAGAAGACGCCATCTTCGGGAGATGTCAGAATATTGGCCACTGGTGATGATGGGGAAGGTGCAGGTGATGAGGAAGTTGATAGCTAACCTATGGACTTGTTCTAGAAGGAATGGTGGGAGTATATGGTATGGAAATTGTGACTGTGGCAAATGTGTATCTCTAACACCCCAGTTTCAGAAGATAAATAATAAACTATATTTCCAAGTGTACATTTCCTGATACAAGAGTGTACACAATAGTGTGAGTGTTGCATCTGTGCACATCAGGGTTCCCAACCATAGAACAACCGAATACTGGGCCTGATCCTGGGACAAAGGACCTGTCAGTCCTAAAGGTGGTAACTGAAATTCATAAGAAATCTTAGCTCAGGCAACAGTAGTCACTTGAGAAATGCAGAAACAAAAAACAGGACTGTGTAGCACTTTAAAGACTAACAAGATGGTTTAATAGGTGATGAGTTTTCGTGGGACAGACCCACTTCCTCAGATCAAATAGTGGAAGAAAATTGTCACAACCATATATACCAAAGGATACAATTTTAAAAAATGACCACATATGAAAAGGACAAATCAAATTTCAGAACAGAAGGGGGATGGAGGGGTGGAGGGAAGGGGGGAGGTAAATGTCTGTAAGCTAATGATATTAGAGGTGATAATTGGGGAAGCTATCTTTGTAATGGGGAAGATAATTAGCATCTTTACATGCAAATTTGAATAAAGTGTCGAATTTAAGCATGTATGACAGTTCAGAGGATTCTCTTTGAAGTGAAGTCTTAAAAGGTCTTTGTCTCAATGACTTGATTACCTGCATCCTGCTTCAATGTCCTTTCTGGTTGAAATGGCAAGAAACTGTTTTTTCTTTGTGATCCTGTCTGATATCTGTTTTGTGGGCATTGATCCTTTGGCGAAGTGTCTGAGACGTTTGTCCAATGTACATAGTGGACGGACACTTTCGGCACATGATTGCATAAATTATATTTCTGGATTTCTACCACTATTGAGAAATGCAGGCACAATTCTGTAATGGAGCAACAGCGACATTTGGTGGCCACTTGTGATAATACATGGTGCAATTCTGTAATGCGGCAACAATGACACTTGGTGGCCACTTAAGAACATTGAACAGTCCATACTGCATCAGACGAATGTTCCATCTAGCCCAGTATCCTGCCTTCCAACAGTAGCAAATGCTAGTGAACAGAACAGAGAATCATCAAGTGATTCCTTTCCGGTCATCCAATTCCAGCCTATGACAAACAGAGGCTAAGGGACACCATTCCTATCCATCCTGACTAATAGCATATCAATGGACCTAACCTCCATGAATTTATCTAGTTCTTTTTGAACCCTGTTTCAGTCCTGGTCTTCACAACATTCTCTTGCAAGGAGTTTCACAGGTTGACTGTGTACTTTATGAAGAAAAAACTTCCTTTTGTTTGTTTTAAACCTGCTGTCTATTAGTTTCATTTGGTGATCCGGTCAGGGCTGTTCCCTACTCTGGCATTCTGAGTGCAGAAGGTGAGGGCCTGCAAGAGACCTAAAAAATACCTTGCCTCTATAGCTCTGGTCATCTACCAGTAGATTCTAATCAACTGGTCAGTTGTGGGGGCATGGCCAATAGATCACAAGGCAGTGTTCCCAGCCTCCCTTTGATTGCCCCTGCAACAAGGAGCTCGTATTGGCACTACAACCTCCCACAAAAATGGAACTAGCTCTGGATTCCTGCAGCATGGGGGAGAAGTCCTGCAGCTCCATGCCAGATCAGGAACTGGATTTAGTGAGGAGCCACAGGACGTCTGCCCATGCCGCAGGAAGAAAGGAAGGCAGGCACTACGGGGAAGGAAGGGAAGACAAAAAGTGTATGCTCCTCCCCTGCCCATAATAGCGTGCGCTTTCTTGTCTTCCCTTCTTTCCCTGTGCTCTCGAGGGGATAATGGTGGTGGTGGTGGTGTTTAAGATGGCAACATAGGATCTGGAGCAGCTGGATTTTTTAAAGGAGATGCACGTGTAGTTCTTTCAGTGCTGCCCACATATCCTATCCCAGAGATCCTCATCCCTGGAGACACCCAGGTATCGGCAGAACTGCCCCTGCCCCCCTCTCCCTTGACCAGACCCCCACCAGCACCTTAGCCCCAGGCCAGACCCCCACTAGCACCCTGCTCAGACACCAACTAGCACCCTGCTCCTGCTCCCTCCCCCTGGCCAGACTCCTACCAGCACCCTGGTCCCAGGCCAGACCCCCACCTGCACCCTGCTGCTGCTCCCTGGCCAGACCCCTACAAGCATCCTGCTCCTGCCCCCCCCTCTTGTCCAGACACCTACCCCCAGCTTGTTCCTGTATCCTACTTTCCACCCAGATTCTGCATCCCCGTCCATACCTATCTCACTCACTGGCAGCTCTGTGCCACACACTGGATCCCTCATTTTGGCCCCACCTCAGAGCACAGAGGGGCACATAAAATCCACTAAACCTGGTACCCCAGAACAGTTAATCAGGCCTGAGACCTTGAACCTCAGTCCTACCTATCCTTCCCCTCCTCCCATGCCAGAGGAGTGAGGTGTCTCAGTTGGGGCCACATCAGTGAGGCTGGGGGGAGTTTGGAGGTGTTGGTTTTTTTGCATCTCACTCCCCAACTGATTTTTCTGTGGGTCGGTGGCTCCGACCCAAAACAGGTTCCCTGCCCCTCCCATAAATAAAGACAATGCAGAAACATTTTGTATTTGACATCAATTTTATATAAAATATTAAGCCTGGCCAACAAGCCCCAATTGGGACCAAGGCCACATCTGGTGGCTGCATCATAACACTCCTGCACACACACCTCACAGACCTCAACCCTGAGCCCATCATACACCTGAACCCCCTGCCCTGAGCCCCTCACATCCCCAAACTCCTGCATCCCCACATCCTCCGTCTTCTGCCAAAACACTCCTGCAAACCTGTGCCCTGAGCTCATCATATTCCCAACCCCTCCTGCCCTGAGCCCCTCATACATCCCAACCTAAACTCCTGCACCCCTCTCCCCAGCCTGGAGCCCCCTCCCTGAGCCAGCAGCACCTTCTCCACCTCCTCCTGCACCCAAATTCCCTCCCAGAGCTTGCATCTCTCATTCCTACCTGCACCCAAATCCCTCATTTCCACTCCCGAGCCCACACCTCCTGTCTCAACCCAGTGAAAGTGATTAAAGGGCTGGGGATAGCAAATGATGGAGAAAAGGGGAATGGAGAGGGTGGGGCCTCCAGGAAAGGTGGGGTCTTGGGGAATGGATGAGGTAGATCTTGGCTTATCCTGACATTTAAAAAGGTGATCTTGGGTATAAAAAGTTTGGAGACCACTGCTCTATAGGCTTCTGCTTAAAAGCTCCTCACGGTCACAGATCCCCTGGCCTTGGGAGGTAGCTGACACCACCAAGTGAAACAAAATAAACCCCTTTCTTCTTGAACCCAGGAAGAAAGCACTTGGGCTTCTTCCAGAGGGGTACCCCCAAACTCTTTTACCACAAGACAGCTTAGAAAAAAACCAACCAACTGCAGTCTCTGGTAGCCAACCTCAGTCCTAGGCATGCATCCACAGATCTCCTGTTACCTTCCAGGACACAAGAATCAAATCATCTTTAAAAAGGTGGTTTTTATTAACAAAACAAAAAGATATACTTGATCAAGCATACTTGGTTGCTAGGTGTTACAGAGCAACTAAGAAAAGAACAGACCAAAACCACAAAGAACCATGGCTCTTTGGGAGGTGGGGAGGAGTCATGGATTCACACCAAGAAGTTTAACCAAACAACAAAAAATACCCTGATCATGACTAAATACATATCCTCCCTTATTTACTCACGATTCCTTCATGGTTCAGTCCACTTCCATGCCCCTGAATTCCTTGGAAGCATGGTGGTCCTATCTAGGTTTAAATTATTCTGTCTCCCAACACACACAAAGCAGGCAAAGTATCTATATAGAATTCAAATTTCAGTATCGTATCCCACTGGTTCTTCTGGCTTTTTACCAGTAAGTCACCAGGTGCTGAGCAGCACTCCTCCTAGCCATCACAGACCCCTAGTTCCTATGTTATGGAAACAAGTACATAACTTTTCCTTATTCACCTGTTCTACACCAGTCATGATTTTTTCCCCCACCCCCTCCCCGAGGTCATGATAGCCTCCTCTTTGCTCATTTGAAAAGGCCCAGCTTTTTTAATATCTCTTGACATGGGACCCATTCCAAACCCTTAATCATTTTTGTTGCCATTTTCTGAACCTTTTCCAATGCCAATGTATCTTTTTTGAGACGAGGCAACCACATCTGTATGCAGTGTTCAAGATATGGGCATACCACAGATTTCTATAGAGGCAATAAGATAGTTCGAATTAACTTTGTAGTGTAGACATACCCACAGAGACTAACAGACGTTAGTTCGAATTAACTTTGATAGGCACTACACTAGCGCTCCGCTAGTTCGAACTTAATTCGAACTAGCGGAGCGCTTAGTTCGAACTAGGTACACCTCATTTCACGAGGACTAATGCCTAGTTCAAACTTACTAGTTCGAACTAAGGGCTGTGTAGCCTTTAGTTCGAACTAGTTGGAGGCTAGCCCTTCCCAGCTTGCCCTGCTGGCCACTCTGGCCAACACCAGGCAAACTCTACTGCCACCCTCCCAGCCCCGGAGCCCTTAAAGGGCCACAGGCTGGCTACAGTGTTTGTGCCAGTTGCAAGGCTGCCAGCACCGTGCCAGCAGACCCTGCACCTGACACCCATGAGCCAGCCACCCGATGCCCCCCAGCCCTCCCCCTCTTCCTGGGACCAGCCTGGCGGCTCCCAGGAGCCTGCCTGGGGACGCAAGAGGAGGGCGCCCGCGTGGTCTAGTGCAGAGATCGTGGACCTCATCCAGGTTTGGGGGGAAGCCTCCAATGTCCACGATCTCTGCACTAGCCACAGGAACGCGGCCGTCTACAGCCGCATGGCTGCTAGCCTGGCCGCAAGAGGCCACCACCGCAGCAGGGAGCAGGTCCGCTGCAAGATTAAGGACCTGTGGCAGTCCTACTCCCGGGCCTTCCTGCCAGGGGCTGACCCAGAGGCCTGCCCCCACTTTCTGGCTCTGGACCGCATTCTGGGGGCTCCACATGTGAGTACCATCATGCTCCCCTTATGTGTACGGGGGACTGGGGGGAGAGGGAGCCCAGGGACCGTGCGCCTGAGCCTTGCCCACCATGGAGCAGCATCTGGGTGTCATGCAGGGGCCCTGGCCTTGCAGAGGGGGGCTGGGTTTCACCCACCTGGGCCCCAGGGAGAATTGACCACTGCTCTTGTTTCACCACAGCCGCAGCACCTGGGCCTGCAGGGCGCACCACCCCGCCTGCAGCAGCCGCCCGCACCCGGGCCAGCAGGAGAGCCAGGAACCAGGCAGAGTACCAGCGGCGGCACCTCCGCTTCCTGGATCACCAGCTCCGCACCCAGGACCACTGGATCCAGGAGGACCTTCGGCTGCACCAGTGGAGCTTGGAGGCACTGGAGGAGGAGGGCCGTGCCCTCAGAGGCCACCTCCAGAGCCTCCTCGACCGGTTCCCACTTCCTCCTGCTCCCCCTGCTCCCTCCGCAGCCCCCGTCCCTCCTGCCCCAACTTCCACACCCATTCCCCCCCGAGACTCCCGCACCCGCAGTGCTGCAAGATGGGAGAGGCACGCTGACCCCCACCCCTGAGCTTTCCATTCCCTTCCTCCCTTCCCTCCCCTTCCAGCTCCCTCATCCCAGGTTTCCCCCTCCCCTCTCCCACCCTCACTCCTCCATCCCTCCACCCCACTTATGTTAAATCAAGAAACCTGTTTTGGCAAACAACATCTCTTTTTATTTGACATTAGGAAGGGTGGTTAGGAAGGGGAAGGGGGGAAGGGTGGAAGAAGACCCCAGTGCGGCATGCAGGGAGAGTTCAGTCCTCCTCCTCCTCCACCAGGAAGCTCTCCCGCAGAGCTTCCCGGATCCGGACGGCCCCCCGGTGGGCTTCCCGGACAGCGGCGGTGCAGGGCTGAGCGTAGTGGCCAGCCATGCGGTCAGCCTCAGCCATCCAGGCTGGCAGGAAAGCCTCCTCCTTTCTCTCACACAAATTGTGCAGCACAGAACATGCTGCCACTACAGGACTATTGTGCTTGGTGAGGTCCAGACGGGTGAGGAGGCATCGAAAGCGGGCTTTCAGTCGCCCAAAGGCCCCCTCCACCACGATGCGGGCCCTGGTGAGCCTGGCATTGAAGGCCTGGTGGGAGGGATTGAGGTGCCCGGTGTAGGGCTTCATCAGCCACGGCTGTAGGGGGTAGGTGGCATCCCCTACCAGGGAGACGGGCATGTCCACGTCCCTGACCCTGATGTGGCGGTTGGGGAAGAAGGTCCTGGCCTACAGCCTCTGGCACACGGAGGAGTTCTGGTACATCCGTGCGTCGTGTGCCTTGCCGGACCAGCCCACATTAATGTCCGTGAACTGTCCCCGGTGGTCACACACGGCCTGCAGGATCACGGAGAAGTACCCCTTGCGGTTGACGTACCGGGAGGCCTGGTGTTCTGGGGCACGGATAGGGATGTGTGTCCTGTCAATGGCCCCCCCGCAGTTGGGGAAGCCCAGGGCGCCAAAGCCCTGGATGACGGCGACCAGGTCGGCAAGGCGGACCACCCTGCGGAGCAGCACCCGGTTGATGGCCCTGACCACCTGCGGAGAGACACAGCAAAGCGCGAATCAGTGGGGCGCCTGGGTGGCTGGGAGTGTTCGTGCCCTGGCAGTGCCCCGTGCCTCACTCCCAGAAGCAACCCCCCCGGGCGGCGTGTAGTATGGCCGGGAGAGATCAGTGCGGGGCACTTTCGCCTCCTCCCTCCTCCCCCTTTTTTCCTGGGGCGGCCCATCCCCTCCTTGCAGCCCCCTTCTCCCCCCCCCCCCCGGTCCAGTGGCTGATGAGTGCCGTACCTGCATGAGCACTGCTCCGACGGTGGATCTCCCCACGCCGAACTGGTTCCCGACGGATCGGTAGCTGTCCGGCGTGGAGAGCTTCCAGAGGGCGATGGCGGGCCTCATGCGAGTGTCCCTTCTGCGCAGGACAGGGGCGAGCCACTCACAGAGCTCCAGGAAGGTGTCCCTCCTCATCCTGAAATTCTGGGTCCACTGTCGGTCTTCCCAGCGCTCCAGGACGATGCGATCCCACCAGTCGCTGCTGGTGTCCAGACGCCAGATGCGGCGAGGCACGCTGGCGTCCAGGCGCCGCCACAGCTCCTCCACGGCCCCCAGGGCGGCCAGGCGGAGAGGCAGGTGGCTGACGTGCACCAGGTGGTGCCAGGCAGCCTCCAGCCATTGCTGGCAGGCTTGCAGCAGCAAGTCCAGAAAGTGCACCAGAAGGTGCAGGGCGAGCTCTGGCTCCATGTTGCCACCGGCGGCGGCGTCCCCGAAAGGAAGCACCGACACAGACGGGCACAGAAACCAACGCTTTGCTGTCCCTCGGCGAGGTCGGCAAGCAAGCGGAAAAGCTGAGAACCAGCTGTCCAGGGGGGTCCCTGTAAGCACGAGCCTCAGACAGCAGCCACACAACACAACTACTGACCTGATGCCCTGCCAGAACCAGTTTCAGCTGCCCTTAAATGCGCCCCTGTGTCCAATCAATGTGGACGCGCTAGTTCGAATTAGCAAAACGCTATTCGAGCTAGTTTTTAGTTCTAGATGCTTTAGTTCGAATTAGCTTAGTTCGAATTAACTAATTGGAACTAAGTTAGTTCGAATTAGCGCTGTAGTGTAGACATATCCTGTCTTATTCTCTATCCCTTTTTAATGATTCCTAACATTTGGTTTACTTTTTTGACTGCTGCTGCACATTGAAAGGATGTGTTCAGAGAACTATCCACAGTGATTCAAGAGCTCTCTCTTGAGTGGTGATAACTAAATGAAACCCCATAATTTCATTTTATTTTTTTCCAATGTGCATTACTTCATGCCATTTTGTTGCCCAATCAAGTAATTTTGTGAGTTCCTTAAGAACAAAGCAGACAGTGAAGAGCTTCTAAACCAGTGGTCTCCAACCTTTTTAAGCACAAGATCACTTTTTGAATTTAAGTGCAATCCAAGATTTACCTCATATATAAATACCCTTGCCCTGCTTCCTTCCTACCCCTTCTCCAAGGCCCCGCCCCTGCTCACTCCATCCTTCCTCTCTTGCCCATCCTCACTCACTTTCATCAGGCTGTGGCAGAGGGTTGGGGGTGCAGGCTCTGGTCTTGGATTAAGGGATTTGGAGTGTGAGGGGCTCTGAGCTGCTCTCAGGGCAGGCAGTTGGATGTAGGAGGGGGTTCTAGGTGGGTGTTTGGATGCAGGGGTGCTCAGAGCTAGGATAAGGGCTTGGGATGCATGAGGGGATTCATGACTGGAGTAGCAGTTTGGGATGTGGGCTCCATCTGGGCACTGCTGCTGGCTCCTGGGTGGTAGTGCAGTGGGGCTAAGGCAGACTCACCCAGGCCCTGGCCCTGAACCACTCCCTAAAGCAGCCAGCAAACTCCATCCCTGGTCCTGTTGTGCCCCCTCTCTGCTCTGTGGAGAAAGGATACAGAATGGGAGAAGGGGCATCCTGACATCAGCACCCCTCTTTTCCCTCCCCTGCCCTGCACAGAAAGCAGGAAACTCCCAAGGGGAGGGGCAGCTCCAAGGCAAAGGACAGGAGATGCACAGCTGAAGTGTAGGCATTTGATACCTCTTGGCCAAACCAGTCAGGATCAGCTGTCAGAGGCTCCAAGATCTACCAGTAGATCCCAATCTACTGGTTGGTGACCACTGTTCTAAACTATCTTGAGCAGTTTAGTATAATCTACAAATGTTGCCACATCACTGTTTACCACTTTCTCCAGATCACTTATAGTATCTGTAGTAAGATGAGGGCCTGAAGCAAAAGTCCATGTAGCACAAGCCTGAGGCTTAGCTAACAATGGACATTGCTTTATATTAGCCAAGCTAAGCTAAGCTGTGAGCAAGAGGCAGGCCTCTGCTCACAGAACTCGGCACAAACAGGGTATAGGCCCGGGTATAGACCAGTAATTGGTACTGGTCATAAGTGGAAAGCACATTCCAAAAGGATAGTACCACCACCTCATTAAGAAAGAGACACACACTCTCCACAGATACTGACCCAGGTCCAGGAAAGGGTCTACAATGACAGCATGAAGGGTAGAGATGTTCGAATCAAGCCACAAGGTGAAGGGCAATGGGTGGTATCTAAGTAGTATCAGAGGGTGACAACCTGACATGTCAGGAGTGATGTGTAACTTGTTTGTACCTGTATATAAAGTGTTGTCGTGGAGGGGCAGTCTTTGTCCAGCCTAGGGAGCAATGGGACCTCCCACTGACTGAGCTGAGTCCATTGTTATGGGTACGTAGTGGTTCAGTAGAGTCCGCCGACAACTATTACTGCACTTTGCTTAACAATAACCTGGCCAAGCACCTTCGAGCCTTATCTGATTTGTGGTCTTTCGGGGCTCTCTCAGAGCCTGCTGTGTTGACTAATTGCTCAGGTCAACACGGTGCACACGATTGAGCTCACACGCAGCCTTCTGGTGAAGAAGCAGGAGACCTATTAGGACAGCACCCAGTAAATCCTGACCTACTACAGGACTGACTGGTCCCAGGATGGATCCTTGGGGGACTCCACTAGTTACTTCTCTCCATTCTGAAAACACCATTTATTCCTACCTTTCGTTTTGAGTCTTTTAACCAATTGTCAGTCAATGAGAGGACCTTCTGTCTTATCCCATGACAACCTGAACAATTCTCTAATAGAGCAATGATAGAAATGTAGCCGTGTTAGTCTGGGGTAGTTGAAGCAAAATGCAGGACAATGTAGCACTTTAATAAACCATCTTGTTAGTCTTTAGATGATGAGTTTTCATGGGCCAGACCCACTTCCTCAGATCAAATAGTGGAAGAAAGTAGTCACAACCATATATACCAAAGGATACAATTAAAAAAAATGAACAAATATGAAAAGGACAAATCACATTGCAGAACAGGAGGGGAATGCAGGGGAGGCGGGAAGGAAGGAAGGTAAGTGTCTGTGAATTGATGATATTAGAGGTAGGGAGAGTGGGATGTTTGTGAGTTAATGGTATTAGAGGTGATAATTGAGGAAACTATCTTGGTAATGGGTGAGATAGTTCAAATGTTTGTCGAGTCCTTGTTGGAAAGTGTCGAATTTTAACATGAATGACAGTTCAGAGGATTCCCTTTCAAGTGCAGATGTAAAAGGTCTTTGTAGCAGAATGCAGGTGGTTAAGTCATTGAGAGAGTGTCCTTTCTGGTTAAAATGGCAAGAAACTGTTTTTTCTTTGTGATCTTGTCTGATATCTGTTTTGTGGGCATTAATCCCCTTTGGCGAAGTGTCTGAGATGTTTGTCCAATGTACATAGCAGACGGACACTTTCGGCACATGATAGCATAGATTATATTTCTGGATGCGCAGGAATATGTGTTCTTGATCTTATAACTCACTTGGTTAGGTCCAATAATGGTATCAGCAGAATGAATATGTGGACAAAGCTGGCAACGGGGTTTGTTGCAAGGGAAGGTACCAGGGCTGGTATTAGTGTGGTATGTCCTGTGGTGGTTGGTAAGAATCATCTTGAGGTTAGGTGGTGCTCTATTAGGAGACAGACCCATAGTCTCCTATAGACAAACAGTGACACTGGGCGGTGTCTGAGGGTAATGCACACAGCAGTTCCCTGGGGGACAAGAGTGACACTGCATGGCCACTCTCAGTGTTGCACAAAGCATTTCTATCCTCAAGGGACAGAAAGCCACGGAGACCAGTTGGGCGAATGCACAGATCAGCTCCTCCCTGGAGCAGCAGTGACAGCAGGTGGCCAGAGTGAGGAATGCACACTGTAGTTCGATAAAGGAGCAGTGTGATAACATCCGTCAGAGAAACGCACAAAGTATTTCTGCCACAGTGCTGTAGTGACACCCCGTGACCAGTGTGGGTAAAGCACAGATTGGCTGTGTCTACACTGGCAAGTTATTCTGGAAAATCAGCTGCTTTTCCAGAAAAACTTGCCAGCTGTCTACACTGGCCACTTGAATTTCCGGAAAAGCACTGACGATCTAATGTAAAATCATCAGTACTTTTCCGGAAAAACTGTGCTGCTCCCGTTTGGGCAAAAGTCTTTTTCCGGAAAACTGTTCCGGAAAAGGGCCAGTGTAGACAGCACAGTAGTGTTTGCCGCAAAAAAGCCCCGAACGTGAAAATGACGATCGGGGCTTTTTTGTGGAAAAGCGCGTCTAGATTGGCCATGGATACTTTTCCGGAAAAAGTGCTTTTCCGGAAAAGCGTCCTGCCAATCTAGATGCGCTTTTCTGGAAATACTTTTAATGGAAAACCTTTTCCGTTAAAAGCATTTCCGGAAAATCATACCAGTGTAGACGTAGCCTTTGTGTATTATCCTTCCTGGGATGGGGAGTCATTGCTGTACAAACAGAATCACAGAACCACCTGCCCTAGAGGAACTGTGACAGGCCACAGCCAATAGGGTAGCGCTAGTCCCTTCCCCATGGAGGGCCACGCTGAGGTGGTAGAGACCGAAAATCATGGCAACCGCATTTCCAATCCCCCTCCCCCGACTTCCTGATCCCTTCTGTGGCACTTCCTTAGTGAAGTGTAAATCCTGCCTCCTCCCCTCAGGGGTTCTGACTTCCAGCCTCTGTCCTGGTAAAAAGCCAGAGTCAGGCAGGTCAGGACAGCTGCTGCGGCAGGCGGTGCAATGATGCAGGCAAGCCCAATGCTCCCCCACATTGTCCTTGTACTGATTGTGGGCCTGAGACCATAGCTCCTCTTCACTTCCCTGCTGCCCTTCAACTGCCCACAGAATGTCCAAGCCAACCAAGTGGCTGTTTGGGGCCAGCCCAGCCCTCAGGGAGCAGTGACCACAATCAGTTAGGATCCAGGAGTCCCCGCCCCGGAGCAGGTCAGTCTGGAGTGCTGTGCGGAGCCCTGGCCCATCCACATGTCCTGGGTGCTGCAACCCGGTGAGTGGAGACAAAGGTCGAGGGTTGCTCTCAGACCCCTGATCGTACTCTGCTGATTGTGGCCTGCTTCCGATAGAAGCTCTAGAGTTGCCTGGCCAGGGAAGCTCCCCCAGTGATATAAAAGAACACTTTAAGAAGAGATGCTCAGTCCTCGAGTCAAGTTGCACTCTGCAAAGTTACTGAATTCAGGAGGACTCCATAGCACCTGACACTTCACAGAAGACTCCCTAAGCTTACCCGGTTACACACAAAGGCCTTTTCACAGGGGCCCAACTTCTGATGGGTTTGATCCACCTCCTGGGATGCCACCTGCTTTGCTGGGATTTCACTGAGCCTACTTGCTCCACTAGCCTGGGCTGCCTCTCCTTGTTTCGCTGACTTACAAACAGCCATTCTTGCACAAAAATTTGCAGAGTGTCTATACTGCACACGCGTTCTTGTGCAAATAAATTTACAGTAAAGCGGGCTTTTTGCACAAGAGTTATTCCTCTCCCCACAAGGAATAAGCCCTCTTGCGCAAGAGCTCTTGCCCAAGAAGGCAGTATGGACGGGCAACAGGGGTTTCTTGTGCAAGAAACCCCTATGGTTAAAATGGCCATCAGAGCTTTCTTACACAAGACAGCGTCCACACAGCCATGGATTATCTTGTGCAAAAGCACATCTCTTGAGCAAAAGCACGTGGTCGTGTGGACGCGCTCTTGCGCAAGTACTTTTGCGCGAGAACTCTTGCGCAAAACAGTTCTTGCGCAAAAAGCCTGCAGAGTAGACATAGCTAAAAGGTATAACAAAATGTTTTTTAAGTACATCAGAAGCAGGAAGCCTGCTAAACAGTCAGTGTGGCCCCTGGACGACCGAGATACAAAAGGAGCACTTTATCGTCTTTAAGTCATTGCATAGAAACTAAATGAATTCTTTGCTTCAGTCTTCACTGCTGAGGATGTTAGGGAGATTCCCAAACCTGAGCCGTCCTTTGTAGGTGACAAATCTGAGGAATTGTCACAGACTGAAATGTCATTAGAGGAGGTTTAGGAACTAGTTGATAAACTTAACAGTAACAAGTCACTGGGACCAGATGGCAGTCACCCAAGAGTTCTGAAAGAACTCAAATGTGAAATTGTGGAACTATTAACGATGACTGTCTAAGGCCACACTGACTGTCTAGCCTTTAAAACAGCTTCTGTACCAAATGACTGGAAGATAGCTAATGTAACACCAATATTTAAAAAGGGCTCTAAAGGCGATCCCAGGAATGACAGACCAGTAAGTCTAATGTCAGTAGTGGGCAAATTAGTTGAAACAATAGTAAAGAATAACATTGTCAGACACATAGAAGAACATAATTTGTTGGGCAAAAGTAAACATGGTTTTCTGTAAAGGGAAATCATGTCTTACTAATCTATTAGAGTTCTTTGAAGGGGTCAACAAATATGTGTACAAGGGGGATCCAGTAGACATAGTGTACTTAATTTACGTAAGAGCCTTTGGTGAAGGATGTTGTCAAAGTCTTTCTGGAAATCTAAGTAGTCATGGGATAAGAGGGAAGATCCTTTCATGGCTTGAGAACTGTTTAAAAGACAGGAAACAAAGGGTAGGAAAAAATGGTAAACTATCAGAATGGAGAGGGGTAACTAGTGGTGTTCCCCAAGGGTTAGTCCTAGAACCAATCCTATTCAACTTATTCATAAATGATCTAGAGAAAGGGGTAAACAGTGAGGTGGCAAAATTTGCAGACTATACTATACTGCTCAAGGTAGTTAAGGCCAAAGCAGACTGTGAAGAACTTCAAAAAGATCTCACAAAACTAAGTGATTGGGCAACAAAATGGCAAATGAAATGGAATGTGGATAAATGTAAAGTAATACACATTGGAAAAAAAAAACCCCAACTATATGTACAAGATGGTGGGGGCTAATTTAACTACAATTAATCATAGAATCATAGAATACTAGGACTGCAAGGGACCTCAAGAGGTCATCGAGTCCAGTTTCCTGCCCTCATGGCAGGACCAAATACTGTCTAGACCATCCCTGATAGACATTTATCTAACCTACTCTTAAATATCTCTAGAGATGGAGATTCTACAACTTCCCTGGGCAATTTATTCCAGTGTTTGACTACCCTGACAGTTAGGAACTTTTTCCTAATGTCCAAACTAAACCTTCCTTGCTACAGTTTCAGCCCATTGCTTCTTGTTCTATCCTCAGAGGCTAAGATGAACAAGTTTACTCCCTCCTCCTCATGACACCCTTGTAGATACCTGAAAACTGCTATCATGTCCTCCCCTCAATCTTCTCTCTTCTAAACTAAACAAATCCAGTTATTTCAGTCCTCCTTCATAGGTCATGTTCTCTAGACCTTTAATCATTCTTGTTGCTCTTCTCTGGATCCTCTCCAATTTCTCTACATCCTTCTTGAAATGCAGTGCCCAGAACTGGATACAATACTCCAACTGAGGCCTAACTAGCGCAGAGCAGAGCAGAGCAGAAGAATGACTTCTCGTGTCTTGCTAACAACACACCCATTAATGCATCCCAGAATCATGTTTGCTTTTTTTGCAACAGCATCACACTGCTGACTCATATTCAGTTTGTGGTCCACTATAACCGCTAGATCCCTTTCCGCCGTACTCCTTCCTAGGCAGTTGCTTCCCATTCTGTATGTGTGAAACTGATTGTTCCTTCCTAAGTGGAGCACTTTGCATTTGTCTTTATTAAACTTCATCCTGTTTACCTCAGACCATTTCTCCGATTTGTCCAGATCATTTTGAATTATCCTCCAGATTAGTCGCAACCCCTCCCAGCTTGGTATCATCTGCACCCTTAATAAGTGTACTTTCTATACGAATATCTAAATCGTTGATGAAGATATTGAACAGAGCCGGTCCCAAAACAGACCCCTGCGGAACTCCACTTGTTATACCTTTCCAGCAGGATTGTGAACCGTTAATAACTACTCTCTGAGTATGGTAATCCAGCCAGTTATGCACCCACCTTAGAGTAGCCCCATTTAAGTTGTATTTGCCTAGTTTATTGATAAGAATATCATGTGAGACCGTATCAAATGCCTTACTAAAGTCTAGGTATACCACATCCACCTCTTCTCCCTTATCCACAAGACTCGTTATCGTATCAAAGAGTAGCCCCATCTAAGTTGTATTTGCCTAGTTTATTGATAAGAATATCATGCGAGACCGTATCAAATGCCTTACTAAAGTCTAGGTATACCACATCCACCTCTTCTCCCTTATCCACAAGACTCGTTATCGTATCAAAGAAAGCTATCAGAGTGGTTTGACATGATTTGTTCTTTACAAATCTATGCTGGCTGTTCCCTATCACCTTGCCACCTTCCAAGTGTTTACAGAGGATTTCCTTAATTACTTGCTCCATTATCTTCCCTGGTACAGAAGTTAAACTGACTAGTCTGTAGTTCCCTGGGTTGTTCTTATTTCCCTTTTTATAAATGGGCACTATATTTGCCCTTTTTCAGTCTTCTGGAATCTCTCCTGTCTCCCATGATTTTCCAAAGAGGATAGCTAAAGGCTCAAATACCTCCTCTATCAGCTCCTTGAGTATTCTAGGATGCATTTCATCAGGCCCTGGTGACTTGTAGGTATCTAAGTTTTCTAAGTGATTTTTAACTTGCTCTTTATTTATTTTATCTTCTAAACCTACCCCCTTCTCACTAGCATTCACTATGTTAGGCATTCCTTTAGACTTCTCGGTGAAGACCCAAACAAAGAAGTCATTAAGCATCTCTGCCATTTACAAGTTTCCCGTTACTGTTTCTCCCTCCTCTTTGACCAGTGGGCCTACTCTGTCCTTGGTCTTCCTCTTGCTTCTAATGTAGTTATAAAAAGTCTTCTTGTTTTCCTTTATTCCCGTAGCTAGTTTGAGCTCATTTTGTGCCTTTGCCTTTCTAATCTTGCCCCTGCATTCCTGTGTTGTTTGCCTATATTCATCCTTTGTAATTTGTCCTACTTTCCATTTTTTATATGACTCCTTTTTTATGTTTAGATCATGCAAGATCTCGTGGTTAAGCCAAGGCGGTCTTTTGCCATATTTTCTATTTTCCGACACGGCGGAATAGCTTGTTTTTGGGCCCTTAATAATGTCCCTTTGAAAAACTGCCAACTCTCCTCAGCTGTTTTTCCCCTCAGTCTCGATTCCCATAGGACCTTACCTATCAGCTCTCTGAGCTTACCAAAATCGGCCTTCCTGAAATCCATTGTCTCTATTTTGCTGTTCTCCCTTCTACCCTTCCTTAGAATTGTGAACTCTATGATTTCATGATCACTTTCACCCAAGCTGCCTTCCACTTTCAAATTCTCAACCAGTTCCTCCCTATTTGTTAGCATCAAATCTAGAACAGCTTCCCCCCGGTGGCTTTTTCAACCTTCTGAAATAAAAAGTTGTCTCCAATGCAGTCCAAGAACTTATCGGATAGTCTGTGCCCCGCTGTGTTATTTTCCCACCATATATCTAGATAGTTGAAGTCCCCCATCACCACCAAATCTTGGGCTTTGGATGATACTGTTAGTTGTTTAAAAAAAGCCTCATCCACTTCTTCCACCTGGATAGGTGGTCTGTAGTAGACTCCTAGCATGACATCACCCTTGTTTTTAATCCCTTTTAGCCTAACCCAGAGACTCTCAACACTTCCGTCTCCTATGTCCATCTCCACCTCACTCCAAATACACTCATTTTTAATATATAAGGCAACACCTCCTCCCTTTTTCCCCTGTCTATCCTTCCTGAGCAAGCTGTACCCTTCTATACAAACATTCCAATCATGTGTATTATCCCACCAAGTTTCTGTAATGCCAACAATGTCATAATTGTACTTATTTATTAGCACTTTCAGTTCTTTTCTAATCAGGAAAGAGATCTTTGGAGTCATTGTGGATCGTTTTCTAAAGATGTCCACACTGTGTGCAGCGGCAGTCAAAAAAGCAAACAGGATGTTAGGAATCTTTTAAAAAGGGATTGAGAATAAGATGGAGAATATCTTATTGCCCTTATATAAATCAATGGTATGCCCACATCTAGAATATTGTGTAAAGATGTGGTCTCCTCATCTCAAAAAGATATAGTGGCATTAGAAAAAGTTCAGAGAAGGGCAACTAAATTATGAGGGGTTTGGAACGGGTCCCATATGAGGAGAGATTAAAGAGACTGGGACTTTTCAGCTTGGAAAAGAGGAGACTAAGGGGGGATAGGATAGAGGTCTATAAAATCATGAGTGGTGTGGACAAAGTGAATAAGTTCTTTATTTGTTCCCATAATATAAGAACTAGGAGCCACCAAATGAAATTAAGGGGCAGCAGGTTTAAAATAAATAAAAGGAAGTTCTTCTTCACATGGTGCTCTGTCAACCTGTGGAACTCCTTGCCTGAGGAGGTTGTGAAGGCTAGGACTATAACAGAGTTTAAAAGAGAACTAGATAAATTCATGGAGGTAAGTCCATCAATGCCTATTAGCCAGAATGGGTAAGGAATGGTGTCCCTACCCTCTGTTTGTCAGAGGGTGGAGAAGGATCGCAGGAGAGAGGTGGCTTGATCATTACCTGTTTGTTTCACTCCCTCTAGGGCAGCTGGCATTGGCCACTGTCGGCAGACAGGACACTGGGCTGGATGGACCTTTGGTCTGACCCAGTCTGGCCATTCTTAAGTTCCCTGGTCTAAGGCTCAATGTGACGTCCCGTGACTCAAAACCAGAGATGCGGAGGGTGGGACTGCAAACTACGGAGAATCTCTCTAAGTGAAGGAGGGTGCCCTGCGTGCAGCTAGTCATGGGGAGGAAGGGACAATGCCCAGCAGAAGGCACAGCTCTGCCTTCCCCAGGACCCATCCCATGGAAATCACAGGCGGCTGCTCACAAGGAGGCACCTCACTGCACAGACACAGGCTAAAGAGAATTTCACAGAAACTTGCACCAGCTCCGGCACCATCACCAGAGCACTCCTCAGCTCCATGGCCAAGTGGGACGTGTGGATGGCTCAGGCTCATTACCTGCAGAAGCTCCTCATCCAGCTGGGGCTCCACGGACCTGCAGCAGCCTCACAAGAACAGTCACTAACCCACAGAAGAACCATCGCGGACAATCATGCTACAGCCACACCGGCCTTTCCTTCGCCTACCGCCCTCTCCAACCCTTCCACAACACGGCTATTCCAACACAAGACACGGACTGGACACCAACGGGTCAATTGGACATAGATCCCCCCCAACATGGGGACACCCATCCCATCTCATCCCACTCATCCTCCATGCACTACAGTCCAAGCCAGAGAGATGCACAAACACCACCCATCCCACTTCCTGGGGAGTGAAACACCACCAGGAGAGGCACTAGGACAGAGCATACGCAGTGTGTTGGCCATCACCAGAAAGCGAAGAGAGGGAGAGGGACAAACACAGGAGGAAGGCAGGGATAGAGCACTGCTCCTGGAGCCACATGCTAACAAGGGTCCACCATCCTGAGCAGGGAAGAGAGCAGCACTTAAAATTGTGGACCTCAGCTCCCTAGTAACCACTGATGCTAATCAGCAACCTTTGCTCTCAAACCCCACCCTAGGCACAATGGAGTCTCTAACTACAGCCAAGTGAGCTGCAGGCAGAGCCCTCACCAACCAGACACTTACCTCAGTGACAGCAGCGGCTGCTCCAAACCCAGCTGGATGGATCTTGCCTCACATCGATCATGCTCATAGACTAGCAACTCTCATTCGTATTCCATTTTATGATGGGAGCAGACTCTGACAAATGACTCCTTTCCCCTAGATACTAAACCTAGAATACAGAGGAGGGGCAGAAAGTAAGCATCTCAGATGGCACTGTCCTGTATTCTCTTTCCTCGCATTTAACACGTCTCGGGCACTGACACCACCTCCCATTACCAGAGCAGGATTACAACTAGAATTGAGCCCTTCGCACGTACATGCAATATAGTCACTTCACAAAGCAGACTATTGTCCATGCCCTCATTCAATTCCAGAGAGCCCTGTGCTGAAAGAGGTAGCGACACTGTGTGAAAAATCCTAGAGCGAGTACAGACGAACAATTCAAAAACTAATATTTTGCTCTCAGCCATTTACAAGGAAGGCACATATGAAGAATTCTTAGCTGTCACCTTCGAAGGATGTCCAGGCTGCTTTGAGCCTCTTCTCCAAGCTTCTCCTCTGGCCATGGTTCCTGAATTCACTCCTCTACAAGCGCAGGAGAAATACCCCAGCATAAACTACACTACACTAAGCTCTATTGCTCAGGGATTGTTCCCTTGGTCCCAGCACCCCTTGCCCTCCTATATCAGGCCCACTACAAGAACAATATCTGAATCAACCATGACACAGCTCAACTCTTCAATGCTCTGCCTTGCACGACTGGGGTACCTGCAACATTCCCATTGGCTCCCGAGACCTCACTGGTTAGGATGCTTGACTAGAATACCAGCAAGCGTCCTATAGAAAGAGAGAGCAGAAGCAGAGGAAAGAAAAAGACAAGGACACACACAGAAACACAGAGAGAGAACGTATTGTCCTCACTTCGATAATGATCCCAACCTTGCTCTTCTCGATATCTTTCCATACATTGACAGGAGGACCCTTAGGCACTGGACTTCATCGGGGAAAAAAAAAGTTTTCATCTCACTACCCAAGGACAATTCATAGCTTCTTCTTGCATGGCTTCTTCCTGTCAATAGTGGGATGACCCCAGCCTCCCACCATTGGCAGTCCCTTCCCAATGACACTGCAGGAATACAACTACAAAAGAAACCGTAGAGCCTATTTACAAAACAGTCACACTGCAGAATCGACTATAGTACCTTCACCAGCACCCAACCCACCAATCCCAGTGCCCAAGCAGGAAGCTCTCAGACGCAGAAGAAAGCTACTGCCAGGACGGATGAAGATTTTGCTCCTTCTCCCCTATAACTCACCGCAGCCTCCCACCATCGGCCGCCCCGCTCCCGCTGCCACTGCAGGAACACGGAGACAAAGGAGGCCTTGAATCTGTATCCACGCTCTGTTGAACCGACTACTGCCCCTTCACCAGTCCCCGACCACCAGGCTCCGTGCCCCAGCAGGAAGCTCTCGCACTCAGAAGAAAGCTACTGCCAGGACGGTTGAAGATTTCAAAGAACGCATCTCTTACTCACGGAGAGACATGGGAAGGCCGAACGCTGAGGACCCTTCAGGTGTTCCGAGAATCACGTCAGGGCAGCTCAAGTCCATCTCGGACAATTCTTTCTCTGGCCACGGGCCCGCATTGATTCCCATGCAAGCGCGACAGAAAAAGCCCAGCGTGAGCTCTAACTCGCTAAGGTCTGTGGCTGCGGGAATTCTATCCCTTAGCCCTTTCTCCCACTCCCCTCTCTATCGGGCCCGCCACAAGAACACTGAGTCAGTCAGCCATGACACACCACCTCTCTCCCTTGCGCGACAGGCGTACCTGCAGAATTCCCGTTGGCTCCTGAGACCTTAACCCGTGGAGATGCTCACCTGGAATGCCTGCCAGTGTCCTGTCGAAGGACACGGCAGAAGCACGGCAAGGACAAAGACACAGACGGAAACGGACAGACAGGACGTATTGGCCAATACGAGAGAGCAACAAGAGAGAAACACATGAGAGGCAGACAGAAATCTTACCACCTTGTGTCTAAACGCCTCCATCCAAGCGTCTGCTGAGAAGGACACCGTGTTCCAGAGAAACCCGCACCCCTGACAAACGGGAGCCCTGTTTCTCCCGCGAGCACCTCGGGAACCTGCGCTCGGACTCGCTGTCTAAGCAAACGCCAATTTCCTTCCTACAATCGAGTGGGCCGAGAGAGTTCCAGACCCGACACTTATCTCCGTGACAACGATGGCTGCTCCGCTCCCAGACGGACGGTTCTCGCCTCCCTTCGAGCAAGCTCCTCAGCTCCCTCTTCTCGTTTTCGTTCCATCCCCAGGCGGCAGCACACCGGGACGGTTGACTTCTTATCGCTTGCTTCCGAACCCAGCAAAGAGGGAAAAACAAACAAACAACTTGGCGTTTCAGTCCGCAAGGACGCGGCATCGCTCCTTCTCCCCTATAACTCACCGCAGCCTCCCACCATCGGCCGCCCCACTCCCCCTGCCGCTGCAGGAACACGGAGACAAAGGAGGCCTTGAATCTGTATCCACGCTCTGTTGAACCGACTACTGCCCCTTCACCAGTCCCCGACCCACCATGCTCCGTGCCCCAGCAGGAAGCTCTCGCACTCAGAAGAAAGCTACTGCCAGGACGGTTGAAGATTTCAAAGCACGCATCTCTTACTCACGCAGAGACATTGGAAGGGCGAAAGCTGAGGACCCTTCAGGTGTCCAGAGAATCACTTCCGTGCAGCTCAAGTCCATCTCGGACGATTCCTTCTCTGGCCACGGCCCCGCATTGATTCCCCTGCAAGCGCGGCAGAAAAAGCCCAGCGTGAGCTCTCACTCGCTAAGGTCCGTGGCTGCGGGAATTCTATCCCTTAGCCCTTTCTCCCACTCCCCTCTCTATCGGGCCCGCCACAAGAACACTGAGTCAGTCAGCCATGACACACCACCTCTCTCCCTTGCGCGACAGGCGTACCTGCAGAATTCCCGTTGGCTCCTGAGACCTTAACCCGTGGAGATGCTCACCTGGAATGCCTGCCAGTGTCCTGTCGAAGGACACGGCAGAAGCACGGCAAGGACAAAGACACAGACGGAAACGGACAGACAGAACGTATTGGCCAATACGAGAGAGCAACAAGAGAGAAACACATGAGAGGCAGACAGAAATCTTACCAACTTGCGTCTAAACGCCTCCATCCAAGCGTCTGCTGAGAAGGACACCGTGTTCCAGAGAAACCCGCACCCCTGACAAACGGGAGCCCTGTTTCTCCCGCGAGCACCTCAGGAGCCTGCGCTCGGACTCGCTGTCTAAGCAAACGCGAATTCCCTTCCTACAATCGAGTGGGCCGAGAGAGTTCCAGACCCGACACTTATCTCCGTGACAGCGATGGCTGCTCCGCTCCCAGACGGAAGGTTCTCGCCTCCCTTCGAGGAAGCTCCTCAGCTCCCTCTTCTCGTTTTCGTTCCATCCCCAGGCGGCAGCACACCGGGACGGTTGACTTCTTATCGCTTGCTTCCGAACCCAGCAAAGAAGGAAAAACAAACAAACAACTTGGCGTTTCAGTCCGCAAGGACGCGGCATCGCTCCTTCTCCCCTATAACTCACCGCAGCCTCCCACCATCGGCCGTCCTGCTCCCGCTGCCGCTGGAGGAACACGGAGACAAAGGAGGCCTTGAATCTATATCCACGCTCTGTTGAACCGACTACTGCCCCTCCACCAGTCCCCGACCCAACAGGCTCCGTGCCCCAGCAGGAAGCTCTCGCACTCAGAAGAAAGCTACTGCCAGGACGGTTGAAGATTTCAAAGCACGCATCTCTTACTCACGCAGAGACATGGGAAGGCCGAACGCTGAGGACCCTTCAGGTGTCCCGAGAATCACGTCAGGGCAGCTCAAGTCCATCTCGGACGATTCTTTCTCTGGCCACGGCCCCGCATTGATTCCCCTGCAAGCGCGACAGAAAAAGCCCAGCGTGAGCACTCACTCGCTAAGGTCCATGGCTGCGGGAATTCTATCCCTTAGCCCTTTCTCCCACTCCCCTCTCTATCGGGCCCGCCACAAGAATACTGAGTCAGTCAGCCATGACACACCACCTCTCTCCCTTGCGCGACAGGCATACCTGCAGAATTCCCGTTGGCTCCTGAGACCTTAACCCGTGGAGATGCTCACCTGGAATGCCTGCCAGTGTCCTGTCGAAGGACACGGCAGAAGCACAGCAAGGACAAAGACAAAGACGGAAACGGACAGACAGAACGTATTGGCCAATACGAGAGAGCTATAAGAGAGAAACACATGAGAGGCAGACAGAAACCTTACCACCTTGCGTCTAAACGCCTCCATCCAAGCGTCTGCTGAGAAGAACACCGTATTCCAGAGAAACCCGCACCCCTGACAAACGGGAGCCCTGTTTCTCCCGCGAGCACCTCGGGAGCCTGCGCTCGGACTCGCTGTCTAAGCAAACGCCAATTCCCTTCCTAGAACCGAGTGGGCCGAGAGAGTTCCAGACCCGACACTTATCTCCGTGACAGCGATGGCTGCTCCGCTCCCAGACGGAAGGTTCTCGCCTCCCTTCGAGAAATCTCCTCAGCTCCCTCCTCTCGTTTTCTTTCCATCCCCAGGCGGCAGCACACCAGGACGGTTGACTTCTTATCGCTTGCTTCTGAACCCAGCAAAGAGGGAAAAACAAACAAACAACTTGGCGTTTCAGTCTGCAAGGAAGCGGCATCGCTCCTTCTCCCCTATAACTCACCGCAGCCTCCCACCATCAGCCGCCCCGCTCCCGCTGCTGCTGCAGGAACACGGAGAGAAAGGACGCCTTGAATCTGTATCCATGCTCCTTCGAACCGACTACTGCCCCTCCACCAGTCCCCGACCCAACAGGCTCCGTGCCCCAGCAGGAAGCTCTCGCACTCAGAAGAAAACTACTGCCAGGACGGTTGAAGATTTCAAAGCACGCATCTCTTACTCACGCAGAGACATGGGAAGACCGAACGCTGAGGACCCTTCAGGTGTTCCGAGAATCACGTCAGGGCAGCTCAAGTCCATCTCGGACGGTTCCTTGTCTGGCCACGGCCCCGCATTGATTCCCCTGCAAGCGCGGCAGAAAAACCCCAGCGTGAGCACTCACTCGCTAAGGTCCGTGGCTGCGGGAATTCTATCCCTTAGTCCTTTCTCCCACTCCCCTCTCTATCGGGCCCGCCACAAGAACACTGAGTCAGTCAGCCATGACACACCACCTCTCTCCGTTGCGCGACAGGCGTACCTGCTGAATTCCCGTTGGCTCCTGAGACCTTAACCCGTGGAGATGCTCACCTGGAATGCCTGCCAGTGTCCTGTCGAAGGACACGGCAGAAGCACGGCAAGGACAAAGACACAGACGGAAACGGACAGACAGGACGTATTGGCCAATACGAGAGAGCAACAAGAGAGAAACACATGAGAGGCAGACAGAAATCTTACCACCTTGCGTCTAAACGCCTCCATCCAAGCGTCTGCTGAGAAGGACACCGTGTTCCAGAGAAACCCGCACCCCTGACAAACGGGAGCCCTGTTTCTCCCGCGAGCACCTCGGGAACCTGCGCTCGGACTCGCTGTCTCAGCAAACGCCAATTACCTTCCTACAATCGAGTGGGCCGAGAGAGTTCCAGACCCGACACTTATCTCCGTGACAACGATGGCTGCTCCGCTCCCAGACGGACGGTTCTCGCCTCCCTTCGAGGAAGCTCCTCAGCTCCCTCTTCTCATTTTCGTTCCATCCCCAGGCGGCAGCACACCGGGACGGTTGACTTCTTATCGCTAGCTTCCGAACCCAGCAAAGAGGGAAAAACAAACAAACAACTTGGCGTTTCAGTCCGCAAGGACGCGGCATCGCTCCTTCTCCCCTATAACTCACCGCAGCCTCCCACCATCGGCCGCCCCGCTCCCCCTGCCGCTGCAGGAACACGGAGACAAAGGAGGCCTTGAATCTGTATCCACGCTCTGTTGAACCGACTACTGCCCCTTCACCAGTCCCCGACCCACCATGCTCCGTGCCCCAGCAGGAAGCTCTCGCACTCAGAAGAAAGCTACTGCCAGGACGGTTGAAGATTTCAAAGCACGCATCTCTTACTCACGCAGAGACATGGGAAGGGCGAACGCTGAGGACCCTTCAGGTGTTGCGAGAATCACGTCAGGGCAGCTCAAGTCCATCTCGGACGATTCCTTCTCTGGCCACGGCCCCGCATTGATTCCCCTGCAAGCGCGGCAGAAAAAGCCCAGCGTGAGCTCTCACTCGCTAAGGTCCGTGGCTGCGGGAATTCTATCCCTTAGCCCTTTCTCCCACTCCCCTCTCTATCGGGCCCGCCACAAGAACACTGAGTTAGTCAGCCATGACACACCACCTCTCTCTCTTGCGCGACAGGCGTACCTGCTGAATTCCCGTTGGCTCCTGAGACCTTAACCCGTGGAGATGCTCACCTGGAATGCCTGCCAGTGTCCTGTCGAAGGACACGGCAGAAGCACGGCAAGGACAAAGACACAGACGGAAACGGACAGACAGAACGTATTGGCCAATACGAGAGAGCAACAAGAGAGAAACACATGAGAGGCACACAGAAACCTTACCACCTTATCGCTTGCTTCCGAACCCAGCAAAGAGGGAAAAACAAACAAACAAACAACTTGGCGTTTCAGTCCGCAAGGACGCGGCATCGCTCCTTCTCTCCTATAACTCACTGCAGCCTCCCACCTTCGGCCGCCCCGCCCCCGCTGCCGCTGCAGGAACACGGAGAGAAAGGAGGCCTTGAATCTGTATCCACGCTCCTTTGAACCGACTACTGCCCCTTCACCAGTCCCCGACCCACTAGGCTCCGTGCCCCAGCAGGAAGCTCTCGCACTCAGAAGAAAGCTACTGCCAGGACGGTTGAAGATTTCAAAGCACGCATCTGTTGCTCACGCAGAGACATTGGAAGGGCGAACGCTGAGGACCCTTCAGGTGTCCAGAGAATCACTTCCGTTCAGCTCAAGTCCATCTCGGACGATTCCTTCTCTGGCCACGGCCCCGCATTGATTCCCCTGCAAGCGCGGCAGAAAAAGCCCAGCGTGAGCTCTCACTTGCTAAGGTCCGTGGCTGCGGAAATTCTATCCCTTAGCCCTTTCTCCCACTCCCCTCTCTATCGGGCCCGCCACAAGAACACTGAGTCAGTCAGCCATGACACACCACCTCTCTCCCTTGCGCGACAGGCGTACCTGCAGAATTCCCGTTGGCTCCTGAGACCTTAACCCGTGGAGATGCTCACCTGGAATGCCTGCCAGTGTCCTGTCGAAGGACACGGCAGAAGCACGGCAAGGACAAAGACACAGACGGAAACGGACAGACAGAACGTATTGGCCAATACGAGAGAGCAACAAGAGAGAAACACATGAGAGGCAGACAGAAATCTTACCAACTTGCGTCTAAACGCCTCCATCCAAGCGTCTGCTGAGAAGGACACCGTGTTCCAGAGAAACCCGCACCCCTGACAAACGGGAGCCCTGTTTCTCCCGCGAGCACCTCGGGAGCCTGCGCTCGGACTCGCTGTCTAAGCAAACGCGAATTCCCTTCCTACAATCGAGTGGGCCGAGAGAGTTCCAGACCCGACACTTATCTCCGTGACAACGATGGCTGCTCCGCTCCCAGACGGACGGTTCTCGCCTCCCTTCGAGGAAGCTCCTCAGCTCCCTCTTCTCGTTTTCGTTCCATCCCCAGGCGGCAGCACACCGGGACGGTTGACTTCTTATCGCTTGCTTCCGAACCCAGCAAAGAAGGAAAAACAAACAAACAACTTGGCGTTTCAGTCCGCAAGGACGCGGCATCGCTCCTTCTCCCCTATAACTCACCGCAGCCTCCCACCATCGGCCGCCCCGCTCCTCCTGCCGCTGCAGGAACACGGAGACAAAGGAGGCCTTGAATCTGTATCCACGCTCTGTTGAACCGACTACTGCCCCTTCACCAGTCCCCGACCCAACAGGCTCCGTGCCCCAGCAGGAAGCTCTCGCACTCAGAAGAAAGCTACTGCCAGGACGGTTGAAGATTTCAAAGCACGCATCTCTTACTCACGCAGAGACATTGGAAGGGCGAACGCTGAGGACCCTTCAGGTGTCTAGAGAATCACTTCCGTGCAGCTCAAGTCCATCTCGGACGATTCCTTCTCTGGCCACGGCCCCGCATTGATTCCCCTGCAAGCGCGGCAGAAAAAGCCCAGCGTGAGCTCTCACTCGCTAAGGTCCGTGGCTGCGGGAATTCTATCCCTTAGCCCTTTCTCCCACTCCCCTCTCTATCGGGCCCGCCACAAGAACACTGAGTCAGTCAGCCATGACACACCACCTCTCTCCCTTGCGCGACAGGCGTACCTGCAGAATTCCCGTTGGCTCCTGAGACCTTAACCCGTGGAGATGCTCACCTGGAATGCCTGCCAGTGTCCTGTCGAAGGACACGGCAGAAGCACAGCAAGGACAAAGACACAGACGGAAACGGACAGACAGAACGTATTGGCCAATACGAGAGAGCAACAAGAGAGAAACACATGAGAGGCAGACAGAAACCTTACCACCTTGCGTCTAAACGCCTCCATCCAAGTGTCTGCTGAGAAGGACACCGTATTCCAGAGAAACCCGCACCCCTGACAAACGGGAGCCCTGTTTCTCCCGCGAGCACCTCGGGAGCCTGCGCTCGGACTCGCTGTCTAAGCAAACGCGAATTCCCTTCCTACAATCGAGTGGGCCGAGAGAGTTCCAGACCCGACACTTATCTCCGTGACAGCGATGGCTGCTCCGCTCCCAGACGGAAGGTTCTCGCCTCCCTTCGAGTAAGCTCCTCAGCTCCCTCCTCTCGTTTTCGTTCCATCCCCAGGCGGCAGCACACCGGGACGGTTGACTTCTTATCGCTTGCTTCTGAACCCAGCAAAGAGGGAAAAACAAACAAACAACTTGGCGTTTCAGTCCGCAAGGAAGCGGCATCGCTCCTTCTCCCCTATAACTCACCGCAGCCTCCCACCATCAGCCGCCCCGCTCCCGCTGCTGCTGCAGGAACACGGAGAGAAAGGAGGCCTTGAATCTGTATCCACGCTCGTTTGAACCGACTACTGCCCCTCCACCAGTCCCCGACCCAACAGGCTCCGTGCCCCAGCAGGAAGCTCTCGCACTCAGAAGAAAGCTACTGCCAGGACGGTTGAAGATTTCAAAGCACGCATCTCTTACTCACGCAGAGACATGGGAAGGCCGAACGCTGAGGACCCTTCAGGTGTTCCGAGAATCACGTCAGGGCAGCTCAAGTCCATCTCGGACGGTTCCTTGTCTGGCCACGGCCCCGCATTGATTCCCCTGCAAGCGCGGCAGAAAAAGCCCAGCGTGAGCACTCACTCGCTAAGGTCCGTGGCTGCGGGAATTCTATCCCTTAGCCCTTTCTCCCACTCCCCTCTCTATCGGGCCCGCCACAAGAACACTGAGTCAGTCAGCCATGACACACCACCTCTCTCCCTTGCGCGACAGGCGTACCTGCAGAATTCCCGTTGGCTCCTGAGACCTTAACCCGTGGAGATGCTCACCTGGAATGCCTGCCAGTGTCCTGTCGAAGGACACGGCAGAAGCACAGCAAGGACAAAGACACAGACGGAAACGGACAGACAGAACGTATTGGCCAATACGAGAGAGCAACAAGAGAGAAACACATGAGAGGCAGACAGAAACCTTACCACCTTGCGTCTAAACGCCTCCATCCAAGCGTCTGCTGAGAAGGACACCGTGTTCCAGAGAAACCCGCACCCCTGACAAACGGGAGCCCTGTTTCTCCCGCGAGCACCTCGGGAGCCTGCGCTCGGACTCGCTGTCTAAGCAAACGCCAATTCCCTTCCTACAATCGAGTGGGCCGAGAGAGTTCCAGACCCGACACTTATCTCCGTGACAACGATGGCTGCTCCGCTCCCAGACGGACGGTTCTCGCCTCCCTTCGAGCAAGCTCCTCAGCTCCCTCCTCTCGTTTTCGTTCCATCCCCAGGCGGCAGCACACCGGGACGGTTGACTTCTTATCGCTTGCTTCTGAACCCAGCAAAGAGGGAAAAACAAACAAACAACTTGGCGTTTCAGTCTGCAAGGAAGCGGCATCGCTCCTTCTCCCCTATAACTCACCGCAGCCTCCCACCATCAGCCGCCCCGCTCCCGCTGCTGCTGCAGGAACACGGAGAGAAAGGAGGCCTTGAATCTGTATCCACGCTCCTTTGAACCGACTACTGCCCCTCCACCAGTCCCCGACCCACCAGGCTCCGTGCCCCAGCAGGAAGCTCTCGCACTCAGAAGAAAGCTACTGCCAGGACGGTTGAAGATTTCAAAGCACGCATCTCTTACTCACGCAGAGACATGGGAAGGCCGAACGCTGAGGACCCTTCAGGTGTTCCGAGAATCACGTCAGGGCAGCTCAAGTCCATCTCGGACGGTTCCTTGTCTGGCCACGGCCCCGCATTGATTCCCCTGCAAGCGCGGCAGAAAAAGCCCAGCGTGAGCACTCACTCGCTAAGGTCCGTGGCTGCGGGAATTCTATCCCTTAGCCCTTTCTCCCACTCCCCTCTCTATCGGGCCCGCCACAAGAACACTGAGTCAGTCAGCCATGACACACCACCTCTCTCCCTTGCGCGACAGGCGTACCTGCAGAATTCCCGTTGGCTCCTGAGACCTTAACCCGTGGAGATGCTCACCTGGAATGCCTGCCAGTGTCCTGTCGAAGGACACGGCAGAAGCACAGCAAGGACAAAGACACAGACGGAAACGGACAGACAGAACGTATTGGCCAATACGAGAGAGCAACAAGAGAGAAACACATGAGAGGCAGACAGAAACCTTACCACCTTGCGTCTAAACGCCTCCATCCAAGCGTCTGCTGAGAAGGACACCGTGTTCCAGAGAAACCCGCACCCCTGACAAACGGGAGCCCTGTTTCTCCCGCGAGCACCTCGGGAGCCTGCGCTCGGACTCGCTGTCTCAGCAAACGCCAATTACCTTCCTACAATCGAGTGGGCCGAGAGAGTTCCAGACCCGACACTTATCTCCGTGACAACGATGGCTGCTCCGCTCCCAGACGGACGGTTCTCGCCTCCCTTCGAGGAAGCTCCTCAGCTCCCTCTTCTCATTTTCGTTCCATCCCCAGGCGGCAGCACACCGGGACGGTTGACTTCTTATCGCTTGCTTCCGAACCCAGCAAATTGGGAAAAACAAACAAACAACTTGGCGTTTCAGTCCGCAAGGACGCGGCATCGCTCCTTCTCCCCTATAACTCACCGCAGCCTCCCACCATCGGCCGCCCCGCTCCCGCTGCCGCTGCAGGAACACGGAGACAAAGGAGGCCTTGAATCTGTATCCACGCTCTGTTGAACCGACTACTGCCCCTTCACCAGTCCCCGACCCACTAGGCTCCGTGCCCCAGCAGGAAGCTCTCGCACTCAGAAGAAAGCTACTGCCAGGACGCTTGAAGATTTCAAAGCACGCATCTCTTACTCACGCAGATCCATGGCAAGGCAGAACGGTGAGGACCCTTCAGGTGTCCCGAGAATCACGTCAGGGCAGCTCAAGTCCATCTCGGACGATTCCTTCTCTGGCCACGGCCCCGCATTGATTCCCCTGCAAGCGCGACAGAAAAAGCCCAGCGTGAGCACTCACTCGCTAAGGTCCGTGGCTGCGGGAATTCTTTCCCTTAGCCCTTTCTCCCACTCCCCTCTCTATCGGGCCCGCCACAAGAACACTGAGTCAGTCAGCCATGACACACCACCTCTCTCCCTTGCGCGACAGGCGTACCTGCAGAATTCCCGTTGGCTCCTGAGACCTTAACCCGTGGAGATGCTCACCTGGAATGCCTGCCAGTGTCCTGTCGAAGGACACGGCAGAAGCACAGCAAGGACAAAGACACAGACGGAAACGGACAGACAGAACGTATTGGCCAATACGAGAGAGCAACAAGAGAGAAACACATGAGAGGCAGTCAGAAACCTTACCACCTTGCGTCTAAACGCCTCCATCCAAGCGTCTGCTGAGAAGGACACCGTGTTCCAGAGAAACCCGCACCCCTGACAAACGGGAGCCCTGTTTCTCCCGCGAGCACCTCGGGAGCCTGCGCTCGGACTCGCTGTCTAAGCAAACGCGAATTCCCTTCCTACAATCGAGTGGGCCGAGAGAGTTCCAGACCCGACACTTATCTCCGTGACAGCGATGGCTGCTCCGCTCCCAGACGGACGGTTCCTGCCTCCCTTCGAGTAAGCTCCTCAGCTCCCTCCTCTCGTTTTCGTTCCATCCCCAGGCGGCAGCACACCGGGACGGTTGACTTCTTATCGCTTGCTTCTGAACCCAGCAAAGAGGGAAAAACAAACAAACAACTTGGCATTTCAGTCCACAAGGAAGCGGCATCGCTCCTTCTCCCCTATAACTCACCGCAGCCTCCCACCATCAGCCGCCCCGCTCCCGCTGCTGCTGCAGGAACACGGAGAGAAAGGAGGCCTTGAATCTGTATCCACGCTCCTTTGAACCGACTACTGCCCCTCCACCAGTCCCCGACCCAACAGGCTCCGTGCCCCAGCAGGAAGCTCTCGCACTCAGAAGAAATCTAGTGCCAGGACGGTTGAAGATTTCAAAGCACGCATCTCTTACTCACGCAGAGACATGGGAAGGCCGAACGCTGAGGACCCTTCAGGTGTTCCGAGAATCACGTCAGGGCAGCTCAAGTCCATCTCGGACGGTTCCTTGTCTGGCCACGGCCCCGCATTGATTCCCCTGCAAGCGCGGCAGAAAAAGCCCAGCGTGAGCTCTAACTCGCTAAGGTCCGAGGCTGCGGGAATTCTATCCCTTAGCCCTTTCCCCTACTCCTCTCTCTATCGGGCCCGCCACAAGAACACTGAGTCAGTCAGCCATGACACACCACCTCTCTCCCTTGCACGACAGGCGTACCTGCTGAATTCCCGTTGGCTCCTGAGACCTTAACCCGTGGAGATGCTCACCTGGAATGCCTGCCAGTGTCCTGTCGAAGGACACGGCAGATGCACAGCAAGGACAAAGACACAGACGGAAACGGACAGACAGAACGTATTGGCCAATACGAGAGAGCAACAAGAGAGAAACACATGAGAGGCAGACAGAAACCTTACCACCTTGCGTCTAAACGCCTCCATCCAAGCGTCTTCTGAGAAGGACACCGTGTTCCAGAGAAACCCGCATCCCTGACAAACGGGAGCCCTGTTTCTCCCGCGAGCACCTCGGGAGCCTGCGCTCGGACTCGCTGTCTAAGCAAATGCGAATTCCCTTCCTACAATCGAGTGGGCCGAGAGAGTTCCAGACCCGACACTTATCTCCGTGACAACGATGGCTGCTCCGCTCCCAGACGGACGGTTCTCGCCTCCCTTCGAGCAAGCTCCTCAGCTCCCTCCTCTCGTATTCGTTCCATCCCCAGGCGGCAGCACACTGGGACGGTTGACTTCTTATCGCTTGCTTCCGAACCCAGCAAAGAGGGAAAAACAAACAAACAACTTGGCGTTTCAGTCCGCAAGGACGCGGCATCGCTCCTTTTCCCCTATAACTCACTGCAGCCTCCCACCATCGGCCGCCCCGCTCCCCCTGCCGCTGCAGGAACACGGAGAGAAAGGAGGCCTTGAATCTGTATCCACGCTCTGTTGAACCGACTACTGCCCCTCCACCAGTCCCCGACCCACCAGGCTTCGTGCCCCAGCAGGAAGCTCTCGCACTCAGAAGAAAGCTACTGCCAGGACGCTTGAAGATTTCAAAGCACGCATCTCTTACTCACGCAGAGACATTGGAAGGGCGAACGCTGAGGACCCTTCAGGTGTCCAGAGAATCACTTCCGTGCAGCTCAAGTCCATCTCGGACGATTCCTTCTCTGGCCACGGCCCCGCATTGATTCCCCTGCAAGCGCGGCAGAAAAAGCCCAGCGTGAGCACTCACTCGCTAAGGTCCGTGGCTGCGGGAATTCTATCCCTTAGCCCTTTCTCCCACTCCCCTCTCTATCGGGCCCGCCACAAGAACACTGAGTCAGTCAGCCATGACACACCACCTCTCTCCCTTGCGCGACAGGCGTACCTGCAGAATTCCCGTTGGCTCCTGAGACCTTAACCCGTGGAGATGCTCACCTGGAATGCCTGCCAGTGTCCTGTCGAAGGACACGGCAGAAGCACGGCAAGGACAAAGACACAGACGGAAACGGACAGACAGAACGTATTGGCCAATACGAGAGAGCAACAAGAGAGAAACACATGAGAGGCAGACAGAAACCTTACCACCTTGCGTCTAAACGCCTCCATCCAAGCGTCTGCTGAGAAGGACACCGTGTTCCAGAGAAACCCGCACCCCTGACAAACGGGAGCCCTGTTTCTCCCGCGAGCACCTCGGGAGCCTGCGCTCGGACTCGCTGTCTAAGCAAACGCCAATTCCCTTCCTAGAACTAAGTGGGCCAAGAGAGTTCCAGACCCGACACTTATCTCCGTGACAGCGATGGCTGCTCCGCTCCCAGACGGACGGTTCTCACCTCCCTTCGAGGAAGCTCCTCAGCTCCCTCTTCTCGTTTTCGTTCCATCCCCAGGCGGCAGCACACCGGGACGGTTGACTTCTTATCGCTTGCTTCCGAACCCAGCAAAGAAGGAAAAACAAACAAACAACTTGGCGTTTCAGTCCGCAAGGACGCGGCATCGCTCCTTCTCCCCTATAACTCACCGCAGCCTCCCACCATCGGCCGCCCTGCTCCCACTGCCGCTACAGGAACACGGAGACAAAGGAGGCCTTGAATCTGTATCCACGCTCTGTTGAACCGACTACTGCCGCTCCACCAGTCCCCGACCCACCAGGCTCCTTGCCCGAGCAGGAAGCTTTCGCACTCAGAAGAAAGCTACTGCCAGGACGGTTGAAGATTTCAAAGCACGCATCTCTTACTCACGCAGAGACATGGGAAGACCGAACGCTGAGGACCCTTCAGGTGTCCCGAGAATCACGTCAGGGCAGCTCAAGTCCATCTCAGACGATTCTTTCTCTGGCCACGGCCCCGCATTGATTCCCCTGCAAGCGCGACAGAAAAAGCCCAGCGTGAGCACTCACTCGCTAAGGTCCGTGGCTGCGGGAATTCTTTCCCTTAGCCCTTTCTCCCACTCCCATCTCTATCGGGCCCGCCACAAGAACACTGAGTCAGTCAGCCATGACACACCACCTTTCTCCCTTGCGCGACAGGCGTACCTGCAGAATTCCCGTTGGCTCCTGAGACCTTAACCCGTGGAGATGCTCACCTGGAATGCCTGCCAGTGTCCTGTTGAAGGACACGGCAGAAGAACAGCAAGGACAAAGACACAGACGGAAACGGACAGACAGAACGTATTGGCCAATACGAGAGAGCAACAAGAGAGAAACACATGAGAGGCAGTCAGAAACCTTACCACCTTGCGTCTAAACACCTCCATCCAAGCGTCTGCTGAGAAGGCCACGGTGTTCCAGAGATCCCGCACCCCTGACAAACGGGAGCCCTGTTTCTCCCGCGAGCACCTCGGGAGCCTGCGCTCGGACTCGCTGTCTAAGCAAACGCGAATTCCCTTCCTACAATCGAGTGGGCCGAGAGAGTTCCAGACCCGACACTTATCTCCGTAACAGCGATGGCTGCTCCGCTCCCAGACGGACGGTTCCTGCCTCCCTTCGAGTAAGCTCCTCAGCTCCCTCCTCTCTTTTTCGTTCCATACTCAGGCGGCAGCACACCGGGACGGTTGACTTCTTATCGCTTGCTTCTGAACCCAGTAAAGAGGGAAAAACAAACAAACAACTTGGCATTTCAGTCCACAAGGAAGCGGCATCGCTCCTTCTCCCCTATACCTCACCGCAGCCTCCCACCATCAGCCGCCCCGCTCCCGCTGCTGCTGCAGGAACACGGAGAGAAAGGAGGCCTTGAATCTGTATCTACGCTCCTTTGAACTGACTACTGCCCCTCCACCAGTCCCCAACCCACCAGGCTCCGTGCCCCAGCAGGAAGCTCTCGCACTCAGAAGAAAGCTAGTGCCAGGACGGTTGAAGATTTCAAAGCACGCATCTCTTACTCACGCAGAGACATGGGAAGGCCGAACGCTGAGGACCCTTCAAGTGTTCCGAGAATCACGTCAGGGCAGCTCAAGTCCATCTCGGACGGTTCCTTGTCTGGCCACGGCCCCGCATTGATTCCCCTGCAAGCGCGGCAGAAAAAGCCCAGCGTGAGCTCTAACTCGCTAAGGTCCGAGGCTGCGGGAATTCTATCCCTTAGCCCTTTCCCCTACTCCTCTCTCTATCGGGCCCGCCACAAGAACACTGAGTCAGTCAGCCATGACACACCACCTCTCTCCCTTGCACGACAGGCGTACCTGCTGAATTCCCGTTGGCTCCTGAGACCTTAACCCGTGGAGATGCTCACCTGGAATGCCTGCCAGTGTCCTGTCGAAGGACACGGCAGATGCACAGCAAGGACAAAGACACAGACGGAAACGGACAGACAGAACGTATTGGCCAATACGAGAGAGCAACAAGAGAGAAACACATGAGAGGCAGACAGAAACCTTACCACCTTGCGTCTAAACGCCTCCATCCAAGCGTCTTCTGAGAAGGACACCGTGTTCCAGAGAAACCCGCATCCCTGACAAACGGGAGCCCTGTTTCTCCCGCGAGCACCTCGGGAGCCTGCGCTCGGACTCGCTGTCTAAGCAAATGCGAATTCCCTTCCTACAATCGAGTGGGCCGAGAGAGTTCCAGACCCGACACTTATCTCCGTGACAACGATGGCTGCTCCGCTCCCAGACGGACGGTTCTCGCCTCCCTTCGAGCAAGCTCCTCAGCTCCCTCCTCTCGTATTCGTTCCATCCCCAGGCGGCATCACACTGGGACGGTTGACTTCTTATCGCTTGCTTCCGAACCCAGCAAAGAGGGAAAAACAAACAAACAACTTGGCGTTTCAGTCCGCAAGGACGCGGCATCGCTCCTTTTCCCCTATAACTCACTGCAGCCTCCCACCATTGGCCGCCCCGCTCCCCCTGCCGCTGCAGGAACACGGAGAGAAAGGAGGCCTTGAATCTTTATCCACGCTCTGTTGAACCGACTACTGCCCCTCCACCAGTCCCCGACCCACCAGGCTTCGTGCCCCAGCAGGAAGCTCTCGCACTCAGAAGAAAGCTACTGCCAGGACGCTTGAAGATTTCAAAGCACGCATCTCTTACTCACGCAGAGACATTGGAAGGGCGAACGCTGAGGACCCTTCAGGTGTCCAGAGAATCACTTCCGTGCAGCTCAAGTCCATCTCGGACGATTCCTTCTCTGGCCACGGCCCCGCATTGATTCCCCTGCAAGCGCGGCAGAAAAAGCCCAGCGTGAGCACTCACTCGCTAAGGTCCGTGGCTGCGGGAATTCTATCCCTTAGCCCTTTCTCCCACTCCCCTCTCTATCGGGCCCGCCACAAGAACACTGAGTCAGTCAGCCATGACACACCACCTCTCTCCCTTGCGCGACAGGCGTACCTGCAGAATTCCCGTTGGCTCCTGAGACCTTAACCCGTGGAGATGCTCACCTGGAATGCCTGCCAGTGTCCTGTCGAAGGACACGGCAGAAGCACGGCAAGGACAAAGACACAGACGGAAACGGACAGACAGAACGTATTGGCCAATACGAGAGAGCAACAAGAGAGAAACACATGAGAGGCAGACAGAAACCTTACCACCTTGCGTCTAAACGCTTCCATCCAAGCGTCTGCTGAGAAGGACACCGTGTTCCAGAGAAACCCGCACCCCTGACAAACGGGAGCCCTGTTTCTCCCGCGAGCACCTCGGGAGCCTGCGCTCGGACTCGCTGTCTAAGCAAACGCCAATTCCCTTCCTAGAACTAAGTGGGCCAAGAGAGTTCCAGACCCGACACTTATCTCCGTGACAGCGATGGCTGCTCCGCTCCCAGACGGACGGTTCTCACCTCCCTTCGAGGAAGCTCCTCAGCTCCCTCTTCTCGTTTTCGTTCCATCCCCAGGCGGCAGCACACCGGGACGGTTGACTTCTTATCGCTTGCTTCCGAACCCAGCAAAGAAGGAAAAACAAACAAACAACTTGGCGTTTCAGTCCGCAAGGACGCGGCATCGCTCCTTCTCCCCTATAACTCACCGCAGCCTCCCACCATCGGCCGCCCTGCTCCCACTGCCGCTACAGGAACACGGAGACAAAGGAGGCCTTGAATCTGTATCCACGCTCTGTTGAACCGACTACTGCCGCTCCACCAGTCCCCGACCCACCAGGCTCCGTGCCCGAGCAGGAAGCTCTCGCACTCAGAAGAAAGCTACTGCCAGGACGGTTGAAGATTTCAAAGCACGCATCTCTTACTCACGCAGAGACATGGGAAGACCGAACGCTGAGGACCCTTCAGGTGTCCCGAGAATCACGTCAGGGCAGCTCAAGTCCATCTCAGACGATTCTTTCTCTGGCCACGGCCCCGCATTGATTCCCCTGCAAGCGCGACAGAAAAAGCCCAGCGTGAGCACTCACTCGCTAAGGTCCGTGGCTGCGGGAATTCTTTCCCTTAGCCCTTTCTCCCACTCCCATCTCTATCGGGCCCGCCACAAGAACACTGAGTCAGTCAGCCATGACACACCACCTTTCTCCCTTGCGCGACAGGCGTACCTGCAGAATTCCCGTTGGCTCCTGAGACCTTAACCCGTGGAGATGCTCACCTGGAATGCCTGCCAGTGTCCTGTTGAAGGACACGGCAGAAGAACAGCAAGGACAAAGACACAGACGGAAACGGACAGACAGAACGTATTGGCCAATACGAGAGAGCAACAAGAGAGAAACACATGAGAGGCAGTCAGAAACCTTACCACCTTGCGTCTAAACACCTCCATCCAAGCGTCTGCTGAGAAGGCCACGGTGTTCCAGAGATCCCGCACCCCTGACAAACGGGAGCCCTGTTTCTCCCGCGAGCACCTCGGGAGCCTGCGCTCGGACTCGCTGTCTAAGCAAACGCGAATTCCCTTCCTACAATCGAGTGGGCCGAGAGAGTTCCAGACCCGACACTTATCTCCGTAACAGCGATGGCTGCTCCGCTCCCAGACGGACGGTTCCTGCCTCCCTTCGAGTAAGCTCCTCAGCTCCCTCCTCTCTTTTTCGTTCCATACTCAGGCGGCAGCACACCGGGACGGTTGACTTCTTATCGCTTCCTTCTGAACCCAGTAAAGAGGGAAAAACAAACAAACAACTTGGCATTTCAGTCCACAAGGAAGCGGCATCGCTCCTTCTCTCCTATACCTCACCGCAGCCTCCCACCATCAGCCGCCCCGCTCCCGCTGCTGCTGCAGGAACACGGAGAGAAAGGAGGCCTTGAATCTGTATCTACGCTCCTTTGAACTGACTACTGCCCCTCCACCAGTCCCCAACCCACCAGGCTCCGTGCCCCAGCAGGAAGCTCTCGCACTCAGAAGAAAGCTAGTGCCAGGACGGTTGAAGATTTCAAAGCACGCATCTCTTACTCACGCAGAGACATGGGAAGGCCGAACGCTGAGGACCCTTCAGGTGTTCCGAGAATCACGTCAGGGCAGCTCAAGTCCATCTCGGACGGTTCCTTGTCTGGCCACGGCCCCGCATTGATTCCCCTGCAAGCGCGGCAGAAAAAGCCCAGCGTGAGCTCTAACTCGCTAAGGTCCGAGGCTGCGGGAATTCTATCCCTTAGCCCTTTCCCCTACTCCTCTCTCTATCGGGCCCGCCACAAGAACACTGAGTCAGTCAGCCATGACACACCACCTCTCTCCCTTGCACGACAGGCGTACCTGCTGAATTCCCGTTGGCTCCTGAGACCTTAACCCGTGGAGATGCTCACCTGGAATGCCTGCCAGTGTCCTGTCGAAGGACACGGCAGATGCACAGCAAGGACAAAGACACAGACGGAAACGGACAGACAGAACGTATTGGCCAATACGAGAGAGCAACAAGAGAGAAAGACATGAGAGGCAGACAGAAACCTTACCACCTTGCGTCTAAACGCCTCCATCCAAGCGTCTTCTGAGAAGGACACCGTGTTCCAGAGAAACCCGCATCCCTGACAAACGGGAGCCCTGTTTCTCCCGCGAGCACCTCGGGAGCCTGCGCTCGGACTCGCTGTCTAAGCAAATGCGAATTCCCTTCCTACAATCGAGTGGGCCGAGAGAGTTCCAGACCCGACACTTATCTCCGTGACAACGATGGCTGCTCCGCTCCCAGACGGACGGTTCTCGCCTCCCTTCGAGCAAGCTCCTCAGCTCCCTCCTCTCGTATTCGTTCCATCCCCAGGCAGCATCACACTGGGACGGTTGACTTCTTATCGCTTGCTTCCGAACCCAGCAAAGAGGGAAAAACAAACAAACAACTTGGCGTTTCAGTCCGCAAGGACGCGGCATCGCTCCTTTTCCCCTATAACTCACTGCAGCCTCCCACCATCGGCCGCCCCGCTCCCCCTGCCGCTGCAGGAACACGGAGAGAAAGGAGGCCTTGAATCTGTATCCACGCTCTGTTGAACCGACTACTGCCCCTCCACCAGTCCCCGACCCACCAGGCTTCGTGCCCCAGCAGGAAGCTCTCGCACTCAGAAGAAAGCTACTGCCAGGACGCTTGAAGATTTCAAAGCACGCATCTCTTACTCACGCAGAGACATTGGAAGGGCGAACGCTGAGGACCCTTCAGGTGTCCCGAGAATCACTTCCGTGCAGCTCAAGTCCATCTCGGACGATTCCTTCTCTGGCCACGGCCCCGCATTGATTCCCCTGCAAGCGCGGCAGAAAAAGCCCAGCGTGAGCACTCACTCGCTAAGGTCCGTGGCTGCGGGAATTCTATCCCTTAGCCCTTTCTCCCACTCCCCTCTCTATCGGGCCCGCCACAAGAACACTGAGTCAGTCAGCCATGACACACCACCTCTCTCCCTTGCGCGACAGGCGTACCTGCAGAATTCCCGTTGGCTCCTGAGACCTTAACCCGTGGAGATGCTCACCTGGAATGCCTGCCAGTGTCCTGTCGAAGGACACGGCAGAAGCACGGCAAGGACAAAGACACAGACGGAAACGGACAGACAGAACGTATTGGCCAATACGAGAGAGCAACAAGAGAGAAAGACATGAGAGGCAGACAGAAACCTTACCACCTTGCGTCTAAACGCCTCCATCCAAGTGTCTGCTGAGAAGGACACCGTGTTCCAGTGAAACCCGCAGCCCTGACAAACGGGAGCCCTGTTTCTCCCGCGAGCACCTCGGGAGCCTGCGCTCGGACTCGCTGTCTAAGCAAACGCCAATTTCCTTCCTAGAACCGAGTGGGCCGAGAGAGTTCCAGACCCGACACTTATCTCCGTGACATCGATGGCTGCTCCGCTCCCAGACGGACGGTTCTCGCCTCCCTTCGAGGAAGCTCCTCAGCTCCCTCTTCTCGTTTTCGTTCTATCCCCAGGCGGCAGCACACCGGGACGGTTGACTTCTTATCTCTTGCTTCCGAACCCAGCAAGGAAGGAAAAACAAACAAACAACTTGGCGTTTCAGTCCGCAAGGACGCGGCATCGCTCCTTCTCCCCTATAAATCACCGCAGCTTCCCACCATCGGCCGCCCTGCTCCCACTGCGGCTGCAGGAACACGGAGACAAAGGAGGCCTTGAATTTGTATCCACACTCTGTTGAACTGACTACTGCCCCTCCACCAGTCCCCGACCCACCAGGCTTCGTGCCCCAGCAGGAAGCTCTCGCACTCAGAAGAAAGCTACTGCCAGGATGGTTGAAGATTTCAAAGCACGCATCTCTTACTCACGCAGAGACATGGGAAGACCGAACGCTGAGGACCCTTCAGGTGTCCCGAGAATCACGTCAGGGCAGCTCAAGTCCATCTCAGACGATTCTTTCTCTGGCCATGGCCCCGCATTGATTCCCCTGCAAGCGCGACAGAAAAAGCCCAGCGTGAGCACTCACTCGCTAAGGTCCGTGTCTGCGGGAATTCTTTCCCTTAGCCCTTTCTCCCACTCCCATCTCTATCGGGCCCGCCACAAGAACACTGAGTCAGTCAGCCATGACACACCACCTCTCTCCCTTGCGCGACAGGCGTACCTGCAGAATTCCCGTTGGCTCCTGAGACCTTAACCCGTGGAGATGCTCACCTGGAATGCCTGCCAGTGTCCTGTCGAAGGACACGGCAAAAGCACGGCAAGGACAATGACACAGACGGAAACGGACAGACAGAACGTATTGGCCAATACGAGAGAGCAACAAGAGAGAAAGACATGAGAGGCAGACAGAAACCTTACCACCTTGCGTCTAAACGCCTCCATCCAAGCGTCTTCTGAGAAGGACACCGTGTTCCAGAGAAACCCGCATCCCTGACAAACGGGAGCCCTGTTTCTCCCGCGAGCACCTCGGGAGCCTGCGCTCGGACTCGCTGTCTAAGCAAATGCGAATTCCCTTCCTACAATCGAGTGGGCCGAGAGAGTTCCAGACCCGACACTTATCTCCGTGACAACGATGGCTGCTCCGCTCCCAGACGGACGGTTCTCGCCTCCCTTCGAGCAAGCTCCTCAGCTCCCTCCTCTCGTATTCGTTCCATCCCCAGGCAGCATCACACTGGGACGGTTGACTTCTTATCGCTTGCTTCCGAACCCAGCAAAGAGGGAAAAACAAACAAACAACTTGGCGTTTCAGTCCGCAAGGACGCGGCATCGCTCCTTTTCCCCTATAACTCACTGCAGCCTCCCACCATTGGCCGCCCCGCTCCCCCTGCCGCTGCAGGAACACGGAGAGAAAGGAGGCCTTGAATCTTTATCCACGCTCTGTTGAACCGACTACTGCCCCTCCACCAGTCCCCGACCCACCAGGCTTCGTGCCCCAGCAGGAAGCTCTCGCACTCAGAAGAAAGCTACTGCCAGGACGCTTGAAGATTTCAAAGCACGCATCTCTTACTCACGCAGAGACATTGGAAGGGCGAACGCTGAGGACCCTTCAGGTGTCCAGAGAATCACTTCCGTGCAGCTCAAGTCCATCTCGGACGATTCCTTCTCTGGCCACGGCCCCGCATTGATTCCCCTGCAAGCGCGGCAGAAAAAGCCCAGCGTGAGCACTCACTCGCTAAGGTCCGTGGCTGCGGGAATTCTATCCCTTAGCCCTTTCTCCCACTCCCCTCTCTATCGGGCCCGCCACAAGAACACTGAGTCAGTCAGCCATGACACACCACCTCTCTCCCTTGCGCGACAGGCGTACCTGCAGAATTCCCGTTGGCTCCTGAGACCTTAACCCGTGGAGATGCTCACCTGGAATGCCTGCCAGTGTCCTGTCGAAGGACACGGCAGAAGCACGGCAAGGACAAAGACACAGACGGAAACGGACAGACAGAACGTATTGGCCAATACGAGAGAGCAACAAGAGAGAAACACATGAGAGGCAGACAGAAACCTTACCACCTTGCGTCTAAACGCCTCCATCCAAGCGTCTGCTGAGAAGGACACCGTGTTCCAGAGAAACCCGCACCCCTGACAAACGGGAGCCCTGTTTCTCCCGCGAGCACCTCGGGAGCCTGCGCTCGGACTCGCTGTCTAAGCAAACGCCAATTCCCTTCCTAGAACTAAGTGGGCCAAGAGAGTTCCAGACCCGACACTTATCTCCGTGACAGCGATGGCTGCTCCGCTCCCAGACGGACGGTTCTCACCTCCCTTCGAGGAAGCTCCTCAGCTCCCTCTTCTCGTTTTCGTTCCATCCCCAGGCGGCAGCACACCGGGACGGTTGACTTCTTATCGCTTGCTTCCGAACCCAGCAAAGAAGGAAAAACAAACAAACAACTTGGCGTTTCAGTCCGCAAGGACGCGGCATCGCTCCTTCTCCCCTATAACTCACCGCAGCCTCCCACCATCGGCCGCCCTGCTCCCACTGCCGCTACAGGAACACGGAGACAAAGGAGGCCTTGAATCTGTATCCACGCTCTGTTGAACCGACTACTGCCGCTCCACCAGTCCCCGACCCACCAGGCTCCTTGCCCGAGCAGGAAGCTCTCGCACTCAGAAGAAAGCTACTGCCAGGACGGTTGAAGATTTCAAAGCACGCATCTCTTACTCACGCAGAGACATGGGAAGACCGAACGCTGAGGACCCTTCAGGTGTCCCGAGAATCACGTCAGGGCAGCTCAAGTCCATCTCAGACGATTCTTTCTCTGGCCACGGCCCCGCATTGATTCCCCTGCAAGCGCGACAGAAAAAGCCCAGCGTGAGCACTCACTCGCTAAGGTCCGTGGCTGCGGGAATTCTTTCCCTTAGCCCTTTCTCCCACTCCCATCTCTATCGGGCCCGCCACAAGAACACTGAGTCAGTCAGCCATGACACACCACCTTTCTCCCTTGCGCGACAGGCGTACCTGCAGAATTCCCGTTGGCTCCTGAGACCTTAACCCGTGGAGATGCTCACCTGGAATGCCTGCCAGTGTCCTGTTGAAGGACACGGCAGAAGAACAGCAAGGACAAAGACACAGACGGAAACGGACAGACAGAACGTATTGGCCAATACGAGAGAGCAACAAGAGAGAAACACATGAGAGGCAGTCAGAAACCTTACCACCTTGCGTCTAAACACCTCCATCCAAGCGTCTGCTGAGAAGGCCACGGTGTTCCAGAGATCCCGCACCCCTGACAAACGGGAGCCCTGTTTCTCCCGCGAGCACCTCGGGAGCCTGCGCTCGGACTCGCTGTCTAAGCAAACGCGAATTCCCTTCCTACAATCGAGTGGGCCGAGAGAGTTCCAGACCCGACACTTATCTCCGTAACAGCGATGGCTGCTCCGCTCCCAGACGGACGGTTCCTGCCTCCCTTCGAGTAAGCTCCTCAGCTCCCTCCTCTCTTTTTCGTTCCATACTCAGGCGGCAGCACACCGGGACGGTTGACTTCTTATCGCTTCCTTCTGAACCCAGTAAAGAGGGAAAAACAAACAAACAACTTGGCATTTCAGTCCACAAGGAAGCGGCATCGCTCCTTCTCTCCTATACCTCACCGCAGCCTCCCACCATCAGCCGCCCCGCTCCCGCTGCTGCTGCAGGAACACGGAGAGAAAGGAGGCCTTGAATCTGTATCTACGCTCCTTTGAACTGACTACTGCCCCTCCACCAGTCCCCAACCCACCAGGCTCCGTGCCCCAGCAGGAAGCTCTCGCACTCAGAAGAAAGCTAGTGCCAGGACGGTTGAAGATTTCAAAGCACGCATCTCTTACTCACGCAGAGACATGGGAAGGCCGAACGCTGAGGACCCTTCAAGTGTTCCGAGAATCACGTCAGGGCAGCTCAAGTCCATCTCGGACGGTTCCTTGTCTGGCCACGGCCCCGCATTGATTCCCCTGCAAGCGCGGCAGAAAAAGCCCAGCGTGAGCTCTAACTCGCTAAGGTCCGAGGCTGCGGGAATTCTATCCCTTAGCCCTTTCCCCTACTCCTCTCTCTATCGGGCCCGCCACAAGAACACTGAGTCAGTCAGCCATGACACACCACCTCTCTCCCTTGCACGACAGGCGTACCTGCTGAATTCCCGTTGGCTCCTGAGACCTTAACCCGTGGAGATGCTCACCTGGAATGCCTGCCAGTGTCCTGTCGAAGGACACGGCAGATGCACAGCAAGGACAAAGACACAGACGGAAACGGACAGACAGAACGTATTGGCCAATACGAGAGAGCAACAAGAGAGAAACACATGAGAGGCAGACAGAAACCTTACCACCTTGCGTCTAAACGCCTCCATCCAAGCGTCTTCTGAGAAGGACACCGTGTTCCAGAGAAACCCGCATCCCTGACAAACGGGAGCCCTGTTTCTCCCGCGAGCACCTCGGGAGCCTGCGCTCGGACTCGCTGTCTAAGCAAATGCGAATTCCCTTCCTACAATCGAGTGGGCCGAGAGAGTTCCAGACCCGACACTTATCTCCGTGACAACGATGGCTGCTCCGCTCCCAGACGGACGGTTCTCGCCTCCCTTCGAGCAAGCTCCTCAGCTCCCTCCTCTCGTATTCGTTCCATCCCCAGGCAGCATCACACTGGGACGGTTGACTTCTTATCGCTTGCTTCCGAACCCAGCAAAGAGGGAAAAACAAACAAACAACTTGGCGTTTCAGTCCGCAAGGACGCGGCATCGCTCCTTTTCCCCTATAACTCACTGCAGCCTCCCACCATCGGCCGCCCCGCTCCCCCTGCCGCTGCAGGAACACGGAGAGAAAGGAGGCCTTGAATCTGTATCCACGCTCTGTTGAACCGACTACTGCCCCTCCACCAGTCCCCGACCCACCAGGCTTCGTGCCCCAGCAGGAAGCTCTCGCACTCAGAAGAAAGCTACTGCCAGGACGCTTGAAGATTTCAAAGCACGCATCTCTTACTCACGCAGAGACATTGGAAGGGCGAACGCTGAGGACCCTTCAGGTGTCCCGAGAATCACTTCCGTGCAGCTCAAGTCCATCTCGGACGATTCCTTCTCTGGCCACGGCCCCGCATTGATTCCCCTGCAAGCGCGGCAGAAAAAGCCCAGCGTGAGCACTCACTCGCTAAGGTCAGTGGCTGCGGGAATTCTATCCCTTAGCCCTTTCTCCCACTCCCCTCTCTATCGGGCCCGCCACAAGAACACTGAGTCAGTCAGCCATGACACACCACCTCTCTCCCTTGCGCGACAGGCGTACCTGCAGAATTCCCGTTGGCTCCTGAGACCTTAACCCGTGGAGATGCTCACCTGGAATGCCTGCCAGTGTCCTGTCGAAGGACACGGCAGAAGCACGGCAAGGACAAAGACACAGACGGAAACGGACAGACAGAACGTATTGGCCAATACGAGAGAGCAACAAGAGAGAAAGACATGAGAGGCAGACAGAAACCTTACCACCTTGCGTCTAAACGCCTCCATCCAAGTGTCTGCTGAGAAGGACACCGTGTTCCAGTGAAACCCGCACCCCTGACAAACGGGAGCCCTGTTTCTCCCGCGAGCACCTCGGGAGCCTGCGCTCGGACTCGCTGTCTAAGCAAACGCCAATTTCCTTCCTAGAACCGAGTGGGCCGAGAGAGTTCCAGACCCGACACTTATCTCCGTGACATCGATGGCTGCTCCGCTCCCAGACGGACGGTTCTCGCCTCCCTTCGAGGAAGCTCCTCAGCTCCCTCTTCTCGTTTTCGTTCTATCCCCAGGCGGCAGCACACCGGGACGGTTGACTTCTTATCTCTTGCTTCCGAACCCAGCAAGGAAGGAAAAACAAACAAACAACTTGGCGTTTCAGTCCGCAAGGACGCGGCATCGCTCCTTCTCCCCTATAAATCACCGCAGCTTCCCACCATCGGCCGCCCTGCTCCCACTGCGGCTGCAGGAACACGGAGACAAAGGAGGCCTTGAATTTGTATCCACACTCTGTTGAACTGACTACTGCCCCTCCACCAGTCCCCGACCCACCAGGCTTCGTGCCCCAGCAGGAAGCTCTCGCACTCAGAAGAAAGCTACTGCCAGGATGGTTGAAGATTTCAAAGCACGCATCTCTTACTCACGCAGAGACATGGGAAGACCGAACGCTGAGGACCCTTCAGGTGTCCCGAGAATCACGTCAGGGCAGCTCAAGTCCATCTCAGACGATTCTTTCTCTGGCCATGGCCCCGCATTGATTCCCCTGCAAGCGCGACAGAAAAAGCCCAGCGTGAGCACTCACTCGCTAAGGTCCGTGGCTGCGGGAATTCTTTCCCTTAGCCCTTTCTCCCACTCCCATCTCTATCGGGCCCGCCACAAGAACACTGAGTCAGTCAGCCATGACACACCACCTCTCTCCCTTGCGCGACAGGCGTACCTGCAGAATTCCCGTTGGCTCCTGAGACCTTAACCCGTGGAGATGCTCACCTGGAATGCCTGCCAGTGTCCTGTCGAAGGACACGGCAAAAGCACGGCAAGGACAATGACACAGACGGAAACGGACAGACAGAACGTATTGGCCAATACGAGAGAGCAACAAGAGAGAAAGACATGAGAGGCAGACAGAAACCTTACCACCTTGCGTCTAAACGCCTCCATCCAAGCGTCTGCTGAGAAGGACACCATGTTCCAGAGAAACCCGCACCCCTGACAAACGGGAGCCCTGTTTCTCCCGCGAGCACCTCGGGAGCCTGCGCTCGGACTCGCTGTCTAAGCAAACGCCAATTCCCTTCCTAGAACTAAGTGGGCCAAGAGAGTTCCAGACCCGACACTTATCTCCGTGACAGCGATGGCTGCTCCGCTCCCAGACGGACGGTTCTCGCCTCCCTTCGAGGAAGCTCCTCAGCTCCCTCTTCTCGTTTTCGTTCCATCCCCAGGCGGCAGCACACCGGGACGGTTGACTTCTTATCGCTTGCTTCCGAACCCAGCAAAGAAGGAAAAACAAACAAACAACTTGGCGTTTCAGTCCGCAAGGACGCGGCATCGCTCCTTCTCCCCTATAACTCACCGCAGCCTCCCACCATCGGCCGCCCTGCACCCACTGCCGCTACAGGAACACGGAGACAAAGGAGGCCTTGAATCTGTATCCACGCTCTGTTGAACCGACTATTGCCCCTCCACCAGTCCCCGACCCACCAGGCTCCGTGCCCCAGCAGGAAGCTCTCGCACTCAGAAGAAAGCTACTGCCAGGACGGTTGAAGATTTCAAAGCACGCATCTCTTACTCACGCAGAGACATGGGAAGACCGAACGCTGAGGACCCTTCAGGTGTCCCGAGAATCACGTCAGGGCAGCTCAAGTCCATCTCAGACGATTCTTTCTCTGGCCATGGCCCCGCATTGATTCCCCTGCAAGCGCGACAGAAAAAGCCCAGCGTGAGCACTCACTCGCTAAGGTCCGTGGCTGCGGGAATTCTTTCCCTTAGCCCTTTCTCCCACTCCCATCTCTATCGGGCCCGCCACAAGAACACTGAGTCAGTCAGCCATGACACACCACCTTTCTCCCTTGCGCGACAGGCGTACCTGCAGAATTCCCGTTGGCTCCTGAGACCTTAACCCGTGGAGATGCTCACCTGGAATGCCTGCCAGTGTCCTGTCGAAGGACACGGCAGAAGAACAGCAAGGACAAAGACACAGACGGAAACGGACAGACAGAACGTATTGGCCAATACGAAAGAGCAACAAGAGAGAAACACATGAGAGGCAGTCAGAAACCTTACCACCTTGCGTCTAAACACCTCCATCCAAGCGTCTGCTGAGAAGGCCACGGTGTTCCAGAGATCCCGCACCCCTGACAAACGGGAGCCCTGTTTCTCCCGCAAGCACCTCGGGAGCCTGCGCTCGGACTCGCTGTCTAAGCAAACGCCAATTCCCTTCCTACAATCGAGTGGGCCGAGAGCGTTCCAGACCCGACACTTATCTCCGTGACAACGATGGCTGCTCCGCTCCCAGACGGACGGTTCTCGCCTCCCTTCGAGGAACCTCCTCAGCTCCCTCTTCTCGTTTTCGTTCCATCCCCAGGCGGCAGCACACCGGGACGGTTGACTTCTTATCGCATGCTTCCGAATCCAGCAAATTGGGAAAAACAAACAAACAACTTCGCGTTTCAGTCCGCAAGGACGCGGCATCGCTCCTTCTCCCCTATAACTCACCGCAGCCTCCCACCATCGGCCGCCCCGCTCCCCCTGCCGCTGCAGGAACACGGAGACAAAGGAGGCCTTGAATCTGTATCCACGCTCTGTTGAACCGACTACTGCCCCTTCACCAGTCCCCGACCCACTAGGCTCCGTGCCCCAGCAGGAAGCTCTCGCACTCAGAAGAAAGCTACTGTCAGGACGCTTGAAGATTTCAAAGCACGCATCAAATACTCACGCAGATCCATGGCAAGGCAGAACGGTGAGGACCCTTCAGGTGTCCCGAGAATCACGTCCGGGCAGCTCAAGTCCATCTCGGACGATTCCTTCTCTGGCCACGGCCCCGCATTGATTCCCCTGCAAGCGCGGCAGAAAAAGCTCAGCGTGAGCTCTAACTCGCTAAGGTCCGAGGCTGCGGGAATTCTATCCCTTAGCCCTTTCCCCTACTCCTCTCTCTATCGGGCCCGCCACAAGAACAATGAGTCAGTCAGCCATGACACACTACCTCTCTCCCTTGCGCGACAGGCGTACCTGCAGAATTCCCGTTGGCTCCTGAGACCTTAACCCGTGGAGATGCTCACCTGGAATGCCTGCCAGTGTCCTGTCGAAGGACACGGCAAAAGCACGGCAAGGACAATGACACAGACGGAAACGGACAGACAGAACGTATTGGCCAATACGAGAGAGCAACAAGAGAGAAACACATGAGAGGCAGACAGAAACCTTACCACCTTGCGTCTAAACGCCTCCATCCAAGCGTCTGCTGAGAAGGACACCGTGTTCCAGAGAAACCCGCTGTGACGGCACGTTGGGGGTTCCCCGTCTCCTGCACCCCGAAATGGCACAAACAGACTGTACCAGCCAGTGGAATTGAGGGTGGTTTATTGCTCCTCCAGCACAGCGCAGCACAGATGTAATCTGGTTACAGGAACTGGGCTAGGATGCCTCAGGCCCCCTTGAGATGGGGGAGACTGGGCCCCTAAAACTCCAGCTCCTCTCACTAGGCTGTCTCCTCCATGCTCACAGACAGCCACCAACCAACTAACTCACTAACTTCCAGCCCTGCCCCCCAGCCAAGGCAGCATTCCACCTTCCTTTGTTCCTCTCCATGGGGGGTGTATGGCCACTGGTTTGCATAGTGACTCATCCTGTTTTGCTGGGTCGTGGTCCCCACGACAGCCAGTGGGGGTTACCCCAGAGCCAGCAGCATAGAAACCAGCCAGGTACCCCCACTACGTCACAGTTCTCCCCCCTCCGAGAGCGAACTGAGCAGGGTCACTCCGCTCGTGACCTAGGGAAGTTCGGGTCCTCTGCGTGGGAACCCGCCCTGGGGACATGGGTGCTCCCCTTGACTCGGGCCGGCCGTGGCGAGGCCCCACATGAATTGGCTTCCCTCTGTCCACTCGCCGCCCCGCTCCAGGGCGACTGGCACAGGCCTGTTCTCGGGGGTCACACCCACCCTTCTGCTGGCCTTGATCTCTGGCCAGGGTCTCTCGGGACGGGGCCATGAGCCCAGCGAGCCTTCTCTGGACAACCAGGGCGGCTTCCATCCCCGATGCTCCATCCAGGGAGGTCTTCCCCTCCCATAACTCTCTCAGCAAGCCCAGAGGGTCCTCTATCTGGGGTAGAGACCCCCAAGCCGCTTTCCTCCTGTCTTGGGCCTTCCCGCCCCTCTGGCAGGAGTCACAGGACCGGCAGTACCGCTGCACGGCTGTAAAGATTCCCGGCCAATAGAAGTGCTGGAGCAGCTTCAGCCGGGTGCTCCGGATCCCCCGGTGGCCCCCAACGGGGGAATCGTGGGCCAAATACAGCAGCTTGAGGCGATACTTTCGGGGGACGACCAGCTGCCGCCCTACCCTCCATGCCCTCGCCTTCCTGGGGGGGAGCCACTCACGGAACAGGAGCCCACGCTCCCGCAGGAATCTCTCCTGGCCACCTCTCCCCCGGGGCTGAGCTGCATGGAGGCCAGCCTGGTCCCTCAGCCTCTGCAAGGAGGGGTCTGCCTGCACCTCAGCCTGGAATTCAGCTGCTGAGGCAGGGATTGGGACCTGTCCCCCACCTCTGCCTAGGTCCGGAGTCCCAGCCTGGCTGGACCCCGTGTCCACTGGGATGGGACCCTGAGGATGCTGCCAGGAGTCCTTCCCTGGACCCACGTTGTCAGCCCCCCGCTGGCTCTGGCTCCGGGTAGTGACTAGAGCCCGCTGGGATTCATGGGGCCACTCCTCTAGGTCATTCCCCATCAGCACCTTGGTGGGCAAGTGCGGGTGCACCCCCACTTCCTTGAGGCCTTCCTTCGCCCCCCATTTCAGATGCACCCGGGCTACAGGCACCTTAAACGGGGACCCGTCTATGCCCTTCAGGGTCAGCTGCGCGTGGGGTAGTATCCGCTCTGGGGCCACTATGTCGGATCGGGCCAGAGTCACCTCCGCCCCCGTGTCCCAGAAGCCCGTCACCTTCCTACCATCCACCTCCAGGGGTATGAGGCACTCGCTCCGCAGGGGCCGTCCTGCCCCCACCCGGTACACGGAGAAATCCGCCTCCTGAGAATCAGACCTCCCAGGGGAGGTGCACTGAGCATCCTTCCCCTCTCTCTGAGCTGAGGTTTGCCTGCCAGCCCCTGCCTCTGGGGCAGCCTGCCCTTCCTCCCGCCCCAGCCAGTTAACCCTGGAAAGTCCCCGGTCCTGGGACCTGGTGCACTGAGCCCTCTTGTGGCCTTTTTGCCCACAGCGATGGCAAGTTAGGCTTTGGGCTGTCTCTGTCCAGGCCCTGGCTGGTTCTCCGGGGCGCAGACGACCTGTTCCTTGGTCTCGCCCCGTAGTTGACTCCCTCCGTCGCTCAGCCGAGATCCGGTCTCTGCGCGGTTCCCTTTCTCTCCGGGACTCCCGTTCACACCCGGACCGGCTCTCCGTGAACTCATCCGCCAGTCTCCCGGCCTCCTGGGGGTTCTCTGGTCTCCGGTCCTTGAGCCACAGCCTCAGTTTGGGTGGGCACGCTTCATAGAGCTGCTCCATCATGACCAGCTTGAGCAGCTCCTCTGCGGTCTGGGCTCCGACTCCAGACACCCACTTGCGGCAGTATTGCGCCAGGCGGGAGGCCAGGTCCACATAGGTCTCCCGTGGCCCTTTCTGTACCCCCCGGAACTTCTTCCTGTACATCTCGGGGGTCAGCCCGAACTTGTGCAGCAGGGCCTCCTTGACTCGGTTGTAATCCCCTGGCTGTAGGTCCTCCAGCTGACTGAGCACTCCGGCCGCCTCCTGGTTCAGTGCGGGGATGAGCTCCTGCAGCCAGTCAGCTGGGGGAACCCGTTGCAGTCCACAGGCCCTCTCAAAGGAGCTGAGGAACCCGTCTATGTCGCCCATGTCCTTCAATTGGGCCACCATGAGCCTCTCCAAGCATCTGGCAGTCCTGGGACCCCGGGGCCCATCCGCACTTGGCGCAGCCGGTGCCCCGCCGGTTCTCCGCTCTGCCATGGCCAGCTCATGCTGTCGCTGCCTCTCTCGATCTTGGCGCTCCTTCTCTCGGTCCTGGCGCTCCCTCTCTCGGTCCTGTCGGTCCTTCTCTCGGTCCTCTACTTCCAATTCCCTGATCCGCAGCTGGATCTCCAGCCGCCGCAGCTCCGCTGGGCTGGCCCCTGCCCTAGATGGGCTACGGCTTGCAGGCCTCCCGGGAGACGCTGTCTCATCTCTCCGTTGGGTTCCAGCGCTCCTCCCCCTCTCTGAGCCTGACACACTCTCAGGGGGTGTCTCGCTGCTTCCCCTGGGGACAAGATCCTGGCCCTGTGGCTGGTCATTATCTTCCAGCTGGGCAATCAGCTGGGCCTTGGTTGCGTTCCGCACAGGCAAGCCCCTCTCTCTGCACAGCCCCACCAGCTCTGCCTTCAAGAGTCGGGCGTAGGCCATCTGCCCGCTGGGCCCCTCGGTGCAGACTCACCAGTCTAGTGCTGCAGCACCCCACGATTCCCAGGAACCACTTCGCTCTGTCTCCAGCACGCCTGGCTCCAGGGCTCTTGCTTCTACTGCGCCTTGTCGCTTGCCGCTGGGAGCTTCATCCACGGGGTGCAGTGGATCCCACCCCTGACACCAGTGTGACGGCACGTTGGGGGTTCCCCGTCTCCTGCACCCCGAAATGGCACAAACAGACTGTACCAGCCAGTGGAATTGAGGGTGGTTTATTGCTCCTCCAGCACAGCGCAGCACAGATGTAATCTGGTTACAGGAACTGGGCTAGGATGCCTCAGGCCCCCTTGAGATGGGGGAGACTGGGCCCCTAAAACTCCAGCTCCTCTCCCTAGGCTGTCTCCTCCATGCTCACAGACAGCCACCAACCAACTAACTCACTAACTTCCAGCCCTGCCCCCAGCCAAGGCAGCATTCCACCTTCCTTTGTTCCTCTCCATGGGGGGTGTCTGGCCACTGGTTTGCATAGTGACTCATCCTGTTTTGCTGGGTCGTGGTCCCCACGACAGCCAGTGGGGGTTACCCCAGAGCCAGCAGCATAGAAACCAGCCAGGTACCCCCACTACGTCACACCCGCACCCCTGACAAACGGGAGCCCTGTTTCTCCCGCGAGCACCTCGGGAGCCTGCGCTCGGAATCGCTGTCTAAGCAAACGCCAATTCCCTTCCTAGAACTAAGTGGGCCAAGAGAGTTCCAGACCCGACACTTATCTCCGTGACAGCGATGGCTGCTCCGCTCCCAGACGGACGGTTCTCGCCTCCCTTCGAGGAAGCTCCTCAGCTCCCTCTTCTCGTTTTCGTTCCATCCCCAGGCGGCAGCACACTGGGACGGTTGACTTCTTATCGCTTGCTTCCGAACCCAGCAAAGAAGGAAAAACAAACAAACAACTTGGCGTTTCAGTCCGCAAGGACGCGGCATCGCTCCTTCTCCCCTATAACTCACCGCAGCCTCCCACCATCGGCCGCCCTGCACCCACTGCCGCTACAGGAACACGGAGACAAAGGAGGCCTTGAATCTGTATCCACGCTCTGTTGAACCGACTATTGCCCCTCCACCAGTCCCCGACCCACCAGGCTCCGTGCCCCAGCAGGAAGCTCTCGCACTCAGAAGAAAGCTACTGCCAGGACGGTTGAAGATTTCAAAGCACGCATCTCTTACTCACGCAGAGACATGGGAAGACCGAATGCTGAGGACCCTTCAGGTGTCCCGAGAATCACGTCAGGGCAGCTCAAGTCCATCTCAGACGATTCTTTCTCTGGCCACGGCCCCGCATTGATTCCCCTGCAAGCGCAACAGAAAAAGCCCAGCGTGAGCACTCACTCGCTAAGGTCCGTGGCTGCGGGAATTCTTTCCCTTAGCCCTTTCTCCCACTCCCATCTCTATCGGGCCCGCCACAAGAACACTGAGTCAGTCAGCCATGACACACCACCTTTCTCCCTTGCGCGACAGGCGTACCTGCAGAATTCCCGTTGGCTCCTGAGACCTTAACCCGTGAAGATGCTCACCTGGAATGCCTGCCAGTGTCCTGTCGAAGGACACGGCAGAAGAACAGCAAGGACAAAGACACAGACGGAAACGGACAGACAGAACGTATTGGCCAATACGAGAGAGCAACAAGAGAGAAACACATGAGAGGCAGTCAGAAACCTTACCACCTTGCGTCTAAACACCTCCATCCAAGCGTCTGCTGAGAAGGCCACGGTGTTCCAGAGATCCCACACCCCTGACAAACGGGAGCCCTGTTTCTCCCGCGAGCACCTCGGGAGCCTGCGCTCGGACTCGCTGTCTAAGCAAACGTGAATTCCCTTCCTAAAATCGAGTGGGCCGAGAGAGTTCCAGACCCGACACTTATCTCCGTAACAGCGATGGCTGCTCCGCTCCCAGACGGACGGTTCTCGCCTCCCTTCGAGTAAGCTCCTCAGCTCCCTCCTCTCTTTTTCGTTCCATACTCAGGCGGCAGCACACCGGGACGGTTGACTTCTTATCGCTTCCTTCTGAACCCAGCAAAGAGGGAAAAACAAACAAACAACTTGGCATTTCCGTCCACAAGGAAGCGGCATCGCTCCTTCTCTCCTATAACTCACCGCAGCCTCCCACCATCAGCCGCCCCGCTCCTGCTGCTGCTGCAGGAACACGGAGAGAAAGGAGGCCTTGAATCTGTATCTACGCTCCTTTGAACTGACTACTGCCCCTCCACCTGTCCCCAACCCACTAGGCCCCGTGCCCCAGCAGGAAGCTCTCGCACTCAGAAGAAAGCTACTGCCAGGACGGTTGAAGATTTCAAAGCACGCATCTCTTACTCACGCAGAGACATGGCAAGGCAGAACGGTGAGGACCCTTCAGGTGTCCCGAGAATCACTTCCATGCAGCTCAAGTCCATCTCTGACGGTTCCTTGTCTGGCCACGGCCCCGCATTGATTCCCCTGCAAGCGCGGCAGAAAAAGCCCAGCGTGAGCTCTAACTCGCTAAGGTCCGAGGCTGCGGGAATTCTATCCCTTAGCCCTTTCCCCCACTCCTCTCTCTATCGGGCCCGCCACAAGAACACTGAGTCAGTCAGCCATGACACACCACCTCTCTCCCTTGCGCGACAGGCGTACCTGCAGAATTCCCGTAGCTCCTGAGACCTTAACCCGTGGAGATGCTCACCTGGAATGCCTGCCAGTGTCCTGTCGAAGGACACGGCAGAAGCACAGCAAGGACAAAGACACAGACGGAAACGGACAGACAGAACGTATTGGCCAATACGAGAGAGCAACAAGAGAGAAAGACATGAGAGGCATACAGAAACCTTACCACCTTGCGTCTAAACGCCTCCATCCAAGTGTCTGCTGAGAAGGACACCGTGTTCCAGAGAAACCCGCACCCCTGACAAACGGGAGCCCTGTTTCTCCCGCGAGCACCTCGGGAGCCTGCGCTCGGACTCGCTGTCTAAGCAAATGCGAATTCCCTTCCTACAATCGAGTGGGCCGAGAGAGTTCCAGACCCGACACTTATCTCCGTGACAACGATGGCTGCTCCGCTCCCAGACGGACGGTTCTCGCCTCCCTTCAAGCAAGCTCCTCAGCTCCCTCCTCTCGTATTCGTTCCATCCCCAGGCGGCATCACACTGGGACGGTTGACTTCTTATCGCTTGCTTCCGAACCCAGCAAAGAGGGAAAAACAAACAAACAACTTGGCGTTTCAGTCCGCAAGGACGCGGCATCGCTCCTTTTCCCCTATAACTCACTGCAGCCTCCCACCATCGGCCGCCCCGCTCCCCCTGCCGCTGCAGGAACACGGAGACAAAGGAGGCCTTGAATCTGTATCCACGCTCTGTTGAACCGACTACTGCCCCTCCACCAGTCCCCGACCCACCAGGCTCCGTGCCCCAGCAGGAAGCTCTCGCACTCAGAAGAAAGCTACTGCCAGGACGGTTGAGGATTTCAAAGCACGCATCTCTTACTCACGCAGAGACATGGGAAGGCCGAACGCTGAGGACCCTTCAGGTGTTCCGAGAATCACGTCAGGGCAGCTAAAGTCCATCTCGGACGGTTCCTTGTCTGGCCACGGCCCCGCATTGATTCCCCTGCAAGCGCGGCAGAAAAAGCCCAGCATGAGCACTCACTCGCTAAGGTCCGTGGCTGCGGGAATACTATCCCTTAGTCCTTTCTCCCACTCCCCTCTCTATCGGGCCCGCCACAAGAACACTGAGTCAGTCAGCCATGACACACCACCTCTCTCCCTTGCGCGACAGGCGTATCTGCAGAATTCCCGTTGGCTCCTGAGACCTTAACCCGTGGAGATGCTCACCTGGAATGCCTGCCAGTGTCCTGTCGAAGGACATGGCAGAAGCACAGCAAGGACAAAGACACAGACGGAAACGGACAGACAGAACGTATTGGCCAATACAAGAGAGCAACAAGAGAGAAACACATGAGAGGCAGACAGAAACCTTACCACCTTGCGTCTAAAGGCCTCCATCCAAGCTTCTGCTGAGAAGGACACCGTGTTCCAGAGATCCCGCAACCCTGACAAACGGGAGCCCTGTTTCTTCCGCGAGCACCTCGGGAGCCTGCGCTCGGACTCGCTGTCTAAGCAAACGCCAATTCCCTTACTACAATCGAGTGGGCCGAGAGAGTTCGAAACCCGACACTTATCTCCGTGACAGCGATGGCTGCTCCGCTCCCAGACGAACGGTTCTCGCCTCCCTTCGAGCAAGCTCCTCAGCTCCCTCCTCTCGTTTTCGTTCCATCCCCAGGCGGCAGCATACCGGGACGGTTGACTTCTTATCGCTTGCTTCCGAACGAAGCAAAGAGGGAAAAACAAACAAACAACTTGGCGTTTCAGTCCGCAAGGAAGCGGCATCGCTCCTTCTCTCCTATAACTCACCGCAGCCTCCCACCATCGGCTGCCGCGCTCCCGCTGCCGCTGCAGGAACACGGAGAGAAAGGAGGCCTTGAATCTGTATCCACACTCCTTTGAACCAACTACTGCCCCTCCACCAGTCCCCGACCCACCAGGCTCCGTGCCCCAGCAGGAAGCTCTCGCACTCAGAAGAAAGCTACTGCCAGGAAGGTTGAAGATTTCAAAGCATGCATTAATTACTCACGCAGATCCATGGCAAGGCAGAACGGTGAGGACCCTTCAGGTGTCCAGAGAATCACGTCCGGGCAGCTCAAGTCCATCTCGGACGATTCCTTCTCTGGCCACGGCCCCGCATTGATTCCCCTGAAAGCGCGGCAGAAAAAGCCCAGAGTGAGCTCTAACTCGCTAAGGTCCGAGGCTGCGGGAATTCTATCCCTTAGCCCGTTCCCCCACTCCCCTCTCTATCGGGCCCGCCACAAGAACACTGAGTCAGTCAGCCTTGACACACCACCTCTCTCCCTTGCGCGACAGGCGTACCTGCAGAATTCCCGTTGGCTCCTGAGACCTTAACCCGTGGAGATGCTCACCTGCAACGCCTGCCAGTGTCCTGTCAAAGGACACGGCAGGAGCACAGCAAGGACAAAGACACAGACGGAAACGGACAGACAGAACGTATTGGACAATACGAGAGAGGAACAAGAGAGAAACACATGAGAGGCAGACAGAAACCTTACCACCTTGCGTCTAAACGCCTCCATCCAAGCGTCTGCTGAGAAGGACGCCGTGTTCCAGAGAAACCCACACCCCTGACAAAAGGGGAGCCCTGTTTCTCCCGCGAGCACCTCGGGAGCCTGCGCTCGGACTCGCTGTCTAAGCAAACGCCAATTCCCTTCCTAGAACCGAGTGGGCTGAGAGAGTTCCAGACCCGACACTTATCTCCGTGACAGCGATGGCTGCTCCGCTCCCAGACGGACGGTTCTCGCCTCCCTTCGAGCAAGCTCCTCAGCTCCCTACTCTCGTTTTCGTTCCATCCCCAGGCGGCAGCACACCGGGACGGTTGACTTCTTATCGCTTGCTTCCGAACCAAGCAAAGAGGGAAAAACAAACAAACAACTTAGCGTTTCAGTCCGCAAGGACGCGGCATCGCTCCTTCTCCCCTATAACTCACCGCAGCCTCCCACCATTGGCCGCCCCACTCCCGCTGCCGCTGCAGGAACACAGAGAGAAAGGAAGCCTTGAATCTGTATCTACGCTCTGTTGAACCGACTACTGCCCCTTCACCAGTCCCCGACCCACCATGCTCCGTGCCCCAGCAGGAAGCTCTCGCACTCAGAAGAAAGCTACTGCCAGGACGGTTGAAGATTTCAAAGCATGCATTAATTACTCACGCAGAGACATGGGAAGGCCGAACGCTGAGGACCCTTCAGGTGTTCCGAGAATCACGTCAGGGCAGCTCAAGTCCATCTCGGACGATTCCTTCTCTGGCCACGGCCCCGCATTGATTCCCTTGGAAGCGCGACAGAAAAAGCCCAGCCTGAGTACTCACTCGCTAAGGTCCGTGGCTGCGGGAATTCTATCCCTTAGCCCTTTCTCCCACTCCCCTCTCTATCGGGCCCGCCACAAGAACACTGAGTCAGTCAGCCATGACACACCACCTCTCTCCCTTGCGCGACAGGCGTACCTGCAGAATTCCCGTTGGCGCCTGAGACCTTAACCCGTGGAGATGCTCACCTGGAATGCCTGCCAGTGTCCTGTCGAAGGACACGGCAGAAGCACAGCAAGGACAAAGACAGACGGAAACGGACAGACAGAACGTATTGGCCAATACGAGAGAGCAACAAGAGAGAAACACATGAGAGGCAGACAGAAACCTTACCACCTTGCATCTAAACTCCTCCATCCAAGCGTCTGCTGAGAAGGCCACGGTGTTCCAGAGAAACCCGCACCCCTGACAAACGGGAGCCCTGTTTCTCCCGCGAGCACCTCGGGAGCCTGCGCTCGGACTCGCTGTCTAAGCAAACGCCAATTCCCTTCCTACAATCGAGTGGGCCGAAAGAGTTCCAGACCCGACACTTATCTCCGTGACAATGATGGCTGCTCCGCTCCCAGACGGACGGTTCTCGCCTCCCTTCGAGCAAGCTCCTCAGCTCCCTCCTCTCGTTTTCGTTCCATCCCCAGGCGGCAGCACACCGGGACGGTTGACTTCTTATCGCTTGCTTCTGAACCCAGCAAAGAGGGAAAAACAAACAAACAACTTGGCGTTTCAGTCCGCATGGAAGCGGCATCGCTCCTTCTCCCCTATAACTCACCGCAGCCTCCCACCATCAGCCGCCCCGCTCCCGCTGCTGCTGCAGGAACACGGAGAGAAAGGAGGCCTTGAATCTGTATCCACGCTCTGTTGAACAGACTACTGCCCCTCCACCAGTCCCCGACCCACCAGGCTCCGTGCCCCAGCAGGAAGCTCTCGCACTCAGAAGAAAGCTACTGCCAGGACGGTTGAGGATTTCAAAGCACGCATCTCTTACTCACGCAGAGACATGGGAAGGCCGAATGCTGAGGACCCTTCAGGTGTTCCGAGAATCACGTCAGGGCAGCTAAAGTCCATCTCGGACGGTTCCTTGTCTGGCCACGGCCCCGCATTGATTCCCCTGCAAGCGCGGCAGAAAAAGCCCAGCATGAGCACTCACTCGCTAAGGTCCGTGGCTGCGGGAATACTATCCCTTAGTCCTTTCTCCCACTCCCCTCTCTATCGGGCCCGCCACAAGAACACTGAGTCAGTCAGCCATGACACACCACCTCTCTCCCTTGCGCGACAGGCGTATCTGCAGAATTCCCGTTGGCTCCTGAGACCTTAACCCGTGGAGATGCTCACCTGGAATGCCTGCCAGTGTCCTGTCGAAGGACATGGCAGAAGCACAGCAAGGACAAAGACACAGACGGAAACGGACAGACAGAACGTATTGGCCAATACAAGAGAGCAACAAGAGAGAAACACATGAGAGGCAGACAGAAACCTTACCACCTTGCATCTAAACTCCTCCATCCAAGCGTCTGCTGAGAAGGCCACGGTGTTCCAGAGAAACCCGCACCCCTGACAAACGGGAGCCCTGTTTCTCCCGCGAGCACCTCGGGAGCCTGCGCTCGGACTCGCTGTCTAAGCAAACGCCAATTCCCTTCCTACAATCGAGTGGGCCGAAAGAGTTCCAGACCCGACACTTATCTCCGTGACAATGATGGCTGCTCCGCTCCCAGACGGACGGTTCTCGCCTCCCTTCGAGCAAGCTCCTCAGCTCCCTCCTCTCGTTTTCGTTCCATCCCCAGGCGGCAGCATACCGGGACGGTTGACTTCTTATCGCTTGCTTCCGAACCAAGCAAAGAGGGAAAAACAAACAAACAACTTGGCGTTTCAGTCCGCAAGGAAGCGGCATCGCTCCTTCTCTCCTATAACTCACCGCAGCCTCCCACCATCGGCTGCCGCGCTCCCGCTGCCGCTGCAGGAACACGGAGAGAAAGGAGGCCTTGAATCTGTATCCACGCTCCTTTGAACCGACTACTGCCCCTCCACCAGTGCCCGACCCACCAGGCTCCGTGCCCCAGCAGGAAGCTCTCGCACTCAGAAGAAAGCTACTGCCAGGACGGTTGAAGATTTCAAAGCACGCATCTGATACTCACGCAGAGCCATGGCAAGGGAGAACGGTGAGGACCCTTCAGGTGTCCCGAGAATCACGTCCGGGCAGCTCAAGTCCATCTCGGACGATTCCTTCTCTGGCCACGGCCCCGCATTGATTCCCCTGCAAGCGCGGCAGAAAAAGCCCAATGTGAGCTCTCACTCGCTAAGGTCTGTGGCTGCAGGAATTATATCCCTTAGCCCTTTCCCCCTCTCCATCGGGCCCACTACAAGAACACTGAGTCAGTCAGCCATGACACACCACCTCTCTCCCTTGCGCGACAGGCGTACCTGCAGAATTCCCGTTGGCTCCTGAGACCTTAACCTGTGGAGATGCTCACCTGGAATGCCTGCCAGCATCCTGTCGAAGGACACGGCAGAAGCACAGCAAGGACAAAGACACAGATGGAAACGGACAGACAGAACGTATTGGCCAATACGAGAGAGCAACAAGAGAGAAACACAGGAGAGGCAGACAGAAATCTTACCACCTTTCGTCTAAACGCCTCCATCGAAGCGCCTGCTGAGAAGGACACCGTGTTCCAGAGAAACCCGCACCCCTGACAAACGGGAGCCCTGTTTCTCCCGTGAGCACCTCGGGAGCCTGCGCTCGGACTCACTGTCTAAGCAAACGTGAATTCCCTTCCTAGAACCGAGTGGGCTACTCGTTGGGATCCTTGGCTAGGGGTTTCTCTCTCTGAGCAAACAGGGCATATCTTTGTGGATTTAGGTCATCAGAGGCTCATCTAACCCAAATGCTTATGTCAATTCTGTTCACTCTTCTCCCACCTGGATGGCTTTTGCCTTGGATCCATTTTGCTCATAGTCTCATTTTCTGCTCTCTTCGTCACAAAACTGGAGGAGACTCCAACAGTTGGCTTTTTCCCTCTTTCTGAATCCAGCACTTTAAGAAAAGTGTACATGTTGGCATATCTTTCAGTAATGTCGCATAACCTCTTCTCACATATAATGTATGCCGCTGGCTTCTACCCTCCCCCTCCGCCTCTCACTGCCACTGCAGAAATACCAGTAGAGACGAGCGCATGAGCCTACATCCAAACAGTCTTTTGTAAACAGTAGACCCAGCAGAATTCTTCGTACCCAAAAAGAAGCTCATGGCTTCTGAAGCAACCAACTGCCAGTTGTCGCCTATTTTTTTGAAGGCTCCAAAGACCACTTCTGTGGCGATGCTCACCCAGCAGAGCTGCCCACGTCCTGTGCAGGGAGACAGCACGTCTGCAAAGAGTAGATTCTCAAAGAGGCTGATGAGTGGAGAAGTTCATTTCCTATTTTGGGTCTCTACAGAAGTTTGACTGTCTTAAATATATGGCATTGGGGGCTGCACTGTGGAAAGAAAAGGTCTAAGGATCCCAGGGACACCGAGAGTTTGGGGGATTAGAGGCCTCCGAGATGAAGGAGAGCATGGAGGAGTGTTTGAGAGCCCCAGGTTGGCAGGCAAAGCCACCTCAGCAAGTTCATGGGAAACAGTAATTGGAATTGGGGAGAGCTAGGGGTTAAGAGATCCCATGAATGGAGGAATAACCAGTGGGGGGAGCAGATTAGGGAAGGATACGGCTGGCTGGCAGTGTGGGAAGGAGGAGGACTGAGGGGGTAGGAGTACAACTTGAGGGTGCAAAGGAAGGAATAAGGGAGGCTGGTAGGTCACAGACCTGGTGAGATAGGGGTGTGTGGATTGAGAAGGAAGGAAGGAAAAAGAGAGGCTGAAAAGACATAGGCCTGTCAAGACAGGTGTGTGAGGAGGAGGGTGTGTGGGTAAAGCCAACAGGAAGCTGAGGTAAAACCAACAGGGAGGTGGGGAACGGTGTGTTGAATGGACTGGGGGGTGCAGTTCGGGCAGGGGGTGTTGAATGGACTGGGGGTGAGGGAAGAGGATGCAGGTGGGCAAGGGCGTGTTGAATGGACTGGGGGGTGCAGGTCAGGCAGGGGGTGTTGAATAGACGGGGGTGAGGGAAAAGGATGCAGGTGGGCAAGGGCGTGTTGAATAGGGTGGGGCAAGAGGATGGAGGTGGGCAAGGGCGTGTTGAATGGACTGGGGGTGGGGGAAGAGGGTGTAGGTGGGCAAGGGCGTGTTGAATAGACTGGGGGTGGAGGAAGAGGGTGCAAGTGGGCAAGGGCGTGTTGAATGCACTGGGGGTGGGGGAAGAGGATGCAGGGGGGAAGGGCGTGTTGAAAAGACTGGGGGTGGGGATGGGGGAAGAGGGTGCAGGTGGGCAAGGGCGTGTTGAATGGACTGGGGGTGGGGGAAGAGGGTGCAGGTGGGCAAGGGCGTGTGGAATGCACTGGGGGTGGGGAAAGAGGGTGCAGGTGGGCAAGGGCGTGTTGAATGCACTGGGGTGGGGGAAGGGGATGCAGGGGGGAAGGGCATGTTGAATAGACTGGGGGTGGGGGAACAGGGTGTAGGTGGGCAAGGGCGTGTTGATTGGTCTGGGGGTGGGGGAAGAGGATGCAGGTGGGCAAGGGCGTGTTGAATGCATTGGGGGTGGGGGAAGAGGATGTAGGGCGGAAGGGCGTGTTGAATGCACTGGGGGTGGGGGGAAGGGGGTGCAGGTGGGCAAGGGCGTGTTGAATGGACTGGGGGTGGGGGAAGGGGGTGCAGGTGGGCAAGGGCGTGTTGAATGGACTAGGGTGGGGGAAGAGGATGCAGGGGGAAGCGCGTGTTGAATGGACTGGGGTGGGGGAAGAGGATGCAGGGGGGAAGGGCGTGTTCAATACACTGGGGGTGGGAGAAGAGGATGCAGGGGGGAAGGGCGTGTTGAATGGACTGGGGGTTGGGGGAAGAGGATGCAGGGGGAACGGCGTGTTGAATGCACTGGGGGTGGGGGAAGAGGGTGCAGGGGGGAAGGGCGTGTTGAATGCACTGGGGGTGGGGGAAGAGGATGCAGGGGGAAGGGCGTGTTGAATGGACTGGGGGTGGGGGAAGAGGATGCAGGGGGAAGGGCTTGTTGAATGGACTGGGGTGGGGGAAGAGGATGCAGGGGGGAAGGGCGTGTTGAATGCCACTGGGGGTGGGGGAAGAGGATGCAGGGGGAAGGGCGTGTTGAATGGACTGGGGGGGGGGAGGGGCAGGGGGGGCGGGGGGAAGGGCGTGTTGGATGCGCTGGGGGTGGGGGAAGAGGGTGCAGGGGGAAGGGCGTGTTGAATGCACTGGGGGTGGGGGAAGAGGATGCAGGGGGGAAGGGCGTGTTGAATGCACTGAGGGTGGGGAAGAGGATGCAGGGGGAAGGGCGTGTTGAATGCACTGGGGGGGGAAGAGGATGCAGGGGGGAAGGGCGTGTTGAATGCACTGGGGGGGGGGGGAAGAGGATGCAGGGGGGAAGGGCGTGTTGAATGCACTGGGGGTGGGGGAAGAGGGTGCAGGGGGAAGGGCGTGTTGAATGCACTGGGGGTGGGGGAAGAGGATGCAGGGGGGAAGGGCGTGTTGAATGGACTGGGGGTGGGGGAAGAGGATGCAGGGGGAAGGGCGTGTTGAATGGACTGGAGGTGGGGGAAGAGGATGCAGGGGGGAAGGGCGTGTTGAATGGACTGGGGGTGGGGGAAGAGGATGCAAGGGGGGAAGGGCGTGTTGAATGGACTGGGGGTGGGGGAAGAGGATGCAGAGGGAAGGGCGTGTTGAATGGACGGCGGGGGAAGAGGATGCAGGGGGGAAGGGCGTGTTGAATGCACTGGGGGTGGGGGAAGAGGGTGCAGGGGGAAGGGCGTGTTGAATGCACTGGGGATGGGGGAAGAGGATGCAGGGGGGAAGGGCGTGTTGAATGCACTGGGGGTGGGGGAAGGGAGTGCAGGTTGGGCGGGGGGTGTTGAATGGCCTGGGGGTGGGGGAAGAGGATGCAGGGGGAAGGGCGTGTTGAATGGACTGGGGGTGGGGGAAGAGGATGCAGGGGGGAAGGGCGTGTTGAATGCACTGGGGGTGGGGGAAGAGGATGCAGGGGGAAGGGCGTGTTGAATGGACTGGGGGTGGGGGAAGAGGATGCAGGGGGGAAGGGCGTGTTTAATGGACTGGGGATGGGGGAAGAGGATGCAGTGGGGAAGGGCGTGTTGAATGGACTGGGGGTGGGGGAAGAGGATGCAGGGGGGAAGGGCGTGTTGAATGGACTGGGGGTGGGGGAAGAGGATGCAGGGGGAAAGGGCGTGTTGAATGGACTGGGGGTGGGGGAAGAGGATGCAGGGGGGAAGGGCGTGTTGAATGGACTGGGGTGGGGGAAGAGGGTGCAGGGGGGAAGGGCGTGTGGAATGCACTGGGGGTGGGGGAAGAGGATGCAGGGGGGAAGGGCGTGTGGAATGCACTGGTGGTGGGGGAAGAGGATGCAGGGGGGAAGGGTGTGTTGAATGCACTGCGGGTGGCGTAAGGGAGTGCAGGTTGGGCGGGGGGTGTTGAATGGACTGGGGGTGGGGGAAGAGGATGCAGGGGGAAGGGCGTGTTGAATGGACTGGGGGTGGGGGAAGAGGATGCAGGGGGGAAGGGCGTGTTGAATGCACTGGGGGTGGGGGAAGAGGGTGCAGGGGGGAAGGGCGTGTGGAATGCACTGAGGGTGGGGGAAGAGGATGCAGGGGGGAAGGGTGTGTTGAATGCACTGGGGGTGGGGTAAGGGAATGCAGGTTGGGCGGGGGGTGTTGAATGGACTGGGGGTGGGGGAAGAGGATGCAGGGGGAAGGGCGTGTTGAATGGACTGGGGGTGGGGGAAGAGGATGCAGGGGGGAAGGGCGTGTTGAATGGACTGGGGGTGAGGGAAGAGGATGCAGGGGGGAAGGGCGTGCTGAATGGACTGGGGGTGGGGGAAGAGGATGCAGGGGGGAAGGGCGTGTTGAATGGACTGGGGGTGGGGGAAGAGGATGCAGGGGGGAAGGGCGTGTTGAATGGACTGGGGGTGGGGGAAGAGGATGCAGGGGGGAAGGGCGTGTTGAATGGACTGGGGGTGGGGGAAGAGGATGCAGGGGGAAGGGCGTGTTGAATGGACTGGGGGTGGGGGAAGAGGATGCAGGGGGGAAGGGCGTGTGGAATGCACTGGGGGTGGGGGAAGAGGATGCAGGGGGGAAGGGTGTGTTGAATGCACTGGGGGTGGGGTAAGGGAGTGCAGGTTGGGCGGGGGGTGTTGAATGGACTGGGGGTGGGGGAAGAGGATGCAGGGGGAAGGGCGTGTTGAATGGACTGGGGGTGGGGGAAGAGGATGCAGGGGGGAAGGGCGTGTTGAATGGACTTTGGGTGGGGGAAGAGGATGCAGGGGGAAGGGCGTGTTGAATGGACTGGGGGTGGGGGAAGAGGATGCAGGGGGGAAGGGCGTGTTGAATGGACTCGGGGTGGGGGAAGAGGATGCAGGGGGGAAGGGCGTGTTGAATGGACTGGGGGTGGGAGAAGAGGATGCAGGGGGGAAGGGCGTGTTGAATGGACTGGGGGTGGGGGAAGAGGATGCAGGGGGGAAGGGCGTGTTGAATGGACTGGGGGTGGGGGAAGAGGATGCAGGGGGGAAGGGCGTGTTGAATGGACTGGGGGTGGGGGAAGAGGATGCAGGGGGGAAGGGCGTGTTGAATGGACTGGGGGTGGGGGAAGAGGATGCAGGGGGGAAGGGCGTGTGGAATGCACTGGGGGTGGGGGAAGAGGATGCAGGGGGGAAGGGTGTGTTGAATGCACTGCGGGTGGGGTAAGGAAGTGCAGGTTGGGCGTGGGGTGTTGAATGGACTGGGGGTGGGGGAAGAGGATGCAGGGGGAAGGACGTGTTGAATGGACTGGGGGTGGGGGAAGAGGATGCAGGGGGGAAGGGCGTGTTGAATGCACTGGGGGTGGGGGAAGAGGATGCAGGGGGGAAGGGCGTGTTGAATGCACTGGGGGTGGGGGAAGAGGATGCAGGGGGGAAGGGTGTGTTGAATGCACTGGGGGTGGGGTAAGGGATGCAGGTTGGGCGGGGGGTGTTGAATGGACTGGGGGTGGGGGAAGAGGATGCAGGGGGGAAGGGCGTGTTGAATGGACTGGGGGTGGGGGAAGAGGATGCAGGGGGGAAGGGCGTGTTGAATGGACTGGGGGTGGGGGAAGAGGATGCAGGGGGGAAGGGCGTGTTGAATGGAATGGGGGTGGGGGAAGAGGATGCAGGGGGGAAGGGCGTGTTGAATGGACTGGGGGTGGGGAAAGAGGATGCAGGGGGGAAGGGCGTGTTGAATGCACTGGGGGTGGGGGAAGAGGATGCAGGGGGGAAGGGTGTGTTGAATGCACTGGGGGTGGGGGAAGAGGATGCAGGGGGAAGGGCGTGTTGAATGGACTGGGGGTGGGGGAAGAGGATGCAGGGGGAAGGGCGTGTTGAATGGACTGGGGGTGGGGGAAGAGGATGCAGGGGGGAAGGGCGTGTTGAATGGACTGGGGGTGGGGGAAGAGGATGCAGGGGGGAAGGGCGTGTTGAATGGACTGGGGGTGGGGGAAGAGGATGCAGGGGGGAAGGGCGTGTTGAATGGACTGCGGGTGGGGGAAGAGGATGCAGGGGGAAGGGCGTGTTGAATGGACTGGGGGTGGGGGAAGAGGATGCAGGGGGAAGGGCGTGTTGAATGGACTGGGGGTGGGGGAAGAGGATGCAGGGGGGAAGGGCTTGTTGAATGGACTGGGGTGGGGGAAGAGGATGCAGGGGGGAAGGGCATTTTGAATGCACTGGGGGTTGGAGAAGAGGATGCAGGGGGGAAGGGCGTGTTGAATGGACTGGGGGTGGGGGAAGAGGATGCAGGGGGGAAGGGCGTGTTGAATGGACTGGGGGTGGGGGAAGAGGATGCAGGGGGGAAGGGCGTGTTGAATGGACTGGGGGTGGGGGAAGAGGATGCAGGGGGGAAGGGCGTGTTGAATGGACTGGGGGTGGGGGAAGAGGATGCAGGGGGGAAGGGCGTGTTGAATGCACTGGGGGTGGGGGAAGAGGATGCAGGGGGGAAGGGTGTGTTGAATGCACTGGGGGTGGGGGAAGAGGAGTGCAGGTTGGGCGGGGGGTGTTGAATGGACTGGGGGTGGGGGAAGAGGATGCAGGGGGAAGGGCGTGTTGAATGGACTGGGGGTGGGGGAAGAGGATGCAGGGGGGAAGGGCGTGTTGAATGGACTGGGGGTGGGGGAAGAGGATGCAGGGGGGAAGGGCGTGTTGAATGGACTGGGGGTGGGGGAAGAGGATGCAGGGGGGAAGGGCGTGTTGAATGGACTGGGGGTGGGGGAAGAGGATGCAGGGGGGAAGGGCGTGTTGAATGGACTGGGGGTGGGGGAAGAGGATGCAGGGGGAAGGGCGTGTTGAATGGACTGGGGGTGGGGGAAGAGGATGCAGGGGGGAAGGGCGTGTTGAATGGACTGGGGGTGGGGGAAGAGGATGCAGGGGGGAAGGGCGTGTTGAATGGACTGGGGGTGGGGGAAGAGGATGCAGGGGGGAAGGGCGTGTTGAATGGACTGGGGGTGGGGGAAGAGGATGCAGGGGGGAAGGGCGTGTTGAATGCACTGGGGGTGGGGGAAGAGGATGCAGGGGGAAGGGCGTGTTGAATGCACTGGGGGTGGGGTAAGGAAGTGCAGGTTGGGCGTGGGGTGTTGAATGGACTGGGGGTGGGGGAAGAGGATGCAGGGGGAAGGACGTGTTGAATGGACTGGGGGTGGGGGAAGAGGATGCAGGGGGGAAGGGCGTGTTGAATGCACTGGGGGTGGGGGAAGAGGGTGCAGGGGGGAAGGGCGTGTTGAATGCACTGGGGGTGGGGGAAGAGGATGCAGGGGGGAAGGGTGTGTTGAATGCACTGGGGGTGGGGTAAGGGAATGCAGGTTGGGCGGGGGGTGTTGAATGGACTGGGGGTGGGGGAAGAGGATGCAGGGGGGAAGGGCGTGTTGAATGGACTGGGGGTGGGGGAAGAGGATGCAGGGGGGAAGGGCGTGTTGAATGGACTGGGGGTGGGGGAAGAGGATGCAGGGGGGAAGGGCGTGTTGAATGGAATGGGGGTGGGGGAAGAGGATGCAGGGGGGAAGGGCGTGTTGAATGGACTGGGGGTGGGGGAAGAGGATGCAGGGGGGAAGGGCGTGTTGAATGCACTGGGGGTGGGGGAAGAGGATGCAGGGGGGAAGGGTGTGTTGAATGCACTGGGGGTGGGGGAAGAGGATGCAGGGGGAAGGGCGTGTTGAATGGACTGGGGGTGGGGGAAGAGGATGCAGGGGGAAGGGCGTGTTGAATGGACTGGGGGTGGGGGAAGAGGATGCAGGGGGGAAGGGCGTGTTGAATGGACTGGGGGTGGGGGAAGAGGATGCAGGGGGGAAGGGCGTGTTGAATGGACTGGGGGTGGGGGAAGAGGATGCAGGGGGGAAGGGCGTGTTGAATGGACTGGGGGTGGGGGAAGAGGATGCAGGGGGAAGGGCGTGTTGAATGGACTGGGGGTGGGGGAAGAGGATGCAGGGGGGAAGGGCGTGTTGAATGGACTGGGGTGGGGGAAGAGGATGCAGGGGGGAAGGGCATTTTGAATGCACTGGGGGTTGGAGAAGAGGATGCAGGGGGGAAGGGCGTGTTGAATGGACTGGGGGTGGGGGAAGAGGATGCAGGGGGGAAGGGCGTGTTGAATGGACTGGGGGTGGGGGAAGAGGATGCAGGGGGGAAGGGCGTGTTGAATGGACTGGGGGTGGGGGAAGAGGATGCAGGGGGGAAGGGCGTGTTGAATGGACTGGGGGTGGGGGAAGAGGATGCAGGGGGGAAGGGCGTGTTGAATGGACTGGGGGTGGGGGAAGAGGATGCAGGGGGGAAGGGCGTGTTGAATGGACTGGGGGTGGGGGAAGAGGATGCAGGGGGAAGGGCGTGTTGAATGGACTGGGGGTGGGGGAAGAGGATGCAGGGGGGAAGGGCGTGTGGAATGCACTGGGGGTGGGGGAAGAGGATGCAGGGGGGAAGGGTGTGTTGAATGCACTGGGGGTGGGGTAAGGGAGTGCAGGTTGGGCGGGGGGTGTTGAATGGACTGGGGGTGGGGGAAGAGGATGCAGGGGGAAGGGCGTGTTGAATGGACTGGGGGTGGGGGAAGAGGATGCAGGGGGGAAGGGCGTGTTGAATGGACTGGGGGTGGAGGAAGAGGATGCAGGGGGGAAGGGCGTGTTGAATGGACTTTGGGTGGGGGAAGAGGATGCAGCGGGGAAGGGCGTGTTGAATGGACTGGGGATGGGGGAAGAGGATGCAGGGGGGAAGGGCGTGTTGAATGGACTCGGGGTGGGGGAAGAGGATGCAGGGGGGAAGGGCGTGTTGAATGGACTGGGGGTGGGGGAAGAGGATGCAGGGGGGAAGGGCGTGTTGAATGGACTGGGGGTGGGGGAAGAGGATGCAGGGGGGAAGGGCGTGTTGAATGGACTGCGGGTGGGGGAAGAGGATGCAGGGGGAAGGGCGTGTTGAATGGACTTTGGGTGGGGGAAGAGGATGCAGCGGGGAAGGGCGTGTTGAATGGACTGGGGATGGGGGAAGAGGATGCAGGGGGGAAGGGCGTGTTGAATGGACTCGGGGTGGGGGAAGAGGATGCAGGGGGGAAGGGCGTGTTGAATGGACTGGGGGTGGGGGAAGAGGATGCAGGGGGGAAGGGCGTGTTGAATGGACTGGGGGTGGGGGAAGAGGATGCAGGGGGGAAGGGCGTGTTGAATGGACTGCGGGTGGGGGAAGAGGATGCAGGGGGAAGGGCGTGTTGAATGGACTGGGGGTGGGGGAAGAGGATGCAGGGGGAAGGGCGTGTTGAATGGACTGGGGGTGGGGGAAGAGGATGCAGGGGGAAGGGCTTGTTGAATGGACTGGGGGTGGGGGAAGAGGATGCAGGGGGGAAGGGCGTGTTGAATGGACTGGGGGTGGGAGAAGAGGATGCAGGGGGGAAGGGCGTGTTGAATGGACTGGGGGTGGGGGAAGAGGATGCAGGGGGGAAGGGCGTGTTGAATGGACTGGGGGTGAGGGAAGAGGATGCAGGGGGGAAGGGCGTGCTGAATGGACTGGGGGTGGGGGAAGAGGATGCAGGGGGGAAGGGCGTGTTGAATGGACTGGGGGTGGGGGAAGAGGATGCAGGGGGGAAGGGCGTGTTGAATGGACTGGGGGTGGGGGAAGAGGATGCAGGGGGGAAGGGCGTGTTGAATGGACTGGGGGTGGGGGAAGAGGATGCAGGGGGAAGGGCGTGTTGAATGGACTGGGGGTGGGGGAAGAGGATGCAGGGGGGAAGGGCGTGTTGAATGCACTGAGGGTGGGGGAAGAGGATGCAGGGGGGAAGGGCGTGTGGAATGCACTGGGGGTGGGGGAAGAGGATGCAGGGGGGAAGGGTGTGTTGAATGCACTGGGGGTGGGGTAAGGGAGTGCAGGTTGGGCGGGGGGTGTTGAATGGACTGGGGGTGGGGGAAGAGGATGCAGGGGGAAGGGCGTGTTGAATGGACTGGGGGTGGGGGAAGAGGATGCAGGGGGGAAGGGCGTGTTGAATGGACTGGGGGTGGAGGAAGAGGATGCAGGGGGGAAGGGCGTGTTGAATGGACTTTGGGTGGGGGAAGAGGATGCAGCGGGGAAGGGCGTGTTGAATGGACTGGGGGTGGGGGAAGAGGATGCAGGGGGGAAGGGCGTGTTGAATGGACTCGGGGTGGGGGAAGAGGATGCAGGGGGGAAGGGCGTGTTGAATGGACTGGGGGTGGGGGAAGAGGATGCAGGGGGGAAGGGCGTGTTGAATGGACTGGGGGTGGGGGAAGAGGATGCAGGGGGGAAGGGCGTGTTGAATGGACTGGGGGTGGGGGAAGAGGATGCAGGGGGGAAGGGCGTGTTGAATGGACTGGGGGTGGGGGAAGAGGATGCAGGGGGGAAGGGCGTGTTGAATGGACTGGGGGTGGGGGAAGAGGATGCAGGGGGAAGGGCGTGTTGAATGGACTGGGGGTGGGAGAAGAGGATGCAGGGGGGAAGGGCGTGTTGAATGCACTGGGGTGGGGGAAGAGGATGCAGGGGGGAAGGGCGTGTTGAATGGACTGGGGGTGGGAGAAGAGGATGCAGGGGGGAAGGGCGTGTTGAATGGACTGGAGGTGGGGGAAGAGGATGCAGGCGGGAAGGGCGTGTTGAATGGACTGGGGGTGGGGGAAGAGGATGCAGGGGGGAAGGGCGTGTTGAATGCACTGGGGGTGGGGGAAGAGGATGCAGGGGGAAGGGCGTGTTGAATGGACTGGGGGTGGGGGAAGAGGATGCAGGGGGGAAGTGCGTGTTGAATGGACTGGGGGTGGGGGAAGAGGATGCAGGGGGGAAGGGCGTGTTGAATGGACTGGGGGTGTGGGAAGAGGATGCAGGGGGGAAGGGCGTGTTGAATGGACTGGGGGTGTGGGAAGAGGATGCAGGGGGAAGGGCGTGTTGAATGGACTGGGGGTGGGGGAAGAGGATGCAGGGGAAAGGGCATGTTGAATGGACTGGGGGTGGGGGAAGAGGATGCAGGGGGGAAGGGCGTGTTGAATGGCCTGGGGGTGGAGGAAGAGGATGCAGGGGGGAAGGGCGTGTTGAATGGACTGGGGGTGGGGGAAGAGGATGCAGGGGGGAAGGGCGTGTTGAATGGACTGGGGGTGGGGGAAGAGGATGCAGGGGGAAGGGCGTGTTGAATGGACTGGGGGTGGGGGAAGACGATGCAGGGGGAAGGGCGTGTTGAATGGGCTGGGGGTGGAGGAAGAGGATGCAGGGGGGAAGGGCGTGTTGAATGGGCTGGGGGTGGGGGAAGAGGATGCAGGGGGAAAGGGCGTGTTGAATGGCCTGGGGGTGGGGGAAGAGGATGCAGGGGGGAAGGGCGTGTTGAATGGCCTGGGGGTGGGGGAAGAGGATGCAGGGGGAAGGGCGTGTTGAATGGCCTGGGGGTGGGGGAAGAGGATGCAGGGGGAAGGGCGTGTTGAATGGACTGGGGCTGGGGGAAGAGGATGCAGGGGGGAAGGGCGTGTTGAATGGACTGGGGGTGGGGGAAGAGGATGCAGGGAGGAAGGGCGTGTTGAATGGACTGGGGGTGGGGGAAGAGGATGCAGGGGGGAAGGGCGTGTTGAATGGACTGGGGGTGGGGGAAGAGGATGCAGGGGGAAGGGCGTGTTGAATGGACTGGGGGTGGGGGAAGAGGATGCAGGGGGGAAGGGCGTGTTGAATGGACTGGGGGTGGGGGAAGAGGATGCAGGGGGAAGGGCGTGTTGAATGGACTGGGGGTGGGGGAAGAGGATGCAGGGGGAAGGGCTTGTTGAATGGACTGGGGTGGGGGAAGAGGATGCAGGGGGGAAGGGCATTTTGAATGCACTGGGGGTTGGAGAAGAGGATGGAGTGGGGAAGGCCGTGTTGAATGGACTAGGGTGGCGGAAGAGGATGCAGGGGGAAAGGGCGTGTTGAATGGACTGGGGGTGGGGGAAGAGGATGCAGGGGGAAGGGCGTGTTGAATGGACTGGGGGTGGGGGAAGAGGATGCAGGGGGGAAGGGCGTGTTGAATGGACTGGGGGTGGAGGAAGAGGTTGCAGGGGGGAAGGGCGTGTTGAATGGACTGGGGGTGGGGGAAGAGGATGCAGGGGGGAAGGGCGTGTTGAATGGACTGGGGGTGGGGGAAGAGGATGCAGGGGAAAGGGCATGTTGAATGGACTGGGGGTGGGGGAAGAGGATGCAGGGGGGAAGGGCGTGTTGAATGGCCTGGGGGTGGAGGAAGAGGATGCAGGGGGGAAGGGTGTGTTGAATGGACTGGGGGTGGGGGAAGAGGATGCAGGGGGGAAGGGCGTGTTGAATGGACTGGGGGTGGGGGAAGAGGATGCAGGGGGAAGGGCGTGTTGAATGGACTGGGGGTGGGGGAAGAGGATGCAGGGGGAAGGGCGTGTTGAATGGCCTGGGGGTGGGGGAAGACGATGCAGGGGGGAAGGGCGTGTTGAATGGGCTGGGGGTGGGGGAAGAGGATGCAGGGGGGAAGGGCGTGTTGAATGGGCTGGGGGTGGGGGAAGAGGATGCAGGGGGGAAGGGCGTGTTGAATGGGCTGGGGGTGGGGGAAGAGGATGCAGGGGGAAAGGGCGTGTTGAATGGCCTGGGGGTGGGGGAAGACGATGCAGGGGGGAAGGGCGTGTTGAATGGCCTGGGGGTGGGGGAAGACGATGCAGGGGGGAAGGGCGTGTTGAATGGCCTGGGGGTGGGGGAAGAGGATGCAGGGGGAAGGGCGTGTTGAATGGACTGGGGCTGGGGGAAGAGGATGCAGGGGGGAAGGGCGTGTTGAATGGACTGGGGGTGGGGGAAGAGGATGCAGGGAGGAAGGGCGTGTTGAATGGACTGGGGGTGGGGGAAGAGGATGCAGGGGGGAAGGGCGTGTTGAATGGACTGGGGGTGCGGGAAGAGGATGCAGGGGGAAGGGCGTGTTGAATGGACTGGGGGTGGGGGAAGAGGATGCAGGGGGGAAGGGCGTGTTGAATGGACTGGGGGTGGGGGAAGAGGATGCAGGGGGAAGGGCGTGTTGAATGGACTGGGGGTGGGGGAAGAGGATGCAGGGGGAAGGGCTTGTTGAATGGACTGGGGTGGGGGAAGAGGATGCAGGGGGGAAGGGCATTTTGAATGCACTGGGGGTTGGAGAAGAGGATGGAGTGGGGAAGGCCGTGTTGAATGGACTAGGGTGGGGGAAGAGGATGCAGGGGGAAAGGGCGTGTTGAATGGACTGGGGGTGGGGGAAGAGGATGCAGGGGGAAGGGCGTGTTGAATGGACTGGGGGTGGGGGAAGAGGATGCAGGGGGGAAGGGCGTGTTGAATGGACTGGGGGTGGAGGAAGAGGTTGCAGGGGGGAAGGGCGTGTTGAATGGACTGGGGGTGGGGGAAGAGGATGCAGGGGGGAAGGGCGTGTTGAATGGACTGGGGGTGGGGGAAGAGGATGCAGGGGGGAAGGGCGTGTTGAATGGACTGGGGGTGGGAGAAGAGGATGCAGGGGGGAAGGGCGTGTTGAATGGACTGGGGGTGGGGGAAGAGAATGCAGGGGGAAGGGCGTGTTGAATGGACTGGGGGTGGGGGAAGAGGATGCAGGGGGAAGGGCGTGTTGAATGGACTGGGGGTGGGGGAATAGGATGCAGGGGGGAAGGGCGTGTTGAATGGACTGGGGGTGGGGGAATAGGATGCAGGGGGGAAGGGCGTGTTGAATGGACTGGGGGTGGGGGAAGAGGATGCAGGGGGGAAGGGCGTGTTGAATGGACTGGGGGTGGGGGAAGAGGATGCAGGGGGGAAGGGCGTGTTGAATGGACTGGGGGTGGAGGAAGAGGATGCAGGGGGGAAGGGCGTGTTGAATGGACTTTGGGTGGGGGAAGAGGATGCAGCGGGGAAGGGCGTGTTGAATGGACTGGGGGTGGGGGAAGAGGATGCAGGGGGGAAGGGCGTGTTGAATGGACTCGGGGTGGGGGAAGAGGATGCAGGGGGGAAGGGCGTGTTGAATGGACTGGGGGTGGGGGAAGAGGATGCAGGGGGGAAGGGCGTGTTGAATGGACTGGGGGTGGGGGAAGAGGATGCAGGGGGGAAGGGCGTGTTGAATGGACTGGGGGTGGGGGAAGAGGATGCAGGGGGGAAGGGCGTGTTGAATGGACTGGGGGTGGGGGAAGAGGATGCAGGGGGGAAGGGCGTGTTGAATGGACTGGGGGTGGGGGAAGAGGATGCAGGGGGAAGGGCGTGTTGAATGGACTGGGGGTGGGGGAAGAGGATGCAGGGGGGAAGGGCATTTTGAATGCACTGGGGGTTGGAGAAGAGGATGCAGGGGGGAAGGGCGTGTTGAATGCACTGGGGTGGGGGAAGAGGATGCAGGGGGGAAGGGCGTGTTGAATGGACTGGGGGTGGGAGAAGAGGATGCAGGGGGGAAGGGCGTGTTGAATGGACTGGAGGTGGGGGAAGAGGATGCAGGCGGGAAGGGCGTGTTGAATGGACTGGGGGTGGGGGAAGAGGATGCAGGGGGGAAGGGCGTGTTGAATGCACTGGGGGTGGGGGAAGAGGATGCAGGGGGAAGGGCGTGTTGAATGGACTGGGGGTGGGGGAAGAGGATGCAGGGGGGAAGTGCGTGTTGAATGGACTGGGGGTGGGGGAAGAGGATGCAGGGGGGAAGGGCGTGTTGAATGGACTGGGGGTGTGGGAAGAGGATGCAGGGGGGAAGGGCGTGTTGAATGGACTGGGGGTGTGGGAAGAGGATGCAGGGGGAAGGGCGTGTTGAATGGACTGGGGGTGGGGGAAGAGGATGCAGGGGAAAGGGCATGTTGAATGGACTGGGGGTGGGGGAAGAGGATGCAGGGGGGAAGGGCGTGTTGAATGGCCTGGGGGTGGAGGAAGAGGATGCAGGGGGGAAGGGCGTGTTGAATGGACTGGGGGTGGGGGAAGAGGATGCAGGGGGGAAGGGCGTGTTGAATGGACTGGGGGTGGGGGAAGAGGATGCAGGGGGAAGGGCGTGTTGAATGGACTGGGGGTGGGGGAAGACGATGCAGGGGGAAGGGCGTGTTGAATGGGCTGGGGGTGGGGGAAGAGGATGCAGGGGGGAAGGGCGTGTTGAATGGGCTGGGGGTGGGGGAAGAGGATGCAGGGGGAAAGGGCGTGTTGAATGGCCTGGGGGTGGGGGAAGAGGATGCAGGGGGGAAGGGCGTGTTGAATGGCCTGGGGGTGGGGGAAGAGGATGCAGGGGGAAGGGCGTGTTGAATGGCCTGGGGGTGGGGGAAGAGGATGCAGGGGGAAGGGCGTGTTGAATGGACTGGGGCTGGGGGAAGAGGATGCAGGGGGGAAGGGCGTGTTGAATGGACTGGGGGTGGGGGAAGAGGATGCAGGGAGGAAGGGCGTGTTGAATGGACTGGGGGTGGGGGAAGAGGATGCAGGGGGGAAGGGCGTGTTGAATGGACTGGGGGTGGGGGAAGAGGATGCAGGGGGAAGGGCGTGTTGAATGGACTGGGGGTGGGGGAAGAGGATGCAGGGGGGAAGGGCGTGTTGAATGGACTGGGGGTGGGGGAAGAGGATGCAGGGGGAAGGGCGTGTTGAATGGACTGGGGGTGGGGGAAGAGGATGCAGGGGGAAGGGCTTGTTGAATGGACTGGGGTGGGGGAAGAGGATGCAGGGGGGAAGGGCATTTTGAATGCACTGGGGGTTGGAGAAGAGGATGGAGTGGGGAAGGCCGTGTTGAATGGACTAGGGTGGCGGAAGAGGATGCAGGGGGAAAGGGCGTGTTGAATGGACTGGGGGTGGGGGAAGAGGATGCAGGGGGAAGGGCGTGTTGAATGGACTGGGGGTGGGGGAAGAGGATGCAGGGGGGAAGGGCGTGTTGAATGGACTGGGGGTGGAGGAAGAGGTTGCAGGGGGGAAGGGCGTGTTGAATGGACTGGGGGTGGGGGAAGAGGATGCAGGGGGGAAGGGCGTGTTGAATGGACTGGGGGTGGGGGAAGAGGATGCAGGGGAAAGGGCATGTTGAATGGACTGGGGGTGGGGGAAGAGGATGCAGGGGGGAAGGGCGTGTTGAATGGCCTGGGGGTGGAGGAAGAGGATGCAGGGGGGAAGGGTGTGTTGAATGGACTGGGGGTGGGGGAAGAGGATGCAGGGGGGAAGGGCGTGTTGAATGGACTGGGGGTGGGGGAAGAGGATGCAGGGGGAAGGGCGTGTTGAATGGACTGGGGGTGGGGGAAGAGGATGCAGGGGGAAGGGCGTGTTGAATGGCCTGGGGGTGGGGGAAGACGATGCAGGGGGGAAGGGCGTGTTGAATGGGCTGGGGGTGGGGGAAGAGGATGCAGGGGGGAAGGGCGTGTTGAATGGGCTGGGGGTGGGGGAAGAGGATGCAGGGGGAAAGGGCGTGTTGAATGGCCTGGGGGTGGGGGAAGACGATGCAGGGGGGAAGGGCGTGTTGAATGGCCTGGGGGTGGGGGAAGACGATGCAGGGGGGAAGGGCGTGTTGAATGGCCTGGGGGTGGGGGAAGAGGATGCAGGGGGAAGGGCGTGTTGAATGGACTGGGGGTGGGGGAAGAGGATGCAGGGAGGAAGGGCGTGTTGAATGGACTGGGGGTGGGGGAAGAGGATGCAGGGGGGAAGGGCGTGTTGAATGGACTGGGGGTGCGGGAAGAGGATGCAGGGGGAAGGGCGTGTTGAATGGACTGGGGGTGGGGGAAGAGGATGCAGGGGGGAAGGGCGTGTTGAATGGACTGGGGGTGGGGGAAGAGGATGCAGGGGGAAGGGCGTGTTGAATGGACTGGGGGTGGGGGAAGAGGATGCAGGGGGAAGGGCTTGTTGAATGGACTGGGGTGGGGGAAGAGGATGCAGGGGGGAAGGGCATTTTGAATGCACTGGGGGTTGGAGAAGAGGATGGAGTGGGGAAGGGCGTGTTGAATGGACTGGGGGTGGGGGAAGAGGATGCAGGGGGGAAGGGCGTGTTGAATGGACTGGGGGTGGGAGAAGAGGATGCAGGGGGGAAGGGCGTGTTGAATGGACTGGGGGTGGGGGAAGAGAATGCAGGGGGAAGGGCGTGTTGAATGGACTGGGGGTGGGGGAAGAGGATGCAGGGGGAAGGGCGTGTTGAATGGACTGGGGGTGGGGGAATAGGATGCAGGGGGGAAGGGCGTGTTGAATGGACTGGGGGTGGGGGAATAGGATGCAGGGGGGAAGGGCGTGTTGAATGGACTGGGGGTGGGGGAAGAGGATGCAGGGGGGAAGGGCGTGTTGAATGGACTGGGGGTGGGAGAAGAGGATGCAGGGGGGAAGGGCGTGTTGAATGGACTGGGGGTGGGGGAAGAGGATGCTGGGGGGAAGGGCGTGTTGAATGGACCGGGGGTGGGGGAAGAGGATGCAGAGGGAAGGGCGTGTTGAATGGACCGGGGGTGGGGAAGAGGATGCAGGAGCAAGGGCGTGTTGAATGGACCGGGGGTGGGGGAAGAGGATGCAGGGGGAAGGGCGTGTTGAATGGACTGGGGGTGGGGGAAGAGGATGCAGGGGGAAGGGCGTGTTGAATGGACCGGGGGTGGGGGAAGAGGATGCAGGGGGGAAGGGCATTTTGAATGCACTGGGGGTTGGAGAAGAGGATGCAGGGGGGAAGGGCGTGTTGAATGGACTGGGGTGGGGGAAGAGGATGCAGGGGGGAAGGGCGTGTTGAATGGACTGGGGGTGGGAGAAGAGGATGCAGGGGGGAAGGGCGTGTTGAATGGACTGGAGGTGGGGGAAGAGGATGCAGGGGGGAAGGGCGTGTTGAATGGACTGGGGGTGGGGGAAGAGGATGCAGGGGGGAAGGGCGTGTTGAATGGACTGGGGGTGGGGGAAGAGGATGCAGGGGGGAAGGGCGTTTTGAATGGACTGGGGGTGGGGGAAGAGGATGCACGGGGGAAGGGCGTGTTGAATGGACTGGGGGTGGGGGAAGAGGATGCAGGGGGAAGGGCGTGTTGAATGGACTGGGGGTGGGGGAAGAGGATGCAGGGGGAAGGGCGTGTTGAATGCGCTGCGGGTGGGGGAAGAGGATGCAGGGGGGAAGGGCGTGTTGAATGGACTGGGGGTGGGGAAAGAGGATGCAGGGGGAAAGGGCGTGTTGAATGGCCTGGGGGTGGGGGAAGAGGATGCAGGGGGGAAGGGCGTGTTGAATGGCCTGGGGGTGGGGGAAGAGGATGCAGGGGGGAAGGGCGTGTTGAATGGCCTGGGGGTGGGGGAAGAGGATGCAGGGGGGAAGGGCGTGTTGAATGGCCTGGGGGTGGGGGAAGAGGATGCAGGGGGGAAGGGCGTGTTGAATGGCCTGGGGGTGGGAGAAGAGGATGCAGGGGGGAAGGGCGTGTTGTATGGACTGGGGGTGGGGGAAGAGGATGCAGGGGGAAGGGCGTGTTGAATGGACTGGGGGTGGGGGAAGAGGATGCAGGGGGGAAGGGCGTGTTGAATGGACTGGGGGTGGGGGAAGAGGATGCAGGGGGGAAGGGCGTGTTGAATGGACTGGGGGTGGGGGAAGAGGATACAGGGGGGAAGGGCGTGTTGAATGCACTGGGGGTGGGAGAAGAGGATGCAGGGGGGAAGGGCGTGTTGAATGGACTGGGGGTGGGGGAAGAGGATGCAGGGGGAAGGGCGTGTTGAATGCGCTGGGGGTGGGGGAAGAGGATGCAGGGGGGAAGGGCGTGTTGAATGGACTGGGGGTGGGGGAAGAGGATGCAGGGGGAAAGGGCGTGTTGAATGGCATGGGGGTGGGGGAAGAGGATGCAGGGGGGAAGGGCGTGTTGAATGGACTGGGGGTGGGGGAAGAGGATGCAGGGGGGAAGGGGGTGTTGAATGGAATGGGGGTGGGGGAAGAGGATGCAGGAGCAAGGGCGTGTTGAATGGACTGGGGGTGGGGGAAGAGGATGCAGGGGGAAGGGCGTGTTGAATGGACTGGGGGTGGGGGAAGAGGATGCAGGGGGGAAGGGCGTGTTGAATGGACTGGGGGTGGGGGAAGAGGATGCAGGGGGGAAGGGCGTGTTGAATGGCCTGGGGGTGGGGGAAGAGGATGCAGGGGGGAAGGGCGTGTTGAATGGACTGGGGGTGGGGGAAGAGGATGCAGGGGGAAGGGCGTGTTGAATGCGCTGCGGGTGGGGGAAGAGGATGCAGGGGGGAAGGGCGTGTTGAATGGACTGGGGGTGGGGAAAGAGGATGCAGGGGGAAAGGGCGTGTTGAATGGCCTGGGGGTGGGGTAGAGGATGCAGGGGGGAAGGGCGTGTTGAATGGCCTGGGGGTGGGGGAAGAGGATGCAGGGGGGAAGGGCGTGTTGAATGGCCTGGGGGTGGGGGAAGAGGATGCAGGGGGGAAGGGCGTGTTGAATGGCCTGGGGGTGGGGGAAGAGGATGCAGGGGGGAAGGGCGTGTTGAATGGCCTGGGGGTGGGAGAAGAGGATGCAGGGGGGAAGGGCGTGTTGTATGGACTGGGGGTGGGGGAAGAGGATGCAGGGGGAAGGGCGTGTTGAATGGACTGGGGGTGGGGGAAGAGGATGCAGGGGGGAAGGGCGTGTTGAATGGACTGGGGGTGGGGGAAGAGGATGCAGGGGGGAAGGGCGTGTTGAATGGACTGGGGGTGGGGGAAGAGGATACAGGGGGGAAGGGCGTGTTGAATGCACTGGGGGTGGGAGAAGAGGATGCAGGGGGGAAGGGCGTGTTGAATGGACTGGGGGTGGGGGAAGAGGATGCAGGGGGGAAGGGCGTGTTGAATGGACTGGGGGTGGGGGAAGAGGATGCAGGGGGAAGGGCGTGTTGAATGCGCTGGGGGTGGGGGAAGAGGATGCAGGGGGGAAGGGCGTGTTGAATGGACTGGAGGTGGGGGAAGAGGATGCAGGGGGGAAGGGCGTGTTGAATGGACTGGGGGTGGGGGAAGAGGATGCAGGGGGGAAGGGCGTGTTGAATGGACTGGGGGTGGGGGAAGAGGATGCACGGGGGAAGGGCGTGTTGAATGGACTGGGGGTGGGGGAAGAGGATGCAGGGGGAAGGGCGTGTTGAATGGACTGGGGGTGGGGGAAGAGGATGCAGGGGGAAGGGCGTGTTGAATGCGCTGCGGGTGGGGGAAGAGGATGCAGGGGGGAAGGGCGTGTTGAATGGACTGGGGGTGGGGAAAGAGGATGCAGGGGGAAAGGGCGTGTTGAATGGCCTGGGGGTGGGGGAAGAGGATGCAGGGGGGAAGGGCGTGTTGAATGGCCTGGGGGTGGGGGAAGAGGATGCAGGGGGGAAGGGCGTGTTGAATGGCCTGGGGGTGGGGGAAGAGGATGCAGGGGGGAAGGGCGTGTTGAATGGCCTGGGGGTGGGGGAAGAGGATGCAGGGGGGAAGGGCGTGTTGAATGGCCTGGGGGTGGGAGAAGAGGATGCAGGGGGGAAGGGCGTGTTGTATGGACTGGGGGTGGGGGAAGAGGATGCAGGGGGAAGGGCGTGTTGAATGGACTGGGGGTGGGGGAAGAGGATGCAGGGGGGAAGGGCGTGTTGAATGGACTGGGGGTGGGGGAAGAGGATGCAGGGGGGAAGGGCGTGTTGAATGGACTGGGGGTGGGGGAAGAGGATACAGGGGGGTAGGGCGTGTTGAATGCACTGGGGGTGGGAGAAGAGGATGCAGGGGGGAAGGGCGTGTTGAATGGACTGGGGGTGGGGGAAGAGGATGCAGGGGGGAAGGGCGTGTTGAATGGACTGGGGGTGGGGGAAGAGGATGCAGGGGGAAGGGCGTGTTGAATGCGCTGGGGGTGGGGGAAGAGGATGCAGGGGGGAAGGGCGTGTTGAATGGACTGGGGGTGGGGGAAGAGGATGCAGGGGGAAAGGGCGTGTTGAATGGCATGGGGGTGGGGGAAGAGGATGCAGGGGGGAAGGGCGTGTTGAATGGACTGGGGGTGGGGGAAGAGGATGCAGGGGGGAAGGGGGTGTTGAATGGAATGGGGGTGGGGGAAGAGGATGCAGGAGCAAGGGCGTGTTGAATGGACTGGGGGTGGGGGAAGAGGATGCAGGGGGAAGGGCGTGTTGAATGGACTGGGGGTGGGGGAAGAGGATGCAGGGGGGAAGGGCGTGTTGAATGGACTGGGGGTGGGGGAAGAGGATGCAGGGGGGAAGGGCGTGTTGAATGGCCTGGGGGTGGGGGAAGAGGATGCAGGGGGGAAGGGCGTGTTGAATGGACTGGGGGTGGGAGAAGAGGATGCAGGGGGGAAGGGCGTGTTGTATGGACTGGGGGTGGGGGAAGAGGATGCAGGGGGAAGGGCGTGTTGAATGGACTGGGGGTGGGGGAAGAGGATGCAGGGGGAAGGGCGTGTTGAATGGACTGGGGGTGGGGGAAGAGGATGCAGGGGGGAAGGGCGTGTTGAATGGACTGGGGGTGGGGGAAGAGGATGCAGGGGGGAAGGGCGTGTTGAATGGACTGGGGGTGGGGGAAGAGGATGCAGGGGGAAGGGCGTGTTGAATGCGCTGGGGGTGGGGGAAGAGGATGCAGGGGGGAAGGGCGTGTTGAATGGACTGGGGGTGGGGGAAGAGGATGCAGGGGGAAAGGGCGTGTTGAATGGCATGGGGGTGGGGGAAGAGGATGCAGGGGGGAAGGGCGTGTTGAATGGACTGGGGGTGGGGGAAGAGGATGCAGGGGGGAAGGGCGTGTTGAATGGACTGGGGGTGGGGGAAGAGGATGCAGGGGGGAAGGGCGTGTTGAATGGACTGGGGGTGGGGGAAGAGGATGCAGGGGGAAGGGCGTGTTGAATGGACTGGGGGTGGGGGAAGAGGATGCAGGGGGGAAGGGCATGTTGAATGGACTGGGGGTGGGGGAAGAGGATGCAGGGGGGAAGGGCGTGTTGAATGGACTGGGGGTGGGGGAAGAGGATGCAGGGGGGAAGGGCGTTTTGAATGGACTGGGGGTGGGAGAAGAGGATGCAGGGGGGAATGGCATGTTGAATGGACTGGGGGTGGGGGAAGAGGATGCAGGGGGAAGGGCGTGTTGAATGCGCTGGGGGTGGGGGAAGAGGATGCAGGGGGGAAGGGCGTGTTGAATGGACTGGGGGTGGGGGAAGAGGATGCAGGGGGAAAGGGCGTGTTGAATGGCCTGGGGGTGGGGGAAGAGGATGCAGGGGGGAAGGGCGTGTTGAATGGCCTGGGGGTGGGGGAAGAGGATGCAGGGGGGAAGGGCGTGTTGAATTGACTGGGGGTGGGGGAAGAGGATGCAGGAGCAAGGGCGTGTTGAATGGACTGGGGGTGGGGGAAGAGGATGCAGGGGGAAGGGCGTGTTGAATGGACTGGGGGTGGGGGAAGAGGATGCAGGGGGAAGGGCGTGTTGAACGGACTGGGGGTGGGGGAAGAGGATGCAGGGGGGAAGGGCGTGTTGAACGGACTGGGGGTGGGGGAAGAGGATGCAGGGGGGAAGGGCGTGTTGAACGGACTGGGGGTGGGGGAAGAGGATGGAGGGGGGAAGGGCGTGTTGAACGGACTGGGGGTGGGGGAAGAGGATGCGGGGGGAAGGGCGTGTTGAACGGACTGGGGGTGGGGGAAGAGGATGCAGGGGGAAGGGCGTGTTGAATGCGCTGGGGGTGGGGGAAGAGGATGCAGGGGGGAAGGGCGTGTTGAATGGACTGGGGGTGGGGGAAGAGGATGCAGGGGGAAAGGGCGTGTTGAATGGCATGGGGGTGGGGGAAGAGGATGCAGGGGGGAAGGGCGTGTTGAATGGACTGGGGGTGGGGGAAGAGGATGCAGGGGGGAAGGGGGTGTTGAATGGAATGGGGGTGGGGGAAGAGGATGCAGGAGCAAGGGCGTGTTGAATGGACTGGGGGTGGGGGAAGAGGATGCAGGGGGAAGGGCGTGTTGAATGGACTGGGGGTGGGGGAAGAGGATGCAGGGGGGAAGGGCGTGTTGAATGGACTGGGGGTGGGGGAAGAGGATGCAGGGGGGAAGGGCGTGTTGAATGGCCTGGGGGTGGGGGAAGAGGATGCAGGGGGGAAGGGCGTGTTGAATGGACTGGGGGTGGGGGAAGAGGATGCAGGGGGAAGGGCGTGTTGAATGCGCTGCGGGTGGGGGAAGAGGATGCAGGGGGGAAGGGCGTGTTGAATGGACTGGGGGTGGGGAAAGAGGATGCAGGGGGAAAGGGCGTGTTGAATGGCCTGGGGGTGGGGTAGAGGATGCAGGGGGGAAGGGCGTGTTGAATGGCCTGGGGGTGGGGGAAGAGGATGCAGGGGGGAAGGGCGTGTTGAATGGCCTGGGGGTGGGGGAAGAGGATGCAGGGGGGAAGGGCGTGTTGAATGGCCTGGGGGTGGGGGAAGAGGATGCAGGGGGGAAGGGCGTGTTGAATGGCCTGGGGGTGGGAGAAGAGGATGCAGGGGGGAAGGGCGTGTTGTATGGACTGGGGGTGGGGGAAGAGGATGCAGGGGGAAGGGCGTGTTGAATGGACTGGGGGTGGGGGAAGAGGATGCAGGGGGGAAGGGCGTGTTGAATGGACTGGGGGTGGGGGAAGAGGATGCAGGGGGGAAGGGCGTGTTGAATGGACTGGGGGTGGGGGAAGAGGATACAGGGGGGAAGGGCGTGTTGAATGCACTGGGGGTGGGAGAAGAGGATGCAGGGGGGAAGGGCGTGTTGAATGGACTGGGGGTGGGGGAAGAGGATGCAGGGGGGAAGGGCGTGTTGAATGGACTGGGGGTGGGGGAAGAGGATGCAGGGGGAAGGGCGTGTTGAATGCGCTGGGGGTGGGGGAAGAGGATGCAGGGGGGAAGGGCGTGTTGAATGGACTGGAGGTGGGGGAAGAGGATGCAGGGGGGAAGGGCGTGTTGAATGGACTGGGGGTGGGGGAAGAGGATGCAGGGGGGAAGGGCGTGTTGAATGGACTGGGGGTGGGGGAAGAGGATGCACGGGGGAAGGGCGTGTTGAATGGACTGGGGGTGGGGGAAGAGGATGCAGGGGGAAGGGCGTGTTGAATGGACTGGGGGTGGGGGAAGAGGATGCAGGGGGAAGGGCGTGTTGAATGCGCTGCGGGTGGGGGAAGAGGATGCAGGGGGGAAGGGCGTGTTGAATGGACTGGGGGTGGGGAAAGAGGATGCAGGGGGAAAGGGCGTGTTGAATGGCCTGGGGGTGGGGGAAGAGGATGCAGGGGGGAAGGGCGTGTTGAATGGCCTGGGGGTGGGGGAAGAGGATGCAGGGGGGAAGGGCGTGTTGAATGGCCTGGGGGTGGGGGAAGAGGATGCAGGGGGGAAGGGCGTGTTGAATGGCCTGGGGGTGGGGGAAGAGGATGCAGGGGGGAAGGGCGTGTTGAATGGCCTGGGGGTGGGAGAAGAGGATGCAGGGGGGAAGGGCGTGTTGTATGGACTGGGGGTGGGGGAAGAGGATGCAGGGGGAAGGGCGTGTTGAATGGACTGGGGGTGGGGGAAGAGGATGCAGGGGGGAAGGGCGTGTTGAATGGACTGGGGGTGGGGGAAGAGGATGCAGGGGGGAAGGGCGTGTTGAATGGACTGGGGGTGGGGGAAGAGGATACAGGGGGGAAGGGCGTGTTGAATGCACTGGGGGTGGGAGAAGAGGATGCAGGGGGGAAGGGCGTGTTGAATGGACTGGGGGTGGGGGAAGAGGATGCAGGGGGGAAGGGCGTGTTGAATGGACTGGGGGTGGGGGAAGAGGATGCAGGGGGAAGGGCGTGTTGAATGCGCTGGGGGTGGGGGAAGAGGATGCAGGGGGGAAGGGCGTGTTGAATGGACTGGGGGTGGGGGAAGAGGATGCAGGGGGAAAGGGCGTGTTGAATGGCATGGGGGTGGGGGAAGAGGATGCAGGGGGGAAGGGCGTGTTGAATGGACTGGGGGTGGGGGAAGAGGATGCAGGGGGGAAGGGGGTGTTGAATGGAATGGGGGTGGGGGAAGAGGATGCAGGAGCAAGGGCGTGTTGAATGGACTGGGGGTGGGGGAAGAGGATGCAGGGGGAAGGGCGTGTTGAATGGACTGGGGGTGGGGGAAGAGGATGCAGGGGGGAAGGGCGTGTTGAATGGACTGGGGGTGGGGGAAGAGGATGCAGGGGGGAAGGGCGTGTTGAATGGCCTGGGGGTGGGGGAAGAGGATGCAGGGGGGAAGGGCGTGTTGAATGGACTGGGGGTGGGAGAAGAGGATGCAGGGGGGAAGGGCGTGTTGTATGGACTGGGGGTGGGGGAAGAGGATGCAGGGGGAAGGGCGTGTTGAATGGACTGGGGGTGGGGGAAGAGGATGCAGGGGGAAGGGCGTGTTGAATGGACTGGGGGTGGGGGAAGAGGATGCAGGGGGGAAGGGCGTGTTGAATGGACTGGGGGTGGGGGAAGAGGATGCAGGGGGAAGGGCGTGTTGAATGCGCTGGGGGTGGGGGAAGAGGATGCAGGGGGGAAGGGCGTGTTGAATGGACTGGGGGTGGGGGAAGAGGATGCAGGGGGAAAGGGCGTGTTGAATGGCATGGGGGTGGGGGAAGAGGATGCAGGGGGGAAGGGTGTGTTGAATGGACTGGGGGTGGGGGAAGAGGATGCAGGGGGGAAGGGCGTGTTGAATGGACTGGGGGTGGGGGAAGAGGATGCAGGGGGGAAGGGCGTGTTGAATGGACTGGGGGTGGGGGAAGAGGATGCAGGGGGAAGGGCGTGTTGAATGGACTGGGGGTGGGGGAAGAGGATGCAGGGGGGAAGGGCATGTTGAATGGACTGGGGGTGGGGGAAGAGGATGCAGGGGGGAAGGGCGTGTTGAATGGACTGGGGGTGGGGGAAGAGGATGCAGGGGGGAAGGGCGTTTTGAATGGACTGGGGGTGGGAGAAGAGGATGCAGGGGGGAATGGCATGTTGAATGGACTGGGGGTGGGGGAAGAGGATGCAGGGGGAAGGGCGTGTTGAATGCGCTGGGGGTGGGGGAAGAGGATGCAGGGGGGAAGGGCGTGTTGAATGGACTGGGGGTGGGGGAAGAGGATGCAGGGGGAAAGGGCGTGTTGAATGGCCTGGGGGTGGGGGAAGAGGATGCAGGGGGGAAGGGCGTGTTGAATGGCCTGGGGGTGGGGGAAGAGGATGCAGGGGGGAAGGGCGTGTTGAATTGACTGGGGGTGGGGGAAGAGGATGCAGGAGCAAGGGCGTGTTGAATGGACTGGGGGTGGGGGAAGAGGATGCAGGGGGAAGGGCGTGTTGAATGGACTGGGGGTGGGGGAAGAGGATGCAGGGGGAAGGGCGTGTTGAACGGACTGGGGGTGGGGGAAGAGGATGCAGGGGGGAAGGGCGTGTTGAACGGACTGGGGGTGGGGGAAGAGGATGCAGGGGGGAAGGGCGTGTTGAACGGACTGGGGGTGGGGGAAGAGGATGGAGGGGGGAAGGGCGTGTTGAACGGACTGGGGGTGGGGGAAGAGGATGCGGGGGGAAGGGCGTGTTGAACGGACTGGGGGTGGGGGAAGAGGATGCAGGGGGGAAGGGCATTTTGAACGCACTGGGGGTTGGAGAAGAGGATGCAGGGGGGAAGGCCGTGTTGAACGGACTGGGGGTGGGGGAAGAGGATGCAGGGGGAAGGGCGTGTTGAATGGACTGGGGGTGGGGGAAGAGGATGCAGGGGGGAAGGGCGTGTTGAATGGACTGGGGGTGGGGGAAGAGGATGCAGGGGGGAAGGGCGTGTTGAATGGACTGGGGGTGGGGGAAGAGGATGCAGGGGGAAGGGCGTGTTGAATGGACTGGGGGTGGGGGAAGAGGATGCAGGGGGGAAGGGCGTGTTGAATGGACTGGGGGTGGGGGAAGAGGATGCAGGGGGGAAGGGCGTTTTGAATGCACTGGGGGTGGGAGAAGAGGCTGCAGGGGGGAATGGCATGTTGAATGGATTGGGGGTGGGGGAAGAGGATGCAGGGGGAAGGGCGTGTTGAATGGACTGGGGGTGGGGGAAGAGGATGCAGGGGGAAGGGCGTGTTGAATGCGCTGGGGGTGGGGGAAGAGGATGCAGGGGGGAAGGGCGTGTTGAATGCGCTGAGGGTGGGGGAAGAGGATGCAGGGGGAAAGGGCGTGTTGAATGGCCTGGGGGTGGGGGAAGAGGATGCAGGGGGGAAGGGCGTGTTGAATGACCTGGGGGTGGGGGAAGAGGATGCAGGGGGGAAGGGCGTGTTGAATTGACTGGGGGTGGGGGAAGAGGATGCAGGAGCAAGGGCGTGTTGAATGGACTGGGGGTGGGGGAAGAGGATGCAGGGGGAAGGGCGTGTTGAATGGACTGGGGGTGGGGGAAGAGGATGCAGGGGGGAAGGGCGTGTTGAATGGACTGGGGGTGGGGGAAGAGGATGCAGGGGGGAAGGGCGTGTTGAATGGACTGGGGGTGGGGGAAGAGGATGCAGGGGGGAAGGGCGTGTTGAATGGACTGGGGGTGGGGGAAGAGGATGCAGGGGGAAGGGCGTGTTGAATGGACTGGGGGTGGGGGAAGAGGATGCAGGGGGAAGGGCTTGTTGAATGGACTGGGGTGGGGGAAGAGGATGCAGGGGGGAAGGGCATTTTGAACGCACTGGGCTTTGGAGAAGAGGATGCAGGGGGGAAGGCCGTGTTGAATGGACTGGGGTGGGGGAAGAGGATGCAGGGGGGAAGGGCGTGTTGAATGGACTGGGGGTGGGAGAAGAGGATGCAGGGGGGAAGGGCGTGTTGAATGGACTGGAGGTGGGGGAAGAGGATGCAGTCGGGAAGGGCGTGTTGAATGGACTGGGGGTGGGGGAAGAGGATGCAGGGGGGAAGGGCGTGTTGAATAGACTGGGGGTGGGGGAAGAGGATGCAGGGGGGAAGGGCGTGTTGAATGGACTGGGGGTGGGGGAAGAGGATGCAGGGGGAAGGGCGTGTTGAATGGACTGGGGGTGGAGGAAAAGGATGCAGGGGGGAAGGGCGTGTTGAATGGACTGGGGGTGGGGGAAGAGGATGCACGGGGGAAGGGCGTGTTGAATGGACTGGGGGTGGGGGAAGAGGATGCAGGGGGAAGGGCGTGTTGAATGGACTGGGGGTGGGGGAAGAGGATGCAGGGGGGAAGGGCGTGTTGAATGGACTGGGGGTGGGGGAAGAGGATGCAGGGGGAAGGGCGTGTTGAATGGACTGGGGGTGGGGGAAGAGGATGCAGGGGGGAAGGGCGTGTTGAATGGACTGGGGGTGGGAGAAGAGGATGCAGGCGGGAAGGGCGTGTTGAATGGACTGGGGGTGGGGGAAGAGGATGCAGGGGGGAAGGGCGTGTTGAATGGACTGGGGGTGGGGGAAGAGGATGCAGGGGGGAAGGGCGTGTTGAATGGACTGGGGGTGGGGGAAGAGGATGCAGGGGGGAAGGGCGTGTTGAATGGACTGGGGGTGGGGGAAAAGGATGCAGGGGGAAGGGCGTGTTGAATGGACTGGGGGTGGGGGAAGAGGATGCAGGGGGGAAGGGCGTGTTGAATGGACTGGGGGTGGAGGAAGAGGATGCAGGGGGGAACGGCGTGTTGAATGGACTGGGGGTGGGGGAAGAGGATGCACGGGGGAAGGGCGTGTTGAATGGACTGGGGGTGGGGGAAGAGGATGCAGGGGGAAGGGCGTGTTGAATGGACTGGGGGTGGGGGAAGAGGATGCAGGGGGGAAGGGCGTGTTGAATGGACTGGGGGTGGGGGAAGAGGATGCAGGGGGGAAGGGCGTGTTGAATGGACTGGGGGTGGGGGAAGAGGATGCAGGGGGAAGGGCGTGTTGAATGGACTGGGGGTGGGGGAAGAGGATGCAGGGGGGACGGGCGTGTTGAATGGACTGGGGGTGGGGGAAGAGGATGCAGGGGGAAGGGCGTGTTGAATGGACTGGGGGTGGGGGAAGAGGATGCAGGGGGGAAGGGCGTGTTGAATGCACTGGGGGTGGGGGAAAAGGGTGCAGGGGGGAAGGGCGTGTGGAATGCACTGAGGGTGGGGGAAGAGGATGCAGGGGGGAAGGATGTGTTGAATGCACTGGGGGTGGGGTAAGGGAATGCAGGTTGGGCGGGGGGTGTTGAATGGACTGGGGGTGGGGGAAGAGGATGCAGGGGGAAGGGCTTGTTGAATGGACTGGGGGTGGAGGAAGAGGATGCAGGGGGGAAGGGCGTGTTGAATGGACTGGGGGTGGGGGAAGAGGATGCACGGGGGAAGGGCGTGTTGAATGGACTGGGGGTGGGGGAAGAGGATGCAGGGGGAAGGGCGTGTTGAATGGACTGGGGGTGGGGGAAGAGGATGCAGGGGGGAAGGGCGTGTTGAATGGACTGGGGGTGGGGGAAGAGGATGCAGGGGGGAAGGGCGTGTTGAATGGACTGGGGGTGGGGGAAGAGGATGCAGGGGGAAGGGCGTGTTGAATGGACTGGGGGTGGGGGAAGAGGATGCAGGGGGGACGGGCGTGTTGAATGGACTGGGGGTGGGGGAAGAGGATGCAGGGGGAAGGGCGTGTTGAATGGACTGGGGGTGGGGGAAGAGGATGCAGGGGGGAAGGGCGTGTTGAATGCACTGGGGGTGGGGGAAAAGGGTGCAGGGGGGAAGGGCGTGTGGAATGCACTGAGGGTGGGGGAAGAGGATGCAGGGGGGAAGGGTGTGTTGAATGCACTGGGGGTGGGGTAAGGGAATGCAGGTTGGGCGGGGGGTGTTGAATGGACTGGGGGTGGGGGAAGAGGATGCAGGGGGGAAGGGCTTGTTGAATGAACTGGGGTGGGGGAAGAGGATGCAGGGGGGAAGGGCATTTTGAATGGACTGGGGTGGGGGAAGAGGATGCAGGGGGGAAGGGCGTGTTGAATGGACTGGGGGTGGGGGAAGAGGATGCAGGGGGAAGGGCGTGTTGAATGGACTGGGGGTGGGGGAAGAGGATGCAGGGGGAAGGGCGTGTTGAATGGACTGGGGGTGGGGGAAGAGGATGCAGGGGGGAAGGGCGTGTTGAATGGACTGGGGGTGGGGGAAGAGGATGCAGGGGGAAAGGGCGTGTTGAATGGCCTGGGGGTGGGGGAAGAGGATGCAGTGGGGAAGGGCGTGTTGAATGCGCTGGGGGTGGGGGAAGAGGATGCAGGGGGAAGGGCGTGTTGAATGCGCTGGGGGTGGGGGAAGAGGATGCAGGGGGGAAGGGCGTGTTGAATGGACTGGGGGTGGGGGAAGAGGATGCAGGGGGAAAGGGCGTGTTGAATGGCCTGGGGGTGGGGGAAGAGGATGCAGTGGGGAAGGGCGTGTTGAATGGCCTGGGGGTGGGGGAAGAGGATGCAGGGGGGAAGGGCGTGTTGAATGGACTGGGGGTGGGGGAAGAGGATGCAGGAGCAAGGGCGTGTTGAATGGACTGGGGGTGGGGGAAGAGGATGCAGGGGGAAGGGCGTGTTGAATGGACTGGGGGTGGGGGAAGAGGATGCAGGGGGAAGGGCGTGTTGAATGGACTGGGGGTGGGGGAAGAGGATGCAGGGGGGAAGGGCGTGTTGAATGGACTGGGGGTGGGGGAAGAGGATGCAGGGGGGAAGGGCGTGTTGAATGGACTGGGGGTGGGGGAAGAGGATGCAGGGGGAAGGGCGTGTTGAATGGACTGGGGGTGGGGGAAGAGGATGCGGGGGGAAGGGCGTGTTGAATGGACTGGGGGTGGGGGAAGAGGATGCAGGGGGAAGGGCTTGTTGAATGGACTGGGGTGGGGGAAGAGGATGCAGGGGGGAAGGGCATTTTGAACGCACTGGGGGTTGGAGAAGAGGATGCAGGGGGGAAGGCCGTGTTGAATGGACTGGGGTGGGGGAAGAGGATGCAGGGGGGAAGGGCGTGTTGAATGGACTGGGGGTGGGAGAAGAGGATGCAGGGGGGAAGGGCGTGTTGAATGGACTGGGGGTGCGGGAAGAGGATGCAGGCGGGAAGGGCGTGTTGAATGGACTGGGGGTGGGGGAAGAGGATGCAGGGGGGAAGGGCGTGTTGAATGGACTGGGGGTGGGGGAAGAGGATGCAGGGGGGAAGGGCGTGTTGAATGGACTGGGGGTGGGGGAAGAGGATGCAGGGGGGAAGGGCGTGTTGAATGGACTGGGGGTGGGGGAAGAGGATGCAGGGGGAAGGACGTGTTGAATGCACTGGGGGTGGGGGAAGAGGATGCAGGGGGGAAGGGCGTGTTGAATGGACTGGGGGTGGGGGAAGAGGATGCAGGGGGGAAGGGCGTGTTGAATGGACTGGGGGTGGGGGAAGAGGATGCAGGGGGAAGGGCGTGTTGAATGGACTGGGGGTGGGGGAAGAGGATGCAGGGGGGAAGGGCGTGTTGAATGGACTGGGGGTGGGGGAAGAGGATGCAGGGGGGAAGGGCGTGTTGAATGGACTGGGTGTGGGGGAAGAGGATGCAGGGGGAAGGGCGTGTTGAATGGACTGGGGGTGGGGGAAGAGGATGCAGGGGGGAAGGGCGTGTTGAATGGACTGGGGGTGGGGGAAGAGGATGCAGGGGGAAGGGCGTGTTGAATGGACTGGGGGTGGGGGAAGAGGATGCAGGGGGGAAGGGCGTTTTGAATGCACTGGGGGTGGGAGAAGAGGATGCAGGGGGGAATGGCATGTTGAATGGATTGGGGGTGGGGGAAGAGGATGCAGGGGGAAGGGCGTGTTGAATGGACTGGGGGTGGGGGAAGAGGATGCAGGGGGAAAGGGCGCGTTGAATGGCCTGGGGGTGGGGGAAGAGGATGCAGGGGGGAAGGGCGTGTTGAATGGCCTGGGGGTGGGGGAAGAGGATGCAGGGGGAAGGGCGTGTTGAATGGACTGGGGGTGGGGGAAGAGGATGCAGGGGGAAAGGGCGCGTTGAATGGCCTGGGGGTGGGGGTAGAGGATGCAGGGGGGAAGGGCGTGTTGAATGGCCTGGGGGTGGGGGAAGAGGATGCAGGGGGAAGGGCGTGTTGAATGGACTGGGGGTGGGGGAAGAGGATGCAGGGGGGAAGGGCGTGTTGAATGGACTGGGGGTGGGGGAAGAGGATGCAGGGGGGAAGGGCGTGTTGAATGGACTGGGGGTGGGGGAAGAGGATGCAGGGGGGAAGGGCGTGTTGAATGGACTGGGGGTGGGGGAAGAGGATGCAGGGGGGAAGGGCGTGTTGAATGGACTGGGGGTGGGGGAAGAGGATGCAGGGGGAAGGGCGTGTTGAATGGACTGGGGGTGGGGGAAGAGGATGCAGGGGGAAGGGCGTGTTGAATGGACTGGGGGTGGGGGAAGAGGATGCAGGGGGAAGGGCTTGTTGAATGGACTGGGGTGGGGGAAGAGGATGCAGGGGGGAAGGGCATTTTGAACGCACTGGGGGTTGGAGAAGAGGATGCAGGGGGGAAGGCCGTGTTGAATGGACTGGGGTGGGGGAAGAGGATGCAGGGGGAAGGGCGTGTTGAATGGACTGGGGGTGGGGGTAGAGGATGCAGGGGGGAAGGGCGTGTTGAATGGACTGGGGGTGGGGGAAGAGGATGCAGGGGGAAGGGCGTGTTGAATGGACTGGGGGTGGGGGAAGAGGATGCGGGGGGAAGGGCGTGTTGAATGGACTGTGGGTGGGGGAAGGGGATGCAGGGGGGAAGGGCTTGTTGAATGGACTGGGGTGGGGGAAGAGGATGCAGGGGGGAAGGGCATTTTGAACGCACTGGGGGTGGGGGAAGAGGATGCAGGGGGGAAGGCCGTGTTGAACGCACTGGGGGTTGGAGAAGAGTTTGCAGGGGGGAAGGGCGTGTTGAATGGACTGGGGGTGGGGGAGGAGGATGCAGGGGGAAGGACGTGTTGAATGCACTGGGGGTGGGGGAAGAGGATGCAGGGGGGAAGGGCGTGTTGAATGGACTGGGGGTGGGGGAAGAGGATGCAGGGGGGAAGGGCGTGTTGAATGGACTGGGGGTGGGGGAAGAGGATGCAGCGGGGAAGGGCGTGTTGAATGGACTGGGGGTGGGGGAAGAGGATGCAGCGGGGAAGGGCGTGTTGAATGGACTGGGGGTGGGGGAAGAGGATGCAGGGGGGAAGGGCGTGTTGAATGGACTGGGGGTGGGGGAAGGGTTGCAGGGGGGAAGGGCGTGTTGAATGGACTGGGGGTGGGGGAAGAGGATGCAGGGGGGAAGGGCGTGTTGAATGGACTGGGGGTGGGGGAAGAGGATGCAGGGGGGAAGGGCGTGTTGAATGGACTGGGGGTGGGGGAAGAGGATGCAGGGGGGAAGGGCGTGTTGAATGGACTGGGGGTGGGGGAAGAGGATGCGGGGGGAAGGGCGTGTTGAATGGACTGGGGGTGGGGGAAGAGGATGCGGGGGGAAGGGCGTGTTGAATGGACTGGGGGTGGGGGAAGAGGATGCAGGGGGGAAGGGCTTGTTGAATGGACTGGGGTGGGGGAAGAGGATGCAGGGGGGAAGGGCATTTTGAACGCACTGGGGGTTGGAGAAGAGGATGCAGGGGGGAAGGGCGTGTTGAATGGACTGGGGGTGGGGGAAGAGGATGCAGGGGGAAGGGCGTGTTGAATGGACTGGGGGTGGGGGAAGAGGATGCAGGGGGGAAGGGCGTGTTGAATGGACTGGGGGTGGGGGAAGAGGATGCAGGGGGGAAGGGCGTGTTGAATGGACTGGGTGTGGGGGAAGAGGATGCAGGGGGAAGGGCGTGTTGAATGGACTGGGGGTGGGGGAAGAGGATGCAGGGGGGAAGGGCGTGTTGAATGGACTGGGGGTGGGGGAAGAGGATGCAGGGGGAAGGGCGTGTTGAATGGACTGGGGGTGGGGGAAGAGGATGCAGGGGGGAAGGGCGTTTTGAATGCACTGGGGGTGGGAGAAGAGGATGCAGGGGGGAATGGCATGTTGAATGGATTGGGGGTGGGGGAAGAGGATGCAGGGGGAAGGGCGTGTTGAATGGACTGGGGGTGGGGGAAGAGGATGCAGGGGGAAAGGGCGCGTTGAATGGCCTGGGGGTGGGGGAAGAGGATGCAGGGGGGAAGGGCGTGTTGAATGGCCTGGGGGTGGGGGAAGAGGATGCAGGGGGAAGGGCGTGTTGAATGGACTGGGGGTGGGGGAAGAGGATGCAGGGGGAAGGGCGTGTTGAATGGACTGGGGGTGGGGGAAGAGGATGCAGGGGGAAGGGCGTGTTGAATGGACTGGGGGTGGGGGAAGAGGATGCAGGGGGAAGGGCGTGTTGAATGGACTGGGGGTGGGGGAAGAGGATGCAGGGGGGAAGGGCATTTTGAACGCACTGGGGGTTGGAGAAGAGGATGCAGGGGGGAAGTCCGTGTTGAATGGACTGGGGTGGGGGAAGAGGATGCAGGGGGAAGGGCGTGTTGAACGGACTGGGGGTGGGGGAAGAGGATGCAGGGGGGAAGGGCGTGTTGAATGGACTGGGGGTGGGGGAAGAGGATGCAGGGGGAAGGGCGTGTTGAATGGACTGGGGGTGGGGGAAGAGGATGCGGGGGGAAGGGCGTGTTGAATGGACTGGGGGTGGGGGAAGAGGATGCAGGGGGGAAGGGCATTTTGAACGCACTGGGGGTTGGAGAAGAGGATGCAGGGGGGAAGGCCGTGTTGAATGGACTGGGGTGGGGGAAGAGGATGCAGGGGGGAAGGGCGTGTTGAATGGACTGGGGGTGGGAGAAGAGGATGCAGGGGGGAAGGGCGTTTTGAATGGACTGGGGGTGCGGGAAGAGGATGCAGGCGGGAAGGGCGTGTTGAATGGACTGGGGGTGGGGGAAGAGGATGCAGGGGGGAAGGGCGTGTTGAATGGACTGGGGGTGGGGGAAGAGGATGCAGGGGGGAAGGGCGTGTTGAATGGACTGGGGGTGGGGGAAGAGGATGCAGGGGGGAAGGGCGTGTTGAATGGACTGGGGGTGGGGGAAGAGGATGCAGGGGGGAAGGGCGTGTTGAATGGACTGGGGGTGGGGGAAGAGGATGCAGGGGGAAGGGCGTGTTGAATGGACTGGGGGTGCGGGAAGAGGATGCAGGGGGGAAGGGCGTGTTGAATGGACTGGGGGTGGGGGAAGAGGATGCAGGGGGGAAGGGCGTGTTGAATGGACTGGGGGTGGAGGAAGAGGATGCAGGGGGGAAGGGCGTGTTGAATGGACTGGGGGTGGGGGAAGAGGATGCAGGGGGAAGGGCGTGTTGAATGGACTGGGGGTGGGGGAAGAGGATGCAGGGGGAAGGGCGTGTTGAATGGGCTGGGGGTGGGGGAAGAGGATGCAGGGGGAAAGGGCGTGTTGAATGGCCTGGGGGTGGGGGAAGAGGATGCAGGGGGGAAGGGCGTGTTGAATGGCCTGGGGGTGGGGGAAGAGGATGCAGGGGGGAAGGGCGTGTTGAATGGACTGGGGGTGGGGGAAGAGGATGCAGGGGGGAAGGGCGTGTTGAATGGACTGGGGGTGGGGGAAGAGGATGCAGGGGGGAAGGGCGTGTTGAATGCGCTGGGGGTCGGGGAAGAGGATGCAGGGGGAAAGGGCGTGTTGAATGGCCTGGGGGTGGGGGAAGAGGATGCAGGGGGGAAGGGCGTGTTGAATGGACTGGGGGTGGGGGAAGAGGATGCAGGAGCAAGGGCGTGTTGAATGGACTGGGGGTGGGGGAAGAGGATGCAGGGGGAAGGGCGTGTTGAATGGACTGGGGGTGGGGGAAGAGGATGCAGGGGGGAAGGGCGTGTTGAATGGACTGGGGGTGGGGGAAGAGGATGCAGGGGGAAGGGCGTGTTGAATGGACTGGGGGTGGGGGAAGAGGATGCAGGGGGGAAGGGCTTGTTGAATGGACTGCGGTGGGGGAAGAGGATGCAGGGGGGAAGGGCGTTTTGAATGCACTGGGGGTTGGAGAAGAGGATGCAGGGGGGAAGGGCGTGTTGAATGGACTGGGGGTGGGGGAAGAGGATGCAGGGGGGAAGGGCGTGTTGAATGGACTGGGGGTGGGGGAAGAGGATGCAGGGGGGAAGGGCGTGTTGAATGGACTGGGGGTTGGGGAAGAGGATGCAGGGGGAAAGGGCGTGTTGAATGGACTGGGGGTGGGGGAAGAGGATGCAGGGGGGAAGGGCATGTTGAATGGACTGGGGGTGGGGGAAGAGGATGCAGGAGCAAGGGCGTGTTGAAAGGACTGGGGGTGGGGGAAGAGGATGCAGGGGGAAGGGCGTGTTGAATGGACTGGGGGTGGGGGAAGAGGATGCAGGGGGAAGGGCGTGTTGAATGGACTGGGGGTGGGGGAAGAGGATGCAGGGGGGAAGGGCGTGTTGAATGGACTGGGGGTGGGGGAAGAGGATGCAGGGGGGAAGGGCGTGTTGAATGGACTGGGGGTTGGGGAAGAGGATGCAGGGGGGAAGGGCGTGTTGAATGGACTGGGGGTGGGGGAAGAGGATGCAGGGGGGAAGGGCGTGTTGAATGGACTGGGGGTGGGGGAAGAGGATGCAGGGGGGAAGGGCTTCTTGAATGGACTGGGGTGGGTGAAGAGGATGCAGGGGGGAAGGGCATTTTGAATGCACTGGGGGTTGGAGAAGAGGATGCAGGGGGGAAGGCCGTCTTGAATGGACTGGGGGTGGGGGAAGAGGATGCAGGGGGAAGGGCGTGTTGAATGGACTGGGGGTGGGGGAAGAGGATGCAGGGGGAAGGGCGTGTTGAATGGACTGGGGGTGGGGGAAGAGGATGCAGGGGGGAAGGGCGTGTTGAATGGACTGGGGGTGGGGGAAGAGGATGCAGGGGGGAAGGGCGTGTTGAATGGACTGGGGGTGGGGGAAGAGGATGCAGGGGGGAAGGGCGTGTTGAATGGACTGGGGGTGGGGGAAGAGGATGCAGGGGGGAAGGGCGTGTTGAATGGACTGGGGGTGGGGGAAGAGGATGCAGGGGGAAGGGCGTGTTGAATGGACTGGGGTGGGGGAAGAGGATGCAGGGGGGAAGGGCGTGTTGAATGGACTGGGGTGGGGGAAGAGGATGCAGGGGGGAAGGGCGTGTTGAATGGACTGGGGGTGGGGGAAGAGGATGCAGGGGGGAAGGGCGTGTTGAATGGACTGGGGGTGGGGGAAGGGTTGCAGGGGGGAAGGGCGTGTTGAATGGACTGGGGGTGGGGGGAAGAGGATGCAGGGGGGAAGGGCGTGTTGAATGGACTGGGGGTGGGGGAAGAGGATGCAGGGGGGAAGGGCGTGTTGAATGGACTGGGGGTGGGGGAAGAGAATGCACGGGGGAAGGGCGTGTTGAATGGACTGGGGGTGGGGGAAGAGGATGCAGGGGGGAAGGGCGTGTTGAATGGACTGGGGGTGGGGGAAGAGGATGCAGGGGGGAAGGGCGTGTTGAATGGACTGGGGGTGGGGAAAGAGGATGCAGGGGGGAAGGGCGTGTTGAATGGACTGGGGGTGGGGGAAGAGGATGCAGGGGGGAAGGGCGTGTTGAATGGACTGGGGGTGGGGGAAGAGGATGCAGGGGGAAAGGGCGTGTTGAATGGCCTCGGGGTCGGGGAAGAGGATGCAGGGGGGAAGGGCGTGTTGAATGGCCTGGGGGTGGGGGAAGAGGATGCAGGGGGGAAGGGCGTGTTGAATGGACTGGGGGTGGGGGAAGAGGATGCAGGAAGAAGGGCGTGTTGAATGGACTGGGGGTGGGGGAAGAGGATGCAGGGGGAAGGGCGTGTTGAATGCGCTGGGGGTGGGGGAAGAGGATGCAGGGGGGAAGGGCGTGTTGAATGGACTGGGGGTGGGGGAAGAGGATGCAGGGGGAAAGGGCGTGTTGAATGGCCTGGGGGTGGGGGAAGAGGATGCAGGGGGGAAGGGCGTGTTGAATGGACTGGGGGTGGGGGAAGAGGATGCAGGGGGGAAGGGCGTGTTGAATGGACTGGGGGTGGGGGAAGAGGATGCAGGGGGAAGGGCGTGTTGAATGGACTGGGGGTGGGGGAAGAGGATGCAGGGGGAAGGGCGTGTTGAAAGGACTGGGGGTGGGGGAAGAGGATGCAGGGGGAAGGGCGTGTTGAATGGACTGGGGGTGGGGGAAGAGGGTGCAGGGGGAAGGGCGTGTTGAATGGACTGGGGGTGGGGGAAGAGGATGCAGGGGGGAAGGGCGTGTTGAATGGACTGGGGGTGGGGGAAGAGGATGCAGGGGGGAAGGGCGTGTTGAATGGACTGGGGGTGGGGGAAGAGGATGCAGGGGGGAAGGGCGTGTTGAATGGACTGGGGGTGCGGGAAGAGGATGCAGGGGGAAGGGCGTGTTAAATGGACTGGGGTGGGGGAAGAGGATGCAGGGGGAAGGGCGTGTTGAATGGACTGGGGGTGGGGGAAGAGGATGCAGGGGGGAAGGGCGTGTTGAATGGACTGGGGGTGGGGGAAGAGGATGCAGGGGGGAAGGGCGTGTTGAATGGACTGGGGGTGGGGGAAGAGGATGCAGGGGGGAAGGGCGTGTTGAATGGACTGGGGGTGGGGGAAGAGGATGCAGGGGGAAGGGCGTGTTGAATGGACTGGGGGTGGGGGAAGAGGATGCAGGGGGGAAGGGCGTGTTGAATGCGCTGGGGGTGGGGGAAGAGGATGCAGGGGGGAAGGGCGTGTTGAATGGGCTGGGGGTGGGGGAAGAGGATGCAGGGGGGAAGGGCGTGTTGAATGGCCTGGGGGTGGGGGAAGAGGATGCAGGGGGGAAGGGCGTGTTGAATGGCCTGGGGGTGGGGGAAGAGGATGCAGGGGGGAAGGGCGTGTTGAATGCACTGGGGGTGGGGGAAGAGGATGCAGGAGGAAGGGAGCGTTGAATGGACTGGGGGTGGGGGAAGAGTATGCAGGGGGAAGGGCGCGTTGAATTGGCTGGGGGTGGGGGAAGAGGATGCAGGGGGAAGGGAGCGTTGAATGGACTGGGGGTGGGGGAAGAGGATGCAGGGGGAAGGGCGTGTTGAATGGACTGGGGGTGGGGGAAGAGGGTGCAGGGGGAAGGGCGTGTTGAATGGACTGGGGGTGGGGGAAGAGGGTGCAGGGGGAAGGGCGTGTTGAATGGACTGGGGGTGGGGGAAGAGGATGCAGGGGGGAAGGGCGTGTTGAATGGACTGGGGGTGGGGGAAGAGGATACAGTGGGGAAGGGCTTGTTGAATGGACTGGGGTGTGGGAAGAGGATGCAGGGGGGGAAGGGCATTTTGAATGCACTGGGGGTTGGAGAAGAGGATGGAGGGGGGAAGGCCGTGTTGAATGGACTGGGGTGGGGGAAGAGGATGCAGGGGGAAAGGGCGTGTTGAATGGACTGGGGGTGGGGGAAGAGGATGCAGGGGGAAGGGCGTGTTGAATGGACTGGGGGTGGGGGAAGAGGATGCAGGGGGAAGGGCGTGTTGAATGGACTGGGGGTGGGGGAAGAGGGTGCAGGGGGGAAGGGCGTGTTGAATGGACTGGGGGTGGGGGAAGAGGGTGCAGGGGGGAAGGGCGTGTTGAATGGACTGGGGGTGGGGGAAGAGGATGCAGGGGGGAAGGGCGTGTTGAATGGACTGGGGGTGGGGGAAGAGGATGCAGGGGGGAAGGGCGTGTTGAATGGACTGGGGGTGGGGGAAGAGGATACAGGGGGGAAGGGCTTGTTGAATGGACTGGGGTGTGGGAAGAGGATGCAGGGGGGAAGGGCATTTTGAATGCACTGGGCGTTGGAGAAGAGGATGGAGGGGGGAAGGCCGTGTTGAATGGACTGGGGTGGGGGAAGAGGATGCAGGGGGAAAGGGCGTGTTGAATGGACTGGGGGTGGGGGAAGAGGATGCAGGGGGAAGGGCGTGTTGAATGGACTGGGGGTGGGGGAAGAGGATGCAGGGGGGAAGGGCGTGTTGAATGGACTGGGGGTGGGGGAAGAGGATGCAGGGGGGAAGGGCGTGTTGAATGGACTGGGGGTGGGGGAAGAGGATGCAGGGGGGAAGGGCGTGTTGAATGGACTGGGGGTGGGAGAAGAGGATGCAGGGGGGAAGGGCGTGTTGAATGGACTGGGGGTGGGGCAAGAGAATGCAGGGGGAAGGGCGTGTTGAATGGACTGGGGGTGGGGGAAGAGGATGCAGGGGGGAAGGGCGTGTTGAATGGACTGGGGGTGGGGGAAGAGGATGCAGGGGGGAAGGGCGTGTTGAATGGACTGGGGGTGGGGGAAGAGGATGCAGGGGGAAAGGGCGTGTTGAATGGACTGGGGGTGGGGGAAGAGGATGCAGGGGGGAAGGGCGTTTTGAATGCACTGCGGTGGGGGAAGAGGATGCAGGGGGGAAGGGCGTTTTGAATGCACTGGGGGTTGGAGAAGAGGATGCAGGGGGGAAGGGCGTGTTGAATGGACTGGAGGTGGGGGAAGAGGATGCAGGGGGGAAGGGCGTGTTGAATGGACTGGAGGTGGGGGAAGAGGATGCAGGGGGGAAGGGCGTGTTGAATGGACTGGGGGTGGGGGAAGAGGATGCAGGGGGGAAGGGCGTGTTGAATGGACTGGGGGTGGGGGAAGAGGATGCAGGGGGGAAGGGCGTGTTGAATGGACTGGGGGTGGGGGAAGAGGATGCAGGGGGAAGGGCGTGTTGAATGGACTGGGGGTGGGGGAAGAGGATGCAGGGGGGAAGGCGTGTTGAATGGACTGGGGGTGGGGGAAGAGGATGCAGGGGGGAAGGGCGTGTTGAATGGACTGGGGGTGGGGGAAGAGGATGCAGGGGGAAGGGCGTGTTGAATGGACTGGGGGTGGGGGAAGAGTATGCAGGGGGAAGGGCGTGTTGAATGCGCTGGGGGTGGGGTAAGAGGATGCAGGGGGGAAGGGCGTGTTATATGGACTGGGGGTGGGGGAAGAGGATGCAGGGGGAAAGGGCGTGTTGAATGGCCTGGGGGTGGGGGAAGAGGATGCAGGAGCAAGGGCGTGTTGAATGGACTGGGGGTGGGGGAAGAGGATGCAGGGGGAAGGGCGTGTTGAATGCACTGGGGGTGGGGGAAGAGGATGCAGGGGGAAGGGCGTGTTGAATGGACTGGGGGTGCGGGAAGAGGATGCAGGGGGAAGGGCGTGTTGAATGGACTGGGGGTGGGGGAAGAGGATGCAGGGGGGAAGGGCATTTTGAATGCACTGGGGGTTGGAGAAGAGGATGCAGGGGGGAAGGCCGTGTTGAATGGACTGGGGGTGGGGGAAGAGGATGCAGGGGGAAGGGCGTGTTGAATGGACTGGGGGTGGGGGAAGAGGATGCAGGGGGGAAGGGCGTGTTGAATGGACTGGGGGTGGGGGAAGAGGATGCAGGGGGGAAGGGCGTGTTGAATGGACTGGGGGTGGGGGAAGAGGATGCAGGGGGAAGGGCGTGTTGAATGGACTGGGGGTGGGGGAAGAGGATGCAGGGGGGAAGGGCGTGTTGAATGGACTGGGGGTGGGGGAAGAGGATGCAGGGGGGAAGGGCGTGTTGAATGGACTGGGGGTGGGGGAAGAGGATGCAGGGGGAAGGGCGTGTTGAATGGACTGGGGGTGGGGGAAGAGGATGCAGGGGGAAGGGCTTCTTGAATGGACTGGGGTGGGGGAAGAGGTTGCAGGGGGGAAGGGCATTTTGAATGCACTGGGGGTTGGAGAAGAGGATGCAGGGGGGAAGGCCGTGTTGAATGGACTGGGGGTGGGGGAAGAGGATGCAGGGGGAAGGGCGTGTTGAATGGACTGGGGTGGGGGAAGAGGATGCAGGGGGGAAGGGCGTGTTGAATGGACTGGGGGTGGGGGAAGGGGATGCAGGGGGGAAGGGCGTGTTGAATGGACTGGGGGTGGGGGAAGGATTGCAGGGGGAAGGGCGTGTTGAATGGACTGGGGGTGGGGGAAGAGGATGCAGGGGGGAAGGGCGTGTTGAATGGACTGGGGGTGGGGGAAGAGGATGCAGGGGGGAAGGGCGTGTTGAATGGACTGGGGGTGGGGGAAGAGGATGCAGGGGGGAAGGGCGTGTTGAATGGACTGGGGGTTGGGGAAGAGGATGCACGGGGGAAGGGCGTGTTGAATGGACTGGGGGTGGGGCAAGAGGATGCAGGGGGGAAGGGCGTGTTGAATGGACTGGGGGTGGGGGAAGAGGATGCAGGGGGGAAGGGCGTGTTGAATGGACTGGGGGTGGGGAAAGAGGATGCAGGGGGGAAGGGCGTGTTGAATGGACTGGGGGTGGGGGAAGAGGATGCAGGGGGGAAGGGCGTGTTGAATGGACTGGGGGTGGGGGAAGAGGATGCAGGGGGAAAGGGCGTGTTGAATGGCCTCGGGGTGGGGGAAGAGGATGCAGGGGGGAAGGGCGTGTTGAATGGACTGGGGGTGGGGGAAGAGGATACAGGGGGGAAGGGCTTGTTGAATGGACTGGGGTGTGGGAAGAGGATGCAGGGGGGGAAGGGCATTTTGAATGCACTGGGCGTTGGAGAAGAGGATGGAGGGGGGAAGGCCGTGTTGAATGGACTGGGGTGGGGGAAGAGGATGCAGGGGGAAAGGGCGTGTTGAATGGACTGGGGGTGGGGGAAGAGGATGCAGGGGGAAGGGCGTGTTGAATGGACTGGGGGTGGGGGAAGAGGATGCAGGGGGGAAGGGCGTGTTGAATGGACTGGGGGTGGGGGAAGAGGATGCAGGGGGGAAGGGCGTGTTGAATGGACTGGGGGTGGGGGAAGAGGATGCAGGGGGGAAGGGCGTGTTGAATGGACTGGGGGTGGGAGAAGAGGATGCAGGGGGAAAGGGCGTGTTGAATGGACTGGGGGTGGGGGAAGAGGATGCAGGGGGGAAGGGCGTTTTGAATGCACTGGGGGTTGGAGAAGAGGATGCAGGGGGGAAGGGCGTGTTGAATGGACTGGAGGTGGGGGAAGAGGATGCAGTGGGGAAGGGCGTGTTGAATGGACTGGAGGTGGGGGAAGAGGATGCAGGGGGGAAGGGCGTGTTGAATGGACTGGGGGTGGGGGAAGAGGATGCAGGGGGGAAGGGCGTGTTGAATGGACTGGGGGTGGGGGAAGAGGATGCAGGGGGGAAGGGCGTGTTGAATGGACTGGGGGTGGGGGAAGAGGATGCAGGGGGAAGGGCGTGTTGAATGGACTGGGGGTGGGGGAAGAGGATGCAGGGGGGAAGGCGTGTTGAATGGACTGGGGGTGGGGGAAGAGGATGCAGGGGGGAAGGGCGTGTTGAATGGACTGGGGGTGGGGGAAGAGGATGCAGGGGGAAGGGCGTGTTGAATGGACTGGGGGTGGGGGAAGAGTATGCAGGGGGAAGGGCGTGTTGAATGCGCTGGGGGTGGGGTAAGAGGATGCAGGGGGGAAGGGCGTGTTATATGGACTGGGGGTGGGGGAAGAGGATGCAGGGGGAAAGGGCGTGTTGAATGGACTGGGGGTGGGGGAAGAGGATGCAGGGGGAAGGGCGTGTTGAATGCACTGGGGGTGGGGGAAGAGGATGCAGGGGGAAGGGCGTGTTGAATGGACTGGGGGTGCGGGAAGAGGATGCAGGGGGAAGGGCGTGTTGAATGGACTGGGGGTGGGGGAAGAGGATGCAGGGGGGAAGGGCATTTTGAATGCACTGGGGGTTGGAGAAGAGGATGCAGGGGGGAAGGCCGTGTTGAATGGACTGGGGGTGGGGGAAGAGGATGCAGGGGGAAGGGCGTGTTGAATGGACTGGGGGTGGGGGAAGAGGATGCAGGGGGGAAGGGCGTGTTGAATGGACTGGGGGTGGGGGAAGAGGATGCAGGGGGGAAGGGCGTGTTGAATGGACTGGGGGTGGGGGAAGAGGATGCAGGGGGAAGGGCGTGTTGAATGGACTGGGGGTGGGGGAAGAGGATGCAGGGGGGAAGGGCGTGTTGAATGGACTGGGGGTGGGGGAAGAGGATGCAGGGGGGAAGGGCGTGTTGAATGGACTGGGGGTGGGGGAAGAGGATGCAGGGGGAAGGGCGTGTTGAATGGACTGGGGGTGGGGGAAGAGGATGCAGGGGGGAAGGGCTTCTTGAATGGACTGGGGTGGGGGAAGAGGTTGCAGGGGGGAAGGGCATTTTGAATGCACTGGGGGTTGGAGAAGAGGATGCAGGGGGGAAGGCCGTGTTGAATGGACTGGGGGTGGGGGAAGAGGATGCAGGGGGAAGGGCGTGTTGAATGGACTGGGGGTGGGGGAAGAGGATGCAGGGGGAAGGGCGTGTTGAATGGACTGGGGTGGGGGAAGAGGATGCAGGGGGGAAGGGCGTGTTGAATGGACTGGGGGTGGGGGAAGGGGATGCAGGGGGGAAGGGCGTGTTGAATGGACTGGGGGTGGGGGAAGGATTGCAGGGGGAAGGGCGTGTTGAATGGACTGGGGGTGGGGGAAGAGGATGCAGGGGGGAAGGGCGTGTTGAATGGACTGGGGGTGGGGGAAGAGGATGCAGGGGGGAAGGGCGTGTTGAATGGACTGGGGGTGGGGGAAGAGGATGCAGGGGGGAAGGGCGTGTTGAATGGACTGGGGGTTGGGGAAGAGGATGCACGGGGGAAGGGCGTGTTGAATGGACTGGGGGTGGGGGAAGAGGATGCAGGGGGGAAGGGCGTGTTGAATGGACTGGGGGTGGGGGAAGAGGATGCAGGGGGGAAGGGCGTGTTGAATGGACTGGGGGTGGGGAAAGAGGATGCAGGGGGGAAGGGCGTGTTGAATGGACTGGGGGTGGGGGAAGAGGATGCAGGGGGGAAGGGCGTGTTGAATGGACTGGGGGTGGGGGAAGAGGATGCAGGGGGGAAGGGCGTGTTGAATGGACTGGGGGTGGGGGAAGAGGATGCAGGGGGAAAGGGCGTGTTGAATGGACTGGGGGTGGGGAAGAGGATGCAGGAAGAAGGGCGTGTTGAATGGACTGGGGGTGGGGGAAGAGGATGCAGGGGGAAGGGCGTGTTGAATGGACTGGGGGTGGGGGAAGAGGATGCAGGGGGAAAGGGCGTGTTGAATGGCCTCGGGGTGGGGGAAGAGGATGCAGGGGGGAAGGGCGTGTTGAATGGACTGGGGGTGGGGGAAGAGGATGCAGGGGGGAAGGGCGTGTTGAATGGACTGGGGGTGGGGGAAGAGGATGCAGGGGGGAAGGGCGTGTTGAATGGACTGGGGGTGGGGGAAGAGGATGCAGGGGGAAGGGCGTGTTGAATGGACTGGGGGTGGGGGAAGAGGATGCAGGGGGGAAGGCGTGTTGAATGGACTGGGGGTGGGGGAAGAGGATGCAGGGGGAAGGGCGTGTTGAATGGACTGGGGGTGGGGGAAGAGGATGCAGGGGGAAGGGCGTGTTGAATGGACTGGGGGTGGGGGAAGAGTATGCAGGGGGAAGGGCGTGTTGAATGCGCTGGGGGTGGGGTAAGAGGATGCAGGGGGGAAGGGCGTGTTATATGGACTGGGGGTGGGGGAAGAGGATGCAGGGGGAAAGGGCGTGTTGAATGGCCTGGAGGTGGGGGAAGAGGATGCAGGAGGGAAGGGCGTGTTGAATGGACTGGGGGTGGGGGAAGAGGATGCAGGAGCAAGGGCGTGTTGAATGGACTGGGGGTGGGGGAAGAGGATGCAGGGGGAAGGGCGTGTTGAATGCACTGGGGGTGGGGGAAGAGGATGCAGGGGGAAGGGCGTGTTGAATGGACTGGGGGTGCGGGAAGAGGATGCAGGGGGAAGGGCGTGTTGAATGGACTGGGGGTGGGGGAAGAGGATGCAGGGGGGAAGGGCATTTTGAATGCACTGGGGGTTGGAGAAGAGGATGCAGGGGGGAAGGCCGTGTTGAATGGACTGGGGGTGGGGGAAGAGGATGCAGGGGGAAGGGCGTGTTGAATGGACTGGGGGTGGGGGAAGAGGATGCAGGGGGGAAGGGCGTGTTGAATGGACTGGGGGTGGGGGAAGAGGATGCAGGGGGGAAGGGCGTGTTGAATGGACTGGGGGTGGGGGAAGAGGATGCAGGGGGAAGGGCGTGTTGAATGGACTGGGGGTGGGGGAAGAGGATGCAGGGGGGAAGGGCGTGTTGAATGGACTGGGGGTGGGGGAAGAGGATGCAGGGGGGAAGGGCGTGTTGAATGGACTGGGGGTGGGGGAAGAGGATGCAGGGGGAAGGGCGTGTTGAATGGACTGGGGGTGGGGGAAGAGGATGCAGGGGGGGAAGGGCTTCTTGAATGGACTGGGGTGGGGGAAGAGGTTGCAGGGGGGAAGGGCATTTTGAATGCACTGGGGGTTGGAGAAGAGGATGCAGGGGGGAAGGCCGTGTTGAATGGACTGGGGGTGGGGGAAGAGGATGCAGGGGGAAGGGCGTGTTGAATGGACTGGGGGTGGGGGAAGAGGATGCAGGGGGAAGGGCGTGTTGAATGGACTGGGGGTGGGGGAAGAGGATGCAGGGGGGAAGGGCGTGTTGAATGGACTGGGGGTGGGGGAAGAGGATGCAGGGGGGAAGGGCGTGTTGAATGGACTGGGGGTGGGGGAAGAGGATGCAGGGGGAAGGGCGTGTTGAATGGACTGGGGGTGGGGGAAGAGGATGCAGGGGGGAAGGGCGTGTTGAATGGACTGGGGGTGGGGGAAGAGGATGCAGGGGGGAAGGGCGTGTTGAATGGACTGGGGGTGGGGGAAGAGGATGCAGGGGGAAGGGCGTGTTGAATGGACTGGGGGTGGGGGAAGAGGATGCAGGGGGGGAAGGGCTTCTTGAATGGACTGGGGTGGGGGAAGAGGTTGCAGGGGGGAAGGGCATTTTGAATGCACTGGGGGTTGGAGAAGAGGATGCAGGGGGGAAGGCCGTGTTGAATGGACTGGGGGTGGGGGAAGAGGATGCAGGGGGAAGGGCGTGTTGAATGGACTGGGGGTGGGGGAAGAGGATGCAGGGGGAAGGGCGTGTTGAATGGACTGGGGTGGGGGAAGAGGATGCAGGGGGGAAGGGCGTGTTGAATGGACTGGGGGTGGGGGAAGGGGATGCAGGGGGGAAGGGCGTGTTGAATGGACTGGGGGTGGGGGAAGGATTGCAGGGGGAAGGGCGTGTTGAATGGACTGGGGGTGGGGGAAGAGGATGCAGGGGGGAAGGGCGTGTTGAATGGACTGGGGGTGGGGGAAGAGGATGCAGGGGGGAAGGGCGTGTTGAATGGACTGGGGGTGGGGGAAGAGGATGCAGGGGGGAAGGGCGTGTTGAATGGACTGGGGGTTGGGGAAGAGGATGCACGGGGGAAGGGCGTGTTGAATGGACTGGGGGTGGGGGAAGAGGATGCAGGGGGGAAGGGCGTGTTGAATGGACTGGGGGTGGGGGAAGAGGATGCAGGGGGGAAGGGCGTGTTGAATGGACTGGGGGTGGGGAAAGAGGATGCAGGGGGGAAGGGCGTGTTGAATGGACTGGGGGTGGGGGAAGAGGATGCAGGGGGGAAGGGCGTGTTGAATGGACTGGGGGTGGGGGAAGAGGATGCAGGGGGGAAGGGCGTGTTGAATGGACTGGGGGTGGGGGAAGAGGATGCAGGGGGAAAGGGCGTGTTGAATGGCCTGGGGGTGGGGGAAGAGGATGCAGGGGGGAAGGGCGTGTTGAATGGACTGGGGGTGGGGAAGAGGATGCAGGAAGAAGGGCGTGTTGAATGGACTGGGGGTGGGGGAAGAGGATGCAGGGGGAAGGGCGTGTTGAATGCGCTGGGGGTGGGGGAAGAGGATGCAGGGGGGAAGGGCGTGTTGAATGGACTGGGGGTGGGGGAAGAGGATGCAGGGGGAAAGGGCGTGTTGAATGGCCTCGGGGTGGGGGAAGAGGATGCAGGGGGGAAGGGCGTGTTGAATGGACTGGGGGTGGGGGAAGAGGATGCAGGGGGGAAGGGCGTGTTGAATGGACTGGGGGTGGGGGAAGAGGATGCAGGGGGGAAGGGCGTGTTGAATGGACTGGGGGTGGGGGAAGAGGATGCAGGGGGAAGGGCGTGTTGAATGGACTGGGGGTGGGGGAAGAGGATGCAGGGGGGAAGGCGTGTTGAATGGACTGGGGGTGGGGGAAGAGGATGCAGGGGGGAAGGGCGTGTTGAATGGACTGGGGGTGGGGGAAGAGGATGCAGGGGGAAGGGCGTGTTGAATGGACTGGGGGTGGGGGAAGAGTATGCAGGGGGAAGGGCGTGTTGAATGCGCTGGGGGTGGGGTAAGAGGATGCAGGGGGGAAGGGCGTGTTATATGGACTGGGGGTGGGGGAAGAGGATGCAGGGGGAAAGGGCGTGTTGAATGGCCTGGAGGTGGGGGAAGAGGATGCAGGAGGGAAGGGCGTGTTGAATGGACTGGGGGTGGGGGAAGAGGATGCAGGAGCAAGGGCGTGTTGAATGGACTGGGGGTGGGGGAAGAGGATGCAGGGGGAAGGGCGTGTTGAATGCACTGGGGGTGGGGGAAGAGGATGCAGGGGGAAGGGCGTGTTGAATGGACTGGGGGTGCGGGAAGAGGATGCAGGGGGAAGGGCGTGTTGAATGGACTGGGGGTGGGGGAAGAGGATGCAGGGGGGAAGGGCATTTTGAATGCACTGGGGGTTGGAGAAGAGGATGCAGGGGGGAAGGCCGTGTTGAATGGACTGGGGGTGGGGGAAGAGGATGCAGGGGGAAGGGCGTGTTGAATGGACTGGGGGTGGGGGAAGAGGATGCAGGGGGGAAGGGCGTGTTGAATGGACTGGGGGTGGGGGAAGAGGATGCAGGGGGGAAGGGCGTGTTGAATGGACTGGGGGTGGGGGAAGAGGATGCAGGGGGAAGGGCGTGTTGAATGGACTGGGGGTGGGGGAAGAGGATGCAGGGGGGAAGGGCGTGTTGAATGGACTGGGGGTGGGGGAAGAGGATGCAGGGGGGAAGGGCGTGTTGAATGGACTGGGGGTGGGGGAAGAGGATGCAGGGGGAAGGGCGTGTTGAATGGACTGGGGGTGGGGGAAGAGGATGCAGGGGGGGAAGGGCTTCTTGAATGGACTGGGGTGGGGGAAGAGGTTGCAGGGGGGAAGGGCATTTTGAATGCACTGGGGGTTGGAGAAGAGGATGCAGGGGGGAAGGCCGTGTTGAATGGACTGGGGGTGGGGGAAGAGGATGCAGGGGGAAGGGCGTGTTGAATGGACTGGGGGTGGGGGAAGAGGATGCAGGGGGAAGGGCGTGTTGAATGGACTGGGGGTGGGGGAAGAGGATGCAGGGGGGAAGGGCGTGTTGAATGGACTGGGGGTGGGGGAAGAGGATGCAGGGGGGAAGGGCGTGTTGAATGGACTGGGGGTGGGGGAAGAGGATGCAGGGGGGAAGGGCGTGTTGAATGGACTGGGGGTGGGGGAAGAGGATGCAGGGGGGAAGGGCGTGTTGAATGGACTGGGGGTGGGGGAAGAGGATGCAGGGGGAAGGGCGTGTTGAATGGACTGGGGGTGGGGGAAGAGGATGCAGGGGGGAAGGGCGTGTTGAATGGACTGGGGGTGGGGGAAGAGGATGCAGGGGGGAAGGGCGTGTTGAATGGACTGGGGGTGGGGCAAGAGGATGCAGGGGGAAGGGCTTCTTGAATGGACTGGGGTGGGGGAAGAGGTTGCAGGGGGGAAGGGCATTTTGAATGCACTGGGGGTTGGAGAAGAGGATGCAGGGGGGAAGGCCGTGTTGAATGGACTGGGGGTGGGGGAAGAGGATGCAGGGGGAAGGGCGTGTTGAATGGACTGGGGGTGGGGGAAGAGGATGCAGGGGGAAGGGCGTGTTGAATGGACTGGGGGTGGGGGAAGAGGATGCAGGGGGGAAGGGCGTGTTGAATGGACTGGGGGTGGGGGAAGAGGATGCAGGGGGGAAGGGCGTGTTGAATGGACTGGGGGTGGGGGAAGAGGATGCAGGGGGGAAGGGCGTGTTGAATGGACTGGGGGTGGGGGAAGAGGATGCAGGGGGGAAGGGCGTGTTGAATGGACTGGGGGTGGGGGAAGAGGATGCAGGGGGAAGGGCGTGTTGAATGGACTGGGGTGGGGGAAGAGGATGCAGGGGGGAAGGGCGTGTTGAATGGACTGGGGGTGGGGGAAGGGGATGCAGGGGGGAAGGGCGTGTTGAATGGACTGGGGGTGGGGGAAGGGTTGCAGGGGGGAAGGGCGTGTTGAATGGACTGGGGGTGGGGGAAGAGGATGGAGGGGGGAAGGGCGTGTTGAATGGACTGGGGGTGGGGGAAGAGGATGCAGGGGGGAAGGGCGTGTTGAATGGACTGGGGGTGGGGGAAGAGGATGCAGGGGGGAAGGGCGTGTTGAATGGACTGGGGGTTGGGGAAGAGGATGCAGGGGGGAAGGGCGTGTTGAATGGACTGGGGGTGGGGGAAGAGGATGCAGGGGGGAAGGGCGTGTTGAATGGACTGGGGGTGGGGGAAGAGGATGCAGGGGGGAAGGGCGTGTTGAATGGACTGGGGGTGGGGAAAGAGGATGCAGGGGGGAAGGGAGTGTTGAATGGACTGGGGGTGGGGGAAGAGGATGCAGGGGGGAAGGGCGTGTTGAATGGACTGGGGGTGGGGGAAGAGGATGCAGGGGGGAAGGGCGTGTTGAATGGACTGGGGGTGGGGGAAGAGGATGCAGGGGGAAAGGGCGTGTTGAATGGCCTGGGGGTGGGGGAAGAGGATGCAGGGGGGAAGGGCATGTTGAATGGACTGGGGGTGGGGGAAGAGGATGCAGGGGGAAGGGCGTGTTGAATGCGCTGGGGGTGGGGGAAGAGGATGCAGGGGGGAAGGGCGTGTTGAATGCGCTGGGGGTGGGGGAAGAGGATGCAGGGGGGAAGGGCGTGTTGAATGGACTGGGGGTGGGGGAAGAGGATGCAGGGGGAAAGGGCGTGTTGAATGGCCTCGGGGTGGGGGAAGAGGATGCAGGGGGGAAGGGCGTGTTGAATGGACTGGGGGTGGGGGAAGAGGATGCAGGGGGGAAGGGCGTGTTGAATGGACTGGGGGTGGGGGAAGAGGATGCAGGGGGGAAGGGCGTGTTGAATGGACTGGGGGTGGGGGAAGAGGATGCAGGGGGAAGGGCGTGTTGAATGGACTGGGGGTGGGGGAAGAGGATGCAGGGGGGAAGGCGTGTTGAATGGACTGGGGGTGGGGGAAGAGGATGCAGGGGGGAAGGGCGTGTTGAATGGACTGGGGGTGGGGGAAGAGGATGCAGGGGGAAGGGCGTGTTGAATGGACTGGGGGTGGGGGAAGAGTATGCAGGGGGAAGGGCGTGTTGAATGCGCTGGGGGTGGGGTAAGAGGATGCAGAGGGGAAGGGCGTGTTATATGGACTGGGGGTGGGGGAAGAGGATGCAGGGGGAAAGGGCGTGTTGAATGGCCTGGGGGTGGGGGAAGAGGATGCAGGAGGGAAGGGCGTGTTGAATGGACTGGGGGTGGGGGAAGAGGATGCAGGAGCAAGGGCGTGTTGAATGGACTGGGGGTGGGGGAAGAGGATGCAGGGGGAAGGGCGTGTTGAATGCACTGGGGGTGGGGGAAGAGGATGCAGGGGGAAGGGCGTGTTGAATGGACTGGGGGTGCGGGAAGAGGATGCAGGGGGAAGGGCGTGTTGAATGGACTGGGGGTGGGGGAAGAGGATGCAGGGGGGAAGGGCATTTTGAATGCACTGGGGGTTGGAGAAGAGGATGCAGGGGGGAAGGCCGTGTTGAATGGACTGGGGGTGGGGGAAGAGGATGCAGGGGGGAAGGGCGTGTTGAATGGACTGGGGGTGGGGGAAGAGGATGCAGGGGGGAAGGGCGTGTTGAATGGACTGGGGGTGGGGGAAGAGGATGCAGGGGGGAAGGGCGTGTTGAATGGACTGGGGGTGGGGGAAGAGGATGCAGGGGGAAGGGCGTGTTGAATGGACTGGGGGTGGGGGAAGAGGATGCAGGGGGGAAGGGCGTGTTGAATGGACTGGGGGTGGGGGAAGAGGATGCAGGGGGAAGGGCGTGTTGAATGGACTGGGGGTGGGGGAAGAGGATGCAGGGGGGAAGGGCTTCTTGAATGGACTGGGGTGGGGGAAGAGGTTGCAGGGGGGAAGGGCATTTTGAATGCACTGGGGGTTGGAGAAGAGGATGCAGGGGGGAAGGCCGTGTTGAATGGACTGGGGGTGGGGGAAGAGGATGCAGGGGGAAGGGCGTGTTGAATGGACTGGGGGTGGGGGAAGAGGATGCAGGGGGAAGGGCGTGTTGAATGGACTGGGGGTGGGGGAAGAGGATGCAGGGGGGAAGGGCGTGTTGAATGAACTGGGGGTGGGGGAAGAGGATGCAGGGGGGAAGGGCGTGTTGAATGGACTGGGGGTGGGGGAAGAGGATGCAGGGGGGAAGGGCGTGTTGAATGGACTGGGGGTGGGGGAAGAGGATGCAGGGGGGAAGGGCGTGTTGAATGGACTGGGGGTGGGGGAAGAGGATGCAGGGGGAAGGGCGTGTTGAATGGACTGGGGTGGGGGAAGAGGATGCAGGGGGGAAGGGCGTGTTGAATGGACTGGGGGTGGGGGAAGGGGATGCAGGGGGGAAGGGCGTGTTGAATGGACTGGGGGTGGGGGAAGGGTTGCAGGGGGGAAGGGCGTGTTGAATGGACTGGGGGTGGGGGAAGAGGATGCAGGGGGGAAGGGCGTGTTGAATGGACTGGGGGTGGGGGAAGAGGATGCAGGGGGGAAGGGCGTGTTGAATGGACTGGGGGTGGGGGAAGAGGATGCAGGGGGGAAGGGCGTGTTGAATGGACTGGGGGTTGGGGAAGAGGATGCACGGGGGAAGGGCGTGTTGAATGGACTGGGGGTGGGGGAAGAGGATGCAGGGGGGAAGGGCGTGTTGAATGGACTGGGGGTGGGGGAAGAGGATGCAGGGGGGAAGGGCGTGTTGAATGGACTGGGGGTGGGGAAAGAGGATGCAGGGGGGAAGGGCGTGTTGAATGGACTGGGGGTGGGGGAAGAGGATGCAGGGGGGAAGGGCGTGTTGAATAGACTGGGGGTGGGGGAAGAGGATGCAGGGGGGAAGGGCGTGTTGAATGGACTGGGGGTGGGGGAAGAGGATGCAGGGGAAAAGGGCGTGTTGAATGGCCTGGGGGTGGGGGAAGAGGATGCAGGGGGGAAGGGCGTGTTGAATGGACTGGGGGTGGGGGAAGAGGATGCAGGAAGAAGGGCGTGTTGAATGGACTGGGGGTGGGGGAAGAGGATGCAGGGGGAAGGGCGTGTTGAATGCGCTGGGGGTGGGGGAAGAGGATGCAGGGGGGAAGGGCGTGTTGAATGGACTGGGGGTGGGGGAAGAGGATGCAGGGGGAAAGGGCGTGTTGAATGGCCTCGGGGTGGGGGAAGAGGATGCAGGGGGGAAGGGCGTGTTGAATGGCCTGGGGGTGGGGGAAGAGGATGCAGGGGGGAAGGGCGTGTTGAATGGCCTGGGGGTGGGGGAAGAGGATGCAGGAGCAAGGGCGTGTTGAATGGACTGGGGGTGGGGGAAGAGGATGCAGGGGGAAGGGCGTGTTGAATGGACTGGGGGTGGGGGAAGAGGATGCAGGGGGAAGGGCGTGTTGAAAGGACTGGGGGTGGGGGAAGAGGGTGCAGGGGGAAGGGCGTGTTGAATGGACTGGGGGTGGGGGAAGAGTATGCAGGGGGAAGGGCGTGTTGAATGGACTGGGGGTGGGGGAAGAGGATGCAGGGGGGAAGGGCGTGTTGAATGGACTGGGGGTGGGGGAAGAGGATGCAGGGGGGAAGGGCGTGTTGAATGGACTGGGGGTGGGGGAAGAGGATGCAGGGGGGAAGGGCGTGTTGAATGGACTGGGGGTGGGGGAAGAGGATGCAGGGGGAAGGGCGTGTTAAATGGACTGGGGGTGGGGGAAGAGGATGCAGGGGGAAGGGCGTGTTGAATGGACTGGGGGTGGGGGAAGAGGATGCAGGGGGGAAGGGCGTGTTGAATGGACTGGGGGTGGGGGAAGAGGATGCAGGGGGAAGGGCTTGTTGAATGAACTGGGGTGGGGGAAGAGGATGCAGGGGGGAAGGGCGTGTTGAATGGACTGGGGGTGGGGGAAGAGGATGCAGGGGGGAAGGGCGTGTTGAATGGACTGGGGGTGGGGGAAGAGGATGCAGGGGGAAGGGCGTGTTGAATGGACTGGGGGTGCGGGAAGAGGATGCAGGGGGAAGGGCGTGTTGAATGGACTGGGGGTGGGGGAAGAGGATGCAGGGGGAAGGGCGTGTTGAATGGACTGGGGGTGGGGGAAGAGGATGCAGGGGGGAAGGGCATTTTGAATGCACTGGGGGTTGGAGAAGAGGATGCAGGGGGGAAGGCCGTGTTGAATGGACTGGGGTGGGGGAAGAGGATGCAGGGGGAAAGGGCGTGTTGAATGGACTGGAGGTGGGGGAAGAGGATGCAGGGGGGAAGGGCGTGTTGAATGGACTGGGGGTGGGGGAAGAGGATGCAGGGGGGAAGGGCGTGTTGAATGGACTGGGGGTGGGGGAAGAGGATGCAGGGGGGAAGGGCGTGTTGAATGGACTGGGGGTGGGGGAAGAGGATGCAGGGGGGAAGGGCGTGTTGAATGGACTGGGGGTGGGGGAAGAGGATGCAGGGGGAAGGGCGTGTTGAATGGACTGGGGGTGGGGGAAGAGGATGCAGGGGGGAAGGGCGTGTTGAATGGACTGGGGGTGGGGGAAGAGGATGCAGGGGGGAAGGGCGTGTTGAATGGACTGGGGGTAGGGGAAGAGGATGCAGGGGGGAAGGGCGTGTTGAATGGACTGGGGGTGGGGGAAGAGGATGCAGGGGGAAGGGCGTGTTGAATGGACTGGGGGTGGGGGAAGAGGATGCAGGGGGAAGGGCGTGTTGAATGGACTGGGGGTGGGGGAAGAGGATGCAGGGGGGAAGGGCGTGTTGAATGGACTGGGGGTGGAGGAAGAGGATGCAGGGGGGAAGGGCGTGTTGAATGGACTGGGGGTGGGGGAAGAGGATGCAGGGGGAAGGGCGTGTTGAATGGACTGGGGGTGGGGGAAGAGGATGCAGGGGGGAAGGGCGTGTTGAATGGACTGGGGGTGGGGGAAGAGGATGCAGGAGGGAAGGGCGTGTTGAATGGACTGGGGGTGGGAGAAGAGGATGCAGGGGGGAAGGGCGTGTTGAATGGACTGGGGGTGGGGGAAGAGGATGCAGGGGGAAGGGCGTGTTGAATGCGCTGGGGGTGGGGAAGAGGATGCAGGGAGAAGGGCGTGTTGAATGGACTGGGGGTGGGGGAAGAGGATGCAGGGGGAAGGGCGTATTGAATGGACTGGGGGTGGGGGAAGAGGATGCAGGGGGAAGGGCGTGTTGAATGGACTGGGGGTGGGGGAAGAGGATGCAGGGGGGAAGGGCGTGTTGAATGGACTGGGGGTGGGGGAAGAGGATGCAGGGGGGAAGGGCGTGTTGAATGGACTGGGGGTGGGGGAAGAGGATGCAGGGGGGAAGGGCGTGTTGAATGGACTGGGGGTGGGGGAAGAGGATGCAGGGGGGAATGGCGTGTTGAATGGACTGGGGGTGCGTGAAGAGGATGCAGGGGGAAGGGCGTGTTGAATGGAGTGGGGGTGGGGGACGAGGATGCAGGGGGGAAGGGCGTGTTGAATGGACTGGGGGTGGGGGAAGAGGATGCAGGGGGAAGGGCGTGTTGAATGGACTGGGGGTGGGGGAAGAGGATGCAGGGGGGAAGGGCTTGTTGAATGGACTGGGGTGGGGGAAGAGGATGGAGGGGGGAAGGGCATTTTGAATGCACTGGGGGTTGGAGAAGAGGATGCAGGGGGGAAGGCCGTGTTGAATGGACTGGGGTGGGGGAAGAGGATGCAGGGGGGAAGGGCGTGTTGAATGGACTGGGGGTGGGAGAAGAGGATGCAGGGGGGAAGGGCGTGTTGAATGGACTGGAGGTGGGGGAAGAGGATGCAGGGGGGAAGGGCGTGTTGAATGGACTGGGGGTGGGGGAAGAGGATGCAGGGGGGAAGGGCGTGTTGAATGGACTGGGGGTGGGGGAAGAGGATGCAGGGGGAAGGGCGTGTTGAATGGACTGGGGTGGGGGAAGAGGATGCAGGGGGGAAGGGCGTGTTGAATGGACTGGGGGTGGGGGAAGAGGATGCAGGGGGGAAGGGCGTGTTGAATGGACTGGGGGTGGGGGAAGAGGATGCAGGGGGGAAGGGCGTGTTGAATGGACTGGGGGTGGGGGAAGAGGATGCAGGGGGGAAGGGCGTGTTGAATGGACTGGGGGTGGGGGAAGAGGATGCAGGGGGAAGGGCGTGTTGAATGGACTGGGGGTGGGGGAAGAGGATGCAGGGGGGAAGGGCGTGTTGAATGGACTGGGGCTGGGGGAAGAGGATGCAGGGGGGAAGGGCGTGTTGAATGGACTGGGGGTGGGGGAAGAGGATGCAGGGGGGAAGGGCGTGTTGAATGGACTGGGGGTGGGGGAAGAGGATGCAGGGGGGAAGGGCGTGTTGAATGGACTGGGGGTGGGGGAAGAGGATGCAGGGGGAAGGGCGTGTTGAATGGACTGGGGGTGGGGGAAGAGGATGCAGGGGGAAGGGCGTGTTGAATGGACTGGGGGTGGGGGAAGAGGATGCAGGGGGGAAGGGCGTGTTGAATGCGCTGGGGGTGGGGGAAGAGGATGCAGGGGGAAGGGCGTGTTGAATGGACTGGGGGTGGGGGAAGAGGATGCAGGGGGGAAGGGCGTGTTGAATGGACTGGGGGTGGGGGAAGAGGATGCAGGGGGGAAGGGCGTGTTGAATGGACTGGGGGTGGGAGAAGAGGATGCAGGGGGGAAGGGCGTGTTGAATGGACTGGGGGTGGGGGAAGAGGATGCAGGGGGAAGGGCGTGTTGAATGCGCTGGGGGTGGGGGAAGAGGATGCAGGGGGAAGGGCGTGTTGAATGGCCTGGGGGTGGGGGAAGAGGATGCAGGGGGGAAGGGCGTGTTGAATGGACTGGGGGTGGGGGAAGTGGATGCAGGGGGGAAGGGCGTGTTGAATGGACTGGGGGTGGGGGAAGAGGATGCAGGGGGAAGGGCGTGTTGAATGGACTGGGGGTGGGGGAAGAGGATGCAGGGGGGAAGGGCGTGTTGAATGGACTGGGGGTGGGGTAAGGGAGTGCAGGTTGGGCGGGGGAAGAGGATGCAGGGGGAAGGGCGTGTTGAATGGACTGGGGGTGCGGGAAGAGGATGCAGGGGGAAGGGCGTGTTGAATGGACTGGGGGTCGGGGAAGAGGATGCAGGGGGGAAGGGCGTGTTGAATGGACTGGGGGTGGGGGGAAGAGGATGCAGGGGGAAGGGCGTGTTGAATGGACTGGGGGTGGGGGAAGAGGATGCAGGGGGGAAGGGCGTGTTGAATGGACTGGGGGTGCGGGAAGAGGATGCAGGGGGAAGGGCGTGTTGAATGGACTGGGGGTGGGGGAAGAGGATGCAGGGGGGAAGGGCGTGTTGAATGGACTGGGGGTGGGGTAAGGGAGTGCAGGTTGGGCGGGGGGTGTTGAATGGACTGGGGGTGGGGGAAGAGGATGCAGGGGGAAGGGCGTGTTGAATGGACTGGGGGTGGGGGAAGAGGATGCAGGGGGGAAGGGCGTGTTGATTGCACTGGGGGTGGGGTAAGGGAGTGCAGGTTGGGCGGGGGGTGTTGAATGGACTGGGGGTGGGGGAAGAGGATGCAGGGGGAAGGGCGTGTTGAATGGACTGGGGGTGGGTGAAGAGGATGCAGGGGGGAAGGGCGTGTTGAATGGACTGGGGGTGGGGGAAGAGGATGCAGGGGGAAGGGCGTATTGAATGGACTGGGGGTGGGGGAAGAGGATGCAGGGGGAAGGGCATGTTGAATGGACTGGGGGTGGGGGAAGTGGATGCAGGGGGGAAGGGCATGTTGAATGGACTGGGGGTGGGGGAAGTGGATGCAGGGGGGAAGGGCGTGTTGAATGGACTGGGGGTGGGGGAAGAGGATGCAGGGGGAAGGGCGTGTTGAATGGACTGGGGGTGCGGGAAGAGGATGCAGGGGGAAGGGCGTGTTGAATGGACTGGGGGTCGGGGAAGAGGATGCAGGGGGGAAGGGCGTCTTGAATGGACTGGGGGTGGGGGAAGAGGATGCAGGGGGGAAGGGCGTGTTGAATGGACTGGGGGTGCGGGAAGAGGATGCAGGGGGAAGGGCGTGTTGAATGGACTGGGGGTGGGGGAAGAGGATGCAGGGGGGAAGGGCATTTTGAATGCACTGGGGGTGGGAGAAGAGGATGCAGGGGGGAAGGCCGTGTTGAATGGACTGGGGGTGGGGGAAGAGGATGCAGGGGGGAAGGGCGTGTTGAATGGACTGGGGGTGGGGGAAGAGGATGCAGGGGGGAAGGGCGTGTTGAATGGACTGGGGGTGGGGGAAGAGGATGCAGGGGGGAAGGGCGTGTTGAATGGACTGGGGGTGGGGGAAGAGGATGCAGGGGGGAAGGGCGTGTTGAATGGACTGGGGGTGGGGGAAGAGGATGCAGGGGGAAGGGCGTGTTGAATGGACTGGGGTGGGGGAAGAGGATGCAGGGGGAAGGGCGTGTTGAATGGACTGGGGGTGGGGGAAGAGGATGCAGGGGGGAAGGGCGTGTTGAATGGACTGGGGGTGGGGGAAGAGGATGCAGGGGGGAAGGGCGTGTTGAATGGACTGGGGGTGGGGGAAGAGGATGCAGGGGGAAGGGCGTGTTGAATGGACTGGGGGTGGGGCAAGAGGATGCAGGGGGGAAGGGCTTCTTGAATGGACTGGGGTGGGGGAAGAGGTTGCAGGGGGGAAGGGCGTTTTGAATGCACTGGGGGTTGGAGAAGAGGATGCAGGGGGGAAGGCCGTGTTGAATGGACTGGGGGTGGGGGAAGAGGATGCAGGGGGAAGGGCGTGTTGAATGGACTGGGGGTGGGGGAAGAGGATGCAGGGGGAAGGGCGTGTTGAATGGACTGGGGGTGGGGGAAGAGGATGCAGGGGGGAAGGGCGTGTTGAATGGACTGGGGGTGGGGGAAGAGGATGCAGGGGGAAGGGCGTGTTGAATGGACTGGGGTGGGGGAAGAGGATGCAGGGGGGAAGGGCGTGTTGAATGGACTGGGGGTGGGGGAAGGGGATGCAGGGGGGAAGGGCGTGTTGAATGGACTGGGGGTGGGGGAAGGGTTGCAGGGGGGAAGGGCGTGTTGAATGGACTGGGGGTGGGGGAAGAGGATGGAGGGGGGAAGGGCGTGTTGAATGGACTGGGGGTGGGGGAAGAGGATGCAGGGGGGAAGGGCGTGTTGAATGGACTGGGGGTGGGGGAAGAGGATGCAGGGGGGAAGGGCGTGTTGAATGGACTGGGGGTTGGGGAAGAGGATGCACGGGGGAAGGGCGTGTTGAATGGACTGGGGGTGGGGGAAGAGGATGCAGGGGGGAAGGGCGTGTTGAATGGACTGGGGGTGGGGGAAGAGGATGCAGGGGGGAAGGGCGTGTTGAATGGACTAGGGGTGGGGAAAGAGGATGCAGGGGGGAAGGGCGTGTTGAATGGACTGGGGGTGGGGGAAGAGGATGCAGGGGGGAAGGGCGTGTTGAATGGACTGGGGGTGGGGGAAGAGGATGCAGGGGGGAAGGGCGTGTTGAATGGCCTGGGGGTGGGGGAAGAGGATGCAGGGGGAAAGGGCGTGTTGAATGGCCTGGGGGTGGGGGAAGAGGATGCAGGGGGGAAGGGCGTGTTGAATGGACTGGGGGTGGGGGAAGAGGATGCAGGAAGAAGGGCGTGTTGAATGGACTGGGGGTGGGGGAAGAGGATGCAGGGGGAAGGGCGTGTTGAATGCGCTGGGGGTGGGGGAAGAGGATGCAGGGGGGAAGGGCGTGTTGAATGGACTGGGGGTGGGGGAAGAGGATGCAGGGGGAAAGGGCGTGTTGAATGGCCTCGGGGTGGGGGAAGAGGATGCAGGGGGGAAGGGCGTGTTGAATGGACTGGGGGTGGGGGAAGAGGATGCAGGGGGGAAGGGCGTGTTGAATGGACTGGGGGTGGGGGAAGAGGATGCAGGGGGGAAGGGCGTGTTGAATGGACTGGGGGTGGGGGAAGAGGATGCAGGGGGAAGGGCGTGTTGAATGGACTGGGGGTGGGGGAAGAGGATGCAGGGGGGAAGGCGTGTTGAATGGCCTGGGGGTGGGGGAAGAGGATGCAGGAGGGAAGGGCGTGTTGAATGGACTGGGGGTGGGGGAAGAGGATGCAGGAGCAAGGGCGTGTTGAATGGACTGGGGGTGGGGGAAGAGGATGCAGGGGGAAGGGCGTGTTGAATGCACTGGGGGTGGGGGAAGAGGATGCAGGGGGAAGGGCGTGTTGAATGGACTGGGGGTGCGGGAAGAGGATGCAGGGGGAAGGGCGTGTTGAATGGACTGGGGGTGGGGGAAGAGGATGCAGGGGGGAAGGGCATTTTGAATGCACTGGGGGTTGGAGAAGAGGATGCAGGGGGGAAGGCCGTGTTGAATGGACTGGGGGTGGGGGAAGAGGATGCAGGGGGGAAGGGCGTGTTGAATGGACTGGGGGTGGGGGAAGAGGATGCAGGGGGGAAGGGCGTGTTGAATGGACTGGGGGTGGGGGAAGAGGATGCAGGGGGGAAGGGCGTGTTGAATGGACTGGGGGTGGGGGAAGAGGATGCAGGGGGAAGGGCGTGTTGAATGGACTGGGGGTGGGGGAAGAGGATGCAGGGGGGAAGGGCGTGTTGAATGGACTGGGGGTGGGGGAAGAGGATGCAGGGGGGAAGGGCGTGTTGAATGGACTGGGGTGGGGGAAGAGGATGCAGGGGGGAAGGGCGTGTTGAATGGACTGGGGGTGGGAGAAGAGGATGCAGGGGGGAAGGGCGTGTTGAATGGACTGGAGGTGGGGGAAGAGGATGCAGGGGGGAAGGGCGTGTTGAATGGACTGGGGGTGGGGGAAGAGGATGCAGGGGGGAAGGGCGTGTTGAATGGACTGGGGGTGGGGGAAGAGGATGCAGGGGGAAGGGCGTGTTGAATGGACTGGGGTGGGGGAAGAGGATGCAGGGGGGAAGGGCGTGTTGAATGGACTGGGGGTGGGGGAAGAGGATGCAGGGGGGAAGGGCGTGTTGAATGGACTGGGGGTGGGGGAAGAGGATGCAGGGGGGAAGGGCGTGTTGAATGGACTGGGGGTGGGGGAAGAGGATGCAGGGGGGAAGGGCGTGTTGAATGGACTGGGGGTGGGGGAAGAGGATGCAGGGGGAAGGGCGTGTTGAATGGACTGGGGGTGGGGGAAGAGGATGCAGGGGGGAAGGGCGTGTTGAATGGACTGGGGCTGGGGGAAGAGGATGCAGGGGGAAGGGCGTGTTGAATGGACTGGGGGTGGGGGAAGAGGATGCAGGGGGGAAGGGCGTGTTGAATGGACTGAGGGTGGGAGAAGAGGATGCAGGGGGGAAGGGCGTGTTGAATGGACTGGGGGTGGGGGAAGAGGATGCAGGGGGGAAGGGCGTGTTGAATGGACTGGGGGTGGGGGAAGAGGATGCAGGGGGGAAGGGCGTGTTGAATGGACTGGGGGTGGGGGAAGAGGATGCAGGGGGAAGGGCGTGTTGAATGGACTGGGGGTGGGGGAAGAGGATGCAGGGGGAAGGGCGTGTTGAATGGACTGGGGGTGGGGGAAGAGGATGCAGGGGGGAAGGGCGTGTTGAATGCGCTGGGGGTGGGGGAAGAGGATGCAGGGGGAAGGGCGTGTTGAATGGACTGGGGGTGGGGGAAGAGGATGCAGGGGGGAAGGGCGTGTTGAATGGACTGGGGGTGGGGGAAGAGGATGCAGGGGGGAAGGGCGTGTTGAATGGACTGGGGGTGGGAGAAGAGGATGCAGGGGGGAAGGGCGTGTTGAATGGACTGGGGGTGGGGGAAGAGGATGCAGGGGGAAGGGCGTGTTGAATGCGCTGGGGGTGGGGGAAGAGGATGCAGGGGGAAGGGCGTGTTGAATGGCCTGGGGGTGGGGGAAGAGGATGCAGGGGGGAAGGGCGTGTTGAATGGACTGGGGGTGGGGGAAGTGGATGCAGGGGGGAAGGGCGTGTTGAATGGACTGGGGGTGGGGGAAGAGGATGCAGGGGGAAGGGCGTGTTGAATGGACTGGGGGTGGGGGAAGAGGATGCAGGGGGGAAGGGCGTGTTGAATGGACTGGGGGTGGGGTAAGGGAGTGCAGGTTGGGCGGGGGAAGAGGATGCAGGGGGAAGGGCGTGTTGAATGGACTGGGGGTGCGGGAAGAGGATGCAGGGGGAAGGGCGTGTTGAATGGACTGGGGGTCGGGGAAGAGGATGCAGGGGGGAAGGGCGTGTTGAATGGACTGGGGGTGGGGGAAGAGGATGCAGGGGGGAAGGGCGTGTTGAATGGACTGGGGGTGCGGGAAGAGGATGCAGGGGGAAGGGCGTGTTGAATGGACTGGGGGTGGGGGAAGAGGATGCAGGGGGGAAGGGCGTGTTGAATGGACTGGGGGTGGGGGAAGGGAGTGCAGGTTGGGCGGGGGGTGTTGAATGGACTGGGGGTGGGGGAAGAGGATGCAGGGGGAAGGGCGTGTTGAATGGACTGGGGGTGGGGGAAGAGGATGCAGGGGGGAAGGGCGTGTTGATTGCACTGGGGGTGGGGTAAGGGAGTGCAGGTTGGGCGGGGGGTGTTGAATGGACTGGGGGTGGGGGAAGAGGATGCAGGGGGAAGGGCGTGTTGAATGGACTGGGGGTGGGGGAAGAGGATGCAGGGGGGAAGGGCGTGTTGAATGGACTGGGGGTGGGGGAAGAGGATGCAGGGGGAAGGGCGTATTGAATGGACTGGGGGTGGGGGAAGAGGATGCAGGGGGAAGGGCATGTTGAATGGACTGGGGGTGGGGGAAGAGGATGCAGGGGGGAAGGGCATGTTGAATGGACTGGGGGTGGGGGAAGAGGATGCAGGGGGGAAGGGCGTGTTGAATGGACTGGGGGTGGGGGAAGAGGATGCAGGGGGAAGGGCGTGTTGAATGGACTGGGGGTGCGGGAAGAGGATGCAGGGGGAAGGGCGTGTTGAATGGACTGGGGGTGGGGGAAGAGGATGCAGGGGGGAAGGGCGTGTTGAATGGACTGGGGGTGGGGGAAGAGGATGCAGGGGGGAAGGGCGTGTTGAATGGACTGGGGGTGCGGGAAGAGGATGCAGGGGGAAGGGCGTGTTGAATGGACTGGGGGTGGGGGAAGAGGATGCAGGGGGGAAGGGCGTTTTGAATGCACTGGGGGTGGGAGAAGAGGATGCAGGGGGGAAGGCCGTGTTGAATGGACTGGGGGTGGGGGAAGAGGATGCAGGGGGGAAGGGCGTGTTGAATGGACTGGGGGTGGGGGAAGAGGATGCAGGGGGGAAGGGCGTGTTGAATGGACTGGGGGTGGGGGAAGAGGATGCAGGGGGGAAGGGCGTGTTGAATGGACTGGGGGTGGGGGAAGAGGATGCAGGGGGGAAGGGCGTGTTGAATGGACTGGGGGTGGGGGAAGAGGATGCAGGGGGAAGGGCGTGTTGAATGGACTGGGGTGGGGGAAGAGGATGCAGGGGGAAGGGCGTGTTGAATGGACTGGGGGTGGGGGAAGAGGATGCAGGGGGGAAGGGCGTGTTGAATGGACTGGGGGTGGGGGAAGAGGATGCAGGGGGGAAGGGCGTGTTGAATGGACTGGGGGTGGGGGAAGAGGATGCAGGGGGAAGGGCGTGTTGAATGGACTGGGGGTGGGGGAAGAGGATGCAGGGGGAAGGGCGTGTTGAATGGACTGGGGTGGGGGAAGAGGATGCAGGGGGGAAGGGCGTTTTGAATGCACTGGGGGTTGGAGAAGAGGATGCAGGGGGGAAGGCCGTGTTGAATGGACTGGGGGTGGGGGAAGAGGATGCAGGGGGAAGGGCGTGTTGAATGGACTGGGGGTGGGGGAAGAGGATGCAGGGGGAAGGGCGTGTTGAATGGACTGGGGGTGGGGGAAGAGGATGCAGGGGGGAAGGGCGTGTTGAATGGACTGGGGGTGGGGGAAGAGGATGCAGGGGGAAGGGCGTGTTGAATGGACTGGGGTGGGGGAAGAGGATGCAGGGGGGAAGGGCGTGTTGAATGGACTGGGGGTGGGGGAAGAGGATGCAGGGGGGAAGGGCGTGTTGAATGGACTGGGGGTGGGGGAAGAGGATGCAGGGGGGAAGGGCGTGTTGAATGGACTGGGGGTGGGGGAAGAGGATGGAGGGGGAAGGGCGTGTTGAATGGACTGGGGGTGGGGGAAGAGGATGCAGGGGGGAAGGGCGTGTTGAATGGACTGGGGGTGGGGGAAGAGGATGCAGGGGGGAAGGGCGTGTTGAATGGACTGGGGGTGGGGGAAGAGGATGCAGGGGGAAGGGCGTGTTGAATGGACTGGGGGTGGGGGAAGAGGATGCAGGGGGGAAGGGCGTGTTGAATGGACTGGGGGTGGGGGAAGAGGATGCAGGGGGGAAGGGCGTGTTGAATGGACTGGGGGTGGGGAAAGAGGATGCAGGGGGGAAGGGCGTGTTGAATGGACTGGGGGTGGGGGAAGAGGATGCAGGGGGGAAGGGCGTGTTGAATGGACTGGGGGTGGGGGAAGAGGATGCAGGGGGGAAGGGCGTGTTGAATGGCCTGGGGGTGGGGGAAGAGGATGCAGGGGGAAAGGGCGTGTTGAATGGCCTGGGGGTGGGGGAAGAGGATGCAGGGGGGAAGGGCGTGTTGAATGGACTGGGGGTGGGGGAAGAGGATGCAGGAAGAAGGGCGTGTTGAATGGACTGGGGGTGGGGGAAGAGGATGCAGGGGGAAGGGCGTGTTGAATGCGCTGGGGGTGGGGGAAGAGGATGCAGGGGGGAAGGGCGTGTTGAATGGACTGGGGGTGGGGGAAGAGGATGCAGGGGGAAAGGGCGTGTTGAATGGCCTGGGGTGGGGGAAGAGGATGCAGGGGGGAAGGGCGTGTTGAATGGACTGGGGGTGGGGGAAGAGGATGCAGGGGGGAAGGGCGTGTTGAATGGACTGGGGGTGGGGGAAGAGGATGCAGGGGGGAAGGGCGTGTTGAATGGACTGGGGGTGGGGGAAGAGGATGCAGGGGGAAGGGCGTGTTGAATGGACTGGGGGTGGGGGAAGAGGATGCAGGGGGGAAGGCGTGTTGAATGGACTGGGGGTGGGGGAAGAGGATGCAGGGGGGAAGGGCGTGTTGAATGGACTGGGGGTGGGGGAAGAGGATGCAGGGGGAAGGGCGTGTTGAATGGACTGGGGGTGGGGGAAGAGGATGCAGGGGGGAAGGGCGTGTTGATATGGACTGGGGGTGGGGGAAGAGGATGCAGGGGGAAAGGGCGTGTTGAATGGCCTGGGGGTGGGGGAAGAGGATGCAGGAGGGAAGGGCGTGTTGAATGGACTGGGGGTGGGGGAAGAGGATGCAGGAGCAAGGGCGTGTTGAATGGACTGGGGGTGGGGGAAGAGGATGCAGGGGGAAGGGCGTGTTGAATGCACTGGGGGTGGGGGAAGAGGATGCAGGGGGAAGGGCGTGTTGAATGGACTGGGGGTGCGGGAAGAGGATGCAGGGGGAAGGGCGTGTTGAATGGACTGGGGGTGGGGGAAGAGGATGCAGGGGGGAAGGGCATTTTGAATGCACTGGGGGTTGGAGAAGAGGATGCAGGGGGGAAGGCCGTGTTGAATGGACTGGGGGTGGGGGAAGAGGATGCAGGGGGGAAGGGCGTGTTGAATGGACTGGGGGTGGGGGAAGAGGATGCAGGGGGGAAGGGCGTGTTGAATGGACTGGGGGTGGGGGAAGAGGATGCAGGGGGGAAGGGCGTGTTGAATGGACTGGGGGTGGGGGAAGAGGATGCAGGGGGAAGGGCGTGTTGAATGCGCTGGGGGTGGGGTAAGAGGATGCAGGGGGGAAGGGCGTGTTGAATGGACTGGGGGTGGGGGAAGAGGATGCAGGGGGAAAGGGCGTGTTGAATGGCCTGGGGGTGGGGGAAGAGGATGCAGGAGGGAAGGGCGTGTTGAATGGACTGGGGGTGGGGGAAGAGGATGCAGGAGCAAGGGCGTGTTGAATGGACTGGGGGTGGGGGAAGAGGATGCAGGGGGAAGGGCGTGTTGAATGCACTGGGGGTGGGGGAAGAGGATGCAGGGGGGAAGGGCGTGTTGAATGGACTGGGGGTGCGGGAAGAGGATGCAGGGGGGAAGGGCGTGTTGAATGGACTGGGGGTGGGGGAAGAGGATGCAGGGGGGAAGGGCGTGTTGAATGGACTGGGGGTGGGGGAAGAGGATGCAGGGGGGAAGGGCGTGTTGAATGGACTGGGGGTGGGGGAAGAGGATGCAGGGGGAAGGGCGTGTTGAATGGACTGGGGGTGGGGGAAGAGGATGCAGGGGGGAAGGGCGTGTTGAATGGACTGGGGGTGGGGGAAGAGGATGCAGGGGGAAGGGCGTGTTGAATGGACTGGGGGTGGGGGAAGAGGATGCAGGGGGGAAGGGCTTCTTGAATGGACTGGGGTGGGGGAAGAGGTTGCAGGGGGGAAGGGCATTTTGAATGCACTGGGGGTTGGAGAAGAGGATGCAGGGGGGAAGGCCGTGTTGAATGGACTGGGGGTGGGGGAAGAGGATGCAGGGGGAAGGGCGTGTTGAATGGACTGGGGGTGGGGGAAGAGGATGCAGGGGGAAGGGCGTGTTGAATGGACTGGGGGTGGGGGAAGAGGATGCAGGGGGGAAGGGCGTGTTGAATGGACTGGGGGTGGGGGAAGAGGATGCAGGGGGGAAGGGCGTGTTGAATGGACTGGGGGTGGGGGAAGAGGATGCAGGGGGGAAGGGCGTGTTGAATGGACTGGGGGTGGGGGAAGAGGATGCAGGGGGGAAGGGCGTGTTGAATGGACTGGGGGTGGGGGAAGAGGATGCAGGGGGAAGGGCGTGTTGAATGGACTGGGGTGGGGGAAGAGGATGCAGGGGGGAAGGGCGTGTTGAATGGACTGGGGGTGGGGGAAGGGGATGCAGGGGGGAAGGGCGTGTTGAATGGACTGGGGGTGGGGGAAGAGGATGCAGGGGGGAAGGGCGTGTTGAATGGACTGGGGGTGGGGGAAGAGGATGCAGGGGGGAAGGGCGTGTTGAATGGACTGGGGGTGGGGGAAGAGGATGCAGGGGGGAAGGGCGTGTTGAATGGACTGGGGGTGGGGGAAGAGGATGCAGGGGGGAAGGGCGTGTTGAATGGACTGGGGGTGGGGGAAGAGGATGCACGGGGGAAGGGCGTGTTGAATGGACTGGGGGTGGGGGAAGAGGATGCAGGGGGGAAGGGCGTGTTGAATGGACTGGGGGTGGGGGAAGAGGATGCAGGGGGGAAGGGCGTGTTGAATGGACTGGGGGTGGGGAAAGAGGATGCAGGGGGGAAGGGCGTGTTGAATGGACTGGGGGTGGGGGAAGAGGATGCAGGGGGGAAGGGCGTGTTGAATAGACTGGGGGTGGGGGAAGAGGATGCAGGGGGGAAGGGCGTGTTGAATGGACTGGGGGTGGGGGAAGAGGATGCAGGGGAAAAGGGCGTGTTGAATGGCCTGGGGGTGGGGGAAGAGGATGCAGGGGGGAAGGGCGTGTTGAATGGACTGGGGGTGGGGGAAGAGGATGCAGGAAGAAGGGCGTGTTGAATGGACTGGGGGTGGGGGAAGAGGATGCAGGGGGAAGGGCGTGTTGAATGCGCTGGGGGTGGGGGAAGAGGATGCAGGGGGGAAGGGCGTGTTGAATGGACTGGGGGTGGGGGAAGAGGATGCAGGGGGAAAGGGCGTGTTGAATGGCCTCGGGGTGGGGGAAGAGGATGCAGGGGGGAAGGGCGTGTTGAATGGCCTGGGGGTGGGGGAAGAGGATGCAGGGGGGAAGGGCGTGTTGAATGGCCTGGGGGTGGGGGAAGAGGATGCAGGAGCAAGGGCGTGTTGAATGGACTGGGGGTGGGGGAAGAGGATGCAGGGGGAAGGGCGTGTTGAATGGACTGGGGGTGGGGGAAGAGGATGCAGGGGGAAGGGCGTGTTGAAAGGACTGGGGGTGGGGGAAGAGGATGCAGGGGGAAGGGCGTGTTGAAAGGACTGGGGGTGGGGGAAGAGGGTGCAGGGGGAAGGGCGTGTTGAATGGACTGGGGGTGGGGGAAGAGTATGCAGGGGGAAGGGCGTGTTGAATGGACTGGGGGTGGGGGAAGAGGATGCAGGGGGGAAGGGCGTGTTGAATGGACTGGGGGTGGGGGAAGAGGATGCAGGGGGGAAGGGCGTGTTGAATGGACTGGGGGTGGGGGAAGAGGATGCAGGGGGGAAGGGCGTGTTGAATGGACTGGGGGTGCGGGAAGAGGATGCAGGGGGAACGGCGTGTTAAATGGACTGGGGGTGGGGGAAGAGGATGCAGGGGGAAGGGCGTGTTGAATGGACTGGGGGTGGGGGAAGAGGATGCAGGGGGGAAGGGCGTGTTGAATGGACTGGGGGTGGGGGAAGAGGATGCAGGGGGAAGGGCTTGTTGAATGAACTGGGGTGGGGGAAGAGGATGCAGGGGGGAAGGGCGTGTTGAATGGACTGGGGGTGGGGGAAGAGGATGCAGGGGGGAAGGGCGTGTTGAATGGACTGGGGGTGCGGGAAGAGGATGCAGGGGGAAGGGCGTGTTGAATGGACTGGGGGTGCGGGAAGAGGATGCAGGGGGAAGGGCGTGTTGAATGGACTGGGGGTGGGGGAAGAGGATGCAGGGGGAAGGGCGTGTTGAATGGACTGGGGGTGGGGGAAGAGGATGCAGGGGGGAAGGGCATTTTGAATGCACTGGGGGTTGGAGAAGAGGATGCAGGGGGGAAGGCCGTGTTGAATGGACTGGGGTGGGGGAAGAGGATGCAGGGGGAAAGGGCGTGTTGAATGGACTGGAGGTGGGGGAAGAGGATGCAGGGGGGAAGGGCGTGTTGAATGGACTGGGGGTGGGGGAAGAGTATGCAGGGGGAAGGGCGTGTTGAATGGACTGGGGGTGGGGGAAGAGGATGCAGGGGGGAAGGGCGTGTTGAATGGACTGGGGGTGGGGGAAGAGGATGCAGGGGGGAAGGGCGTGTTGAATGGACTGGGGGTGGGGGAAGAGGATGCAGGGGGAAGGGCGTGTTAAATGGACTGGGGGTGGGGGAAGAGGATGCAGGGGGAAGGGCGTGTTGAATGGACTGGGGGTGGGGGAAGAGGATGCAGGGGGGAAGGGCGTGTTGAATGGACTGGGGGTGGGGGAAGAGGATGCAGGGGGGAAGGGCTTGTTGAATGAACTGGGGTGGGGGAAGAGGATGCAGGGGGGAAGGGCGTGTTGAATGGACTGGGGGTGGGGGAAGAGGATGCAGGGGGGAAGGGCGTGTTGAATGGACTGGGGGTGCGGGAAGAGGATGCAGGGGGAAGGGCGTGTTGAATGGACTGGGGGTGCGGGAAGAGGATGCAGGGGGAAGGGCGTGTTGAATGGACTGGGGGTGGGGGAAGAGGATGCAGGGGGAAGGGCGTGTTGAATGGACTGGGGGTGGGGGAAGAGGATGCAGGGGGAAGGGCGTGTTGAATGGACTGGGGGTGGGGGAAGAGGATGCAGGGGGGAAGGGCGTGTTGAATGGACTGGGGGTGGGGGAAGAGGCTGCAGGGGGGAAGGGCGTGTTGAATGGACTGGGGGTGGGGGAAGAGGCTGCAGGGGGGAAGGGCGTGTTGAATGGACTGGGGGTGGGGGAAGAGGATGCAGGGGGAAGGGCGTGTTGAATGGACTGGGGGTGGGGGAAGAGGATGCAGGGGGAAGGGCGTGTTGAATGGACTGGGGGTGGGGGAAGAGGATGCAGGGGGGAAGGGCGTGTTGAATGGACTGGGGGTGGAGGAAGAGGATGCAGGGGGGAAGGGCGTGTTGAATGGACTGGGGGTGGGGGAAGAGGATGCAGGGGGGAAGGGCGTGTTGAATGGACTGGGGGTGGGGGAAGAGGATGCAGGGGGAAGGGCGTGTTGAATGGACTGGGGGTGGGGGAAGAGGATGCAGGGGGGAAGGGCGTGTTGAATGGACTGGGGGTGGGGGAAGAGTATGCAGGAGGGAAGGGCGTGTTGAATGGACTGGGGGTGGGAGAAGAGGATGCAGGGGGGAAGGGCGTGTTGAATGGACTGGGGGTGGGGGAAGAGGATGCAGGGGGAAGGGCGTGTTGAATGCGCTGGGGGTGGGGAAGAGGATGCAGGGAGAAGGGCGTGTTGAATGGACTGGGGGTGGGGGAAGAGGATGCAGGGGGAAGGGCGTATTGAATGGACTGGGGGTGGGGGAAGAGGATGCAGGGGGAAGGGCGTGTTGAATGGACTGGGGGTGGGGGAAGAGGATGCAGGGGGGAAGGGCGTGTTGAATGGACTGGGGGTGGGGGAAGAGGATGCAGGGGGGAAGGGCGTGTTGAATGGACTGGGGGTGGGGGAAGAGGATGCAGGGGGGAAGGGCGTGTTGAATGGACTGGGGGTGGGGGAAGAGGATGCAGGGGGGAATGGCGTGTTGAATGGACTGGGGGTGCGTGAAGAGGATGCAGGGGGAAGGGCGTGTTGAATGGAGTGGGGGTGGGGGACGAGGATGCAGGGGGGAAGGGCGTGTTGAATGGACTGGGGGTGGGGGAAGAGGATGCAGGGGGAAGGGCGTGTTGAATGGACTGGGGGTGGGGGAAGAGGATGCAGGGGGAAGGGCTTGTTGAATGGACTGGGGTGGGGGAAGAGGATGGAGGGGGGAAGGGCATTTTGAATGCACTGGGGGTTGGAGAAGAGGATGCAGGGGGGAAGGCCGTGTTGAATGGACTGGGGTGGGGGAAGAGGATGCAGGGGGGAAGGGCGTGTTGAATGGACTGGGGGTGGGAGAAGAGGATGCAGGGGGGAAGGGCGTGTTGAATGGACTGGAGGTGGGGGAAGAGGATGCAGGGGGGAAGGGCGTGTTGAATGGACTGGGGGTGGGGGAAGAGGATGCAGGGGGGAAGGGCGTGTTGAATGGACTGGGGGTGGGGGAAGAGGATGCAGGGGGAAGGGCGTGTTGAATGGACTGGGGGTGGGGGAAGAGGATGAAGGGGGGAAGGGCGTGTTGAATGGACTGGGGGTGGGGGAAGAGGATGCAGGGGGGAAGGGCGTGTTGAATGGACTGGGGGTGGGGGAAGAGGATGCAGGGGGGAAGGGCGTGTTGAATGGACTGGGGGTGGGGGAAGAGGATGCAGGGGGGAAGGGCGTGTTGAATGGACTGGGGGTGGGGGAAGAGGATGCAGGGGGAAGGGCGTGTTGAATGGACTGGGGGTGGGGGAAGAGGATGCAGGGGGGAAGGGCGTGTTGAATGGACTGGGGCTGGGGGAAGAGGATGCAGGGGGAAGGGCGTGTTGAATGGACTGGGGGTGGGGGAAGAGGATGCAGGGGGGAAGGGCGTGTTGAATGGACTGGGGGTGGGAGAAGAGGATGCAGGGGGGAAGGGCGTGTTGAATGGACTGGGGGTGGGGGAAGAGGATGCAGGGGGGAAGGGCGTGTTGAATGGACTGGGGGTGGGGGAAGAGGATGCAGGGGGGAAGGGCGTGTTGAATGGACTGGGGGTGGGGGAAGAGGATGCAGGGGGAAGGGCGTGTTGAATGGACTGGGGGTGGGGGAAGAGGATGCAGGGGGAAGGGCGTGTTGAATGGACTGGGGGTGGGGGAAGAGGATGCAGGGGGGAAGGGCGTGTTGAATGCGCTGGGGGTGGGGGAAGAGGATGCAGGTGGAAGGGCGTGTTGAATGGACTGGGGGTGGGGGAAGAGGATGCAGGGGGGAAGGGCGTGTTGAATGGACTGGGGGTGGGGGAAGAGGATGCAGGGGGGAAGGGCGTGTTGAATGGACTGGGGGTGGGAGAAGAGGATGCAGGGGGGAAGGGCGTGTTGAATGGACTGGGGGTGGGGGAAGAGGATGCAGGGGGAAGGGCGTGTTGAATGCGCTGGGGGTGGGGGAAGAGGATGCAGGGGGAAGGGCGTGTTGAATGGCCTGGGGGTGGGGGAAGAGGATGCAGGGGGGAAGGGCGTGTTGAATGGACTGGGGGTGGGGGAAGTGGATGCAGGGGGGAAGGGCGTGTTGAATGGACTGGGGGTGGGGGAAGAGGATGCAGGGGGAAGGGCGTGTTGAATGGACTGGGGGTGGGGGAAGAGGATGCAGGGGGGAAGGGCGTGTTGAATGGACTGGGGGTGGGGTAAGGGAGTGCAGGTTGGGCGGGGGAAGAGGATGCAGGGGGAAGGGCGTGTTGAATGGACTGGGGGTGCGGGAAGAGGATGCAGGGGGAAGGGCGTGTTGAATGGACTGGGGGTCGGGGAAGAGGATGCAGGGGGGAAGGGCGTGTTGAATGGACTGGGGGTGGGGGAAGAGGATGCAGGGGGGAAGGGCGTGTTGAATGGACTGGGGGTGCGGGAAGAGGATGCAGGGGGAAGGGCGTGTTGAATGGACTGGGGGTGGGGGAAGAGGATGCAGGGGGGAAGGGCGTGTTGAATGGACTGGGGGTGGGGTAAGGGAGTGCAGGTTGGGCGGGGGGTGTTGAATGGACTGGGGATGGGGGAAGAGGATGCAGGGGGAAGGGCGTGTTGAATGGACTGGGGGTGGGGGAAGAGGATGCAGGGGGGAAGGGCGTGTTGATTGCACTGGGGGTGGGGTAAGGGAGTGCAGGTTGGGCGGGGGGTGTTGAATGGACTGGGGGTGGGGGAAGAGGATGCAGGGGGAAGGGCGTGTTGAATGGACTGGGGGTGGGTGAAGAGGATGCAGGGGGGAAGGGCGTGTTGAATGGACTGGGGGTGGGGGAAGAGGATGCAGGGGGAAGGGCGTATTGAATGGACTGGGGGTGGGGGAAGAGGATGCAGGGGGGAAGGGCATGTTGAATGGACTGGGGGTGGGGGAAGTGGATGCAGGGGGGAAGGGCGTGTTGAATGGACTGGGGGTGGGGGAAGAGGATGCAGGGGGAAGGGCGTGTTGAATGGACTGGGGGTGCGGGAAGAGGATGCAGGGGGAAGGGCGTGTTGAATGGACTGGGGGTGGGGGAAGAGGATGCAGGGGGGAAGGGCGTGTTGAATGGACTGGGGGTGGGGGAAGAGGATGCAGGGGGGAAGGGCGTGTTGAATGGACTGGGGGTGGGGGAAGAGGATGCAGGGGGAAGGGCGTGTTGAATGGACTGGGGGTGGGGGAAGAGGATGCAGGGGGGAAGGCCGTGTTGAATGGACTGGTGTGGGGGAAGAGGATGCAGGGGGGAAGGGCGTGTTGAATGGACTGGGGGTGGGGGAAGAGGATGCAGGGGGGAAGGGCGTGTTGAATGGACTGGAGGTGGGGGAAGAGGATGCAGGGGGGAAGGGCGTGTTGAATGGACTGGGGTTGGGGGAAGAGGATGCAGGGGGGAAGGGCGTGTTGAATGCACTGGGGCTGGGGGAAGAGGGTGCAGGGGGAAGGGCGTGTTGAATGCACTGGGGGTGGGGGAAGAGGATGCAGGGGGGAAGGGCGTGTTGAATGCACTGGGGGTGGGGTAAGGGAGTGCAGGTTGGGCGGGGGGTGTTGAATGGACTGGGGGTGGGGGAAGAGGATGCAGGGGGAAGGGCGTGTTGAATGGACTAGGGGTGGGGGAAGAGGATGCAGGGGGAAGGGCGTGTTGAATGGACTGGGGGTGGGGGAAGAGGATGCAGGGGGAAGGGCGTGTTGAATGGACTGGGGGTGGGGGAAGAGGATGCAGGGGGAAGGGCTTGTTGAATGGACTGGGGTGGGGGAAGAGGATGGAGGGGGGAAGGGCATTTTGAATGCACTGGGGGTTGGAGAAGAGGATGCAGGGGGGAAGGCCGTGTTGAATGGACTGGGGTGGGGGAAGAGGATGCAGGGGGGAAGGGCGTGTTGAATGGACTGGGGGTGGGAGAAGAGGATGCAGGGGGGAAGGGCGTGTTGAATGGACTGGAGGTGGGGGAAGAGGATGCAGGGGGGAAGGGCGTGTTGAATGGACTGGGGGTGGGGGAAGAGGATGCAGGGGGGAAGGGCGTGTTGAATGGACTGGGGGTGGGGGAAGAGGATGCAGGGGGAAGGGCGTGTTGAATGGACTGGGGGTGGGGGAAGAGGATGCAGGGGGGAAGGGCGTGTTGAATGGACTGGGGGTGGGGGAAGAGGATGCAGGGGGGAAGGGCGTGTTGAATGGACTGGAGGTGGGGGAAGAGGATGCAGGGGGGAAGGGCGTGTTGAATGGACTGGGGTTGGGGGAAGAGGATGCAGGGGGGAAGGGCGTGTTGAATGCACTGGGGCTGGGGGAAGAGGGTGCAGGGGGAAGGGCGTGTTGAATGCACTGGGGGTGGGGGAAGAGGATGCAGGGGGGAAGGGCGTGTTGAATGCACTGGGGGTGGGGTAAGGGAGTGCAGGTTGGGCGGGGGGTGTTGAATGGACTGGGGGTGGGGGAAGAGGATGCAGGGGGAAGGGCGTGTTGAATGGACTAGGGGTGGGGGAAGAGGATGCAGGGGGAAGGGCGTGTTGAATGGACTGGGGGTGGGGGAAGAGGATGCAGGGGGGAAGGGCGTGTTGAATGGACTGGGGGTGGGGGAAGAGGATGCAGGGGGAAGGGCGTGTTGAATGGACTGGGGGTGGGGGAAGAGGATGCAGGGGGGAAGGGCGTGTTGAATGTACTGGGGGTGCGGGAAGAGGATGCAGGGGGAAGGGCGTGTTGAATGGACTGGGGGTGGGGGAAGAGGATGCAGGGGGGAAGGGCGTGTTGAATGGACTGGGGGTGGGGGAAGAGGATGCAGGGGGAAGGGCGTCTTGAATGGACTGCGGGTGGGGGAAGAGGATGCAGGGGGAAGGGCTTGTTGAATGGACTGGGGGTGGGGGAAGAGGATGCAGGGGGGAAGGGCATTTTGAATGCACTGGGGGTGGGAGAAGAGGATGCAGGGGGGAAGGCCGTGTTGAATGGACTGGGGTGGGGGAAGAGGATGCAGGGGGGAAGGGCGTGTTGAATGCACTGGGGGTGGGGGAAGAGGATGCAGGGGGGAAGGGCGTGTTGAATGCACTGGGGGTGGGGGAAGAGGGTGCAGGGGGGAAGGGCGTGTTGAATGCACTGGCGGTGGGGGAAGGGAGTGCAGGTTGGGCGGGGGCGTGTTGAATGGCCTGGGGGTGGGGGAAGAGGATGCAGGGGGAAGGGCGTGTTGAATGGACTGGGGGTGGGGGAAGAGGATGCAGGGGGGAAGGGCGTGTTGAATGCACTGTGGGTGGGGGAAGAGGATGCAGGGGGGAAGGGCGTGTTGAATGGACTGGGGGTGGGGGAAGAGGATGCAGGGGGGAAGGGCGTGTTGAATGGACTGGGGGTGGGGGAAGAGGATGCAGGGGGAAGGGCGTGTTGAATGCACTGGGGGTGGGGGAAGAGGATGCAGGGGGGAAGGGCGTGTTGAATGCACTGGGGGTGGGGGAAGAGGGTGCAGGGGGGAAGGGCGTGTGGAATGCACTGGGGGTGGGGGAAGAGGATGCAGGGGGGAAGGGTTTGTTGAATGCACTGGGGGTGGGGGAAGAGGATGCAGGGGGGAAGGGTTTGTTGAATGCACTGGGGGTGGGGTAAGGGAGTGCAGGTTGGGCGGGGGGTGTTGAATGGACTGGGGGTGGGGGAAGAGGATGCAGGGGGAAGGGCGTGTTGAATGGACTGGGGGTTGGGGAAGAGGATGCAGGGGGGAAGGGCGTGTTGAATGCACTGGGGGTGGGGGAAGAGGGTGCAGGGGGGAAGGGCGTGTGGAATGCACTGGGGGTGGGGGAAGAGATTGCAGGGGGGAAGGGCGTGTGGAATGCACTGGGGGTGGAGTAAGGGAGTGCAGGTTGGGCGGGGGGTGTTGAATGGACTGGGGGTGGGGGAAGAGGATGCAGGGGGAAGGGCGTGTTGAATGGACTGGGGGTGGGGGAAGAGGATGCAGGGGGAAGGGCGTGTTGAATGGACTGGGGGTGGGGGAAGAGGGTGCAGGGGGAAGGGCGTGTGGAATGCACTGGGGGTGGGGGAAGAGGATGCAGGGGGAAGGGCGAGTTTAATGAACTGGGGGTGGGGGAAGAGGATGCAGGGGGGAAGGGCGTGCTGAATGGACTGGGGGTGGGGGAAGAGGATGCAGGGGGGAAGTGCGTGTTGAATGGACTGGGGGTGGGGGAAGAGGATGCAGGGGGGAAGGGCGTGTTGAATGGACTGGGGGTGGGGGAAGAGGATGCAGGGGGGAAGGGCGTGTTGAATGGACTGGGGGTGGGGGAAGAGGATGCAGGGGGGAAGGGCGTGTTGAATGCACTGGGGGTGGGGGAAGAGGGTGCAGGGGGAAGGGCGTGTGGAATGCACTGGGGGTGGGGGAAGAGGATGCAGGGGGGAAGGGTGTGTTGAATGCACTTGGGGTGGGGTAAGGGAGTGCAGGTTGGGCGGGGGGTGTTGAATGGACTGGGGGTGGGGGAAGAGGATGCAGGGGGGAAGGGTGTGTTGAATGGACTGGGGGTGGGGGAAGAGGATGCAGGGGGGAAGGGCGTGTTGAATGGACTGGGGGTGGGGGAAGAGGATGCAGGGGGGAAGGGCGTGTTGAATGGACTGGGGGTGGGGGAAGAGGATGCAGGGGGGAAGGGCGTGTTGAATGCACTGGGGGTGGGGGAAGAGGATGCAGGGGGAAGGGCGTGTTGAATGGACTGGGGTGGGGGAAGAGGATGCAGGGGGGAAGGGCGTGTTTAATGGACTGGGGGTGGGGGAAGAGGATGCAGGGAGAAGGGCGTGTTGAATGGACTGGGGGTGGGGGAAGAGGATGCAGGGGGGAAGGGCGTGTTGAATGGACTGGGGGTGGGGGAAGAGGATGCAGGGGGGAAGGGCGTGTTGAATGGACTGGGGGTGGGGGAAGAGGATGCAGGGGGGAAGGGCGTGTTGAATGGACTGGGGGTGGGGGAAGAGGATGCAGGGGGGAAGGGCGTGTTGAATGGACTGGGGGTGGGGGAAGAGGATGCAGGGGGAAGGGCGTGTTGAATGGACTGGGGGTGGGGGAAGTGGATGCAGGGGGAAGGGCGTGTTGAATGGACTGGGGGTGGGGGAAGAGGATGCTGGGGGGAAGGGCGTGTTGAATGGACTGGGGGTGCGGGAAGAGGATGCGGGGGAAGGGCGTGTTGAATGGACTGGGGGTGGGGGAAGAGGATGCAGGGGGGAAGGGCGTGTTGAATGGACTGGGGGTGGGGGAAGAGGATGCAGGGGGGAAGGGCGTGTTGAATGGACTGGGGGTGGGGGAAGAGGATGCAGGGGGGAAAGGCGTGTTGAATGCTCTGGGGGTGGAGGAAGAGGATGCAGGGGGGAAGGGCGTGTTGAATGGACTGGGGGTGGGGGAAGAGGATGCAGGGGGAAGGGCGTGTTGAATGGACTGGGGGTGGGGGAAGAGGATGCAGGGGCAAGGGCGTGTTGAATGGACTGGGGGTGGGGGAAGAGGATGCAGGGGGAAGGGCGTGTTGAATGGACTGGGGGTGGGGGAAGAGGATGCAGGGGGGAAGGGCGTGTTGAATGGACTGGGGGTGGGGGAAGAGGATGCAGGGGGGAAGGGCGTGTTGAATGGACTGGGGGTGGGGGAAGAGGATGCAGGGGCAAGGGCGTGTTGAATGGACTGGGGGTGGGGGAAGAGGATGCAGGGGGAAGGGCGTGTTGAATGGACTGGGGGTGGGGGAAGAGGATGCAGGGGGAAGGGCGTTTTGAATGGACTGGGGGTGGGGGAAGAGGATGCATGGGGAAGGGCGTGTTGAATGGACTGGGGGTGGGGGAAGAGGATGCAGGGGCAAGGGCGTGTTGAATGGACTGGGGGTGGGGGAAGAGGATGCAGGGGGAAGGGCGTGTTGAATGGACTGGGGGTGGGAGAAGAGGATGCAGGGGGAAGGGCGTGTTGAATGGACTGGGGGTGGGGGAAGAGGATGCAGGGGGAAGGGCGTGTTGAATGGACTGGGGGTGGGGGAAGAGGATGCAGGGGGGAAGGGCGTGTTGAATGGACTGGGAGTGGGGGAAGAGGATGCAGGGGCAAGGGCGTGTTGAATGGACTGGGGGTGGGGGAAGAGGATGCAGGGGGAAGGGCGTGTTGAATGGACTGGGGGTGGGGGAAGAGGATGCAGGGGGAAGGGCGTGTTGAATGGACTGGGGGTGGGGGAAGAGGATGCAGGGGGGAAGGGCGTGTTGAATGGACTGGGGGTGGGGGAAGAGGATGCAGGGGGGAAGGGCGTGTTGAATGCACTGGGGGTGGGGGAAGAGGATGCAGGGGCAAGGGCGTGTTGAATGGACTGGGGGTGGGGGAAGAGGATGCAGGGGGAAGGGCGTGTTGAATGGACTGGGGGTGGGGGAAGAGGATGCAGGGGGGAAGGGCGTGTTGAATGGACTGGGGGTGGGGGAAGAGGATGCAGGGGGGAAGGGCGTGTTGAATGCACTGGGGGTGGGGGAAGAGGATGCAGGGGGGAAGGGCGTGTTGAATGGACTGGGGGTGGGGGAAGAGGATGCAGGGGGAAGGGCGTGTTGAATGGACTGGGGGTGGGGGAAGAGGATGCAGGGGGAAGGGCGTGTTGAATGGACTGGGGGTGGGGGAAGAGGATGCAGGGGGGAAGGGCGTGTTGAATGGACTGGGGGTGGGGGAAGAGGATGCAGGGGGAAGGGCGTGTTGAATGGACTGGGGGTGGGGGAAGAGGATGCAGGGGGAAGCGCGTGTTGAATGGACTGGGGGTGGGGGAAGAGGATGCAGGGGGAAGGGCGTGTTGAATGGACTGGGGGTGGGGGAAGAGGATGCAGGGGGGAAGGGCGTGTTGAATGGACTGGGGGTGGGGGAAGAGGATGCAGGGGGGAAGGGCGTGTTGAATGGACTGGGGGTGGGGGAAGAGGATGCAGGGGCAAGGGCGTGTTGAATGGACTGGGGGTGGGGGAAGAGGATGCAGGGGGAAGGGCGTGTTGAATGGACTGGGGGTGGGGGAAGAGGATGCAGGGGGAAGGGCGTTTTGAATGGACTGGGGGTGGGGGAAGAGGATGCATGGGGAAGGGCGTGTTGAATGGACTGGGGGTGGGGGAAGAGCATGCAGGGGCAAGGGCGTGTTGAATGGACTGGGGGTGGGGGAAGAGGATGCAGGGGGAAGGGCGTGTTGAATGGACTGGGGGTGGGAGAAGAGGATGCAGGGGGAAGGGCGTGTTGAATGGACTGGGGGTGGGGGAAGAGGATGCAGGGGGAAGGGCGTGTTGAATGGACTGGGGGTGGGGGAAGAGGATGCAGGGGGGAAGGGCGTGTTGAATGGACTGGGAGTGGGGGAAGAGGATGCAGGGGCAAGGGCGTGTTGAATGGACTGGGGGTGGGGGAAGAGGATGCAGGGGGAAGGGCGTGTTGAATGGACTGGGGGTGGGGGAAGAGGATGCAGGGGGAAGGGCGTGTTGAATGGACTGGGGGTGGGGGAAGAGGATGCAGGGGGGAAGGGCGTGTTGAATGGACTGGGGGTGGGGGAAGAGGATGCAGGGGGGAAGGGCGTGTTGAATGCACTGGGGGTGGGGGAAGAGGATGCAGGGGCAAGGGCGTGTTGAATGGACTGGGGGTGGGGGAAGAGGATGCAGGGGGAAGGGCGTGTTGAATGGACTGGGGGTGGGGGAAGAGGATGCAGGGGGAAGGGCGTGTTGAGTGGACTGGGGGTGGGGGAAGAGGATGCAGGGGGGAAGGGCGTGTTGAATGCACTGGGGGTGGGGGAAGATGATGCAGGGGGAAGGGCGTGTTGAATGGACTGGGGGTGGGGGAAGAGGATGCAGGGGGAAGGGCGTGTTGAATGGACTGGGGGTGGGGGAAGAGGATGCAGGGGGAAGGGCGTGTTGAATGGACTGGGGGTGGGGGAAGAGGATGCAGGGGGGAAGGGCGTGTTGAATGGACTGGGGGTGGGGGAAGAGGATGCAGGGGGAAGGGCGTGTTGAATGGACTGGGGGTGGGGGAAGAGGATGCAGGGGGAAGCGCGTGTTGAATGGACTGGGGGTGGGGGAAGAGGATGCAGGGGGAAGGGCGTGTTGAATGGACTGGGGGTGGGGGAAGAGGATGCAGGGGGGAAGGGCGTGTTGAATGCACTGGGGGTGGGGGAAGAGGATGCAGGGGGGAAGGGCGTGTTGAATGCACTGGGGGTGGGGGAAGGGAGTGCAGGTTGGGCGCGGGGTGTTGAATGGACTGGGGGGGTGCAAAGGAGGAGGGGGGGGCTGAAGACCGCGGCTCGGGGCGGGGACAGACATGAGCGGGTCCTGAGTAGCGCTGCGGGGGCGACCGGGAACGCAGTTGGGGGCGGGAAGAGGCCGGAACTCGCTGGGCGGGGCTATGATGTGGGGGCGGGGCGGACTGAGACATGCCCCGGGAGGCCGCACTCTGAGAATTACAACTCCCAGGATACATCGCTCAGGCTGGGCGTGTTACGGGCGCGAGACCAACCCCCGTCGCCCCTGGGTTAGTGGCAGGACTGTGATGTCACTTCCGCTGCGCCCGCCCAACCGAAGAGCGCCGGCCCTGCAATGTCCGATGGGAGCTGCGGACTGTGGCATGCAATGTTTCCCACAAGCCAATGCGGCTACTTTCCCTACTTTCTCTGGCCCCTCCCTGCCCGGTAGCAGGGCGGGGCTCCTGCCTCAGAGACGGCAGAATTCGCCGCTGATGCCCCGCCCCCACTAGGGAGAGGAGACCCTGCGCCAACCCCTCCCCCTGACACTCCTTCCAGTCTGCTCCCCCCCCCTCCCCAAAACCCCTCCACTCTGCTCCCCCCAACAGCAAATTTCCCAGCCGGCTTGTGCGGGGACAGGCAGGGGGACAGGCTGATGCTGTTGTTGCCTTCGAAAGTGCAGCGGAGCAGCGTGAGGGGGGAGGGGGGCGGCTGCCTCTGCTGCGTCCCGTTCACAAGCCCAGAGGGGCCGCGCGAGGATTTTCCGGAGACCCCGAGGAGCTTTCTGCCGCTCACTTCTGCGTCCCAGCTGAGTTCCTGCCAGTCAGTGGCCCCGCCCCCAGACCAGGCCCCGCCCCTGCCATTAATGACGGAGGCTGGGACCCGTTTGTGTGCAACACAAACCCACGTGTCACTCGCCGGGCCATTCAGTGCTCTAGCCTGCGGGAGCCGATAAAATGTGCCCCACGTTCCATCATTTGCATGCACCGCGCCAGGGAATGACGTCACTAGCAGCGGGTTAGTCTGGTGTAGCTGAAACAAAAAATACAGGTCTATGTAGCACTTTAAAGACTAACAAGATGGTTTATTAGGTGATGAGCTTTCGTGGGCCAGACCCACTTCCTCAGATCGAAAGTGGAAGAAAATAGTCACAACCATATATACCAAAGGATACAATTAAAAAAAATGAACACATATGAAAAGAACAAATCCAATGTCAGAACAGATAAGGGATAAGGAATCTTTCGGAAAATGCTTTTATTTTCCGAAAGATCCGCGTCTAGACTGGCGCTTTTTTCCGGCAAATCTCCGAGCCAGAAAAAAGCGGCAGCCATTTTATGCTAATGAAGCGGGAGGGATTTAAATCTCCGCTTCATTTGCAATTGCGATATGTCTAATTTGCATCCCTTTCACGGAAAAGGGATGCAGTCTAGACACAACCTAGGTGTGTGTATGGCCCTGCTTGCTTGGCCCCTAGAGCAACGGGCAGGTTTGTCTCTGTATCCACAGGCTACTATTGGGAGTCACTGACCCAACACTGTGCCCAGCAAAGTTTTCCAGTTGATATCCATTCTAAGGATGTTGAAGACTAGTCGACTACTCAACTACAGCCTCTTCCCGACTTACAAACCAGTTATGGACCAAGCAATTGGTCATAACTCGGTTCATTCGTAAGTCGGACCCCATAGAATTACTTGCAACCATGCTGTTCGTAAACGCGGATCGCGTTTGTAACTTGAGGTCCGCCATTTACAACAGCTTCGGTTGTAACTGCGAATGGTCGAAAGTCAACTGTTCACAACTCGGGGACCGGCTGTATCTGATAAGCATTTGCTTATTGGATAGTAATGTCCACTAGTCAACCCCCCCTCCCCACCTTGCTGCCTCTATGAAATAGAGGCAGCAAAGGGGGGGGAAGGAAGGAGTACTTTCAAATGGCAGATTCCTCTGGAATTTCCACTACATGCATCTGACGAAGTGGGTCTTTGCCCACGAAAGCCGATGTTCCAATAAATCATAAGGTGCCACAGGACTTCTCTCTCTCTTTTTTTTTTAGGGATGTTAGATATCGGGTAATTGAATACTCATGTAACTGCATCAACTGTTAGCAGTTACAAAACTATTAAATAGTCCCGGAGGGCAGGGGCAGCAGCCAGGGCGCTCCGGCTCCATTCCAGGGAGCCCCCTGGCCATTCTGTGCTGCCGCCTCACTGTAGGGTGGTAGGCGGGGGTTGCTCCACAAGGGCAGCTAGTTTCAAAACCAGCTTCCTATGTAGACCAGCTGCCTGTAGCCCCACATGGCTGCTTCTGTTACAAAGGCAACAGCGCAGGATGGCAGCAGCTCCTGTCCACCAGGCATCCAAACTCCTGGCAGACAGCGGCTGCTTGCTAGATCAGCCTTTGCCCACAGAGAGGTCGGCCTCTCTGTGGACAGGAGCTCATACAGGCAGCAGTGTGGGAAGGCAGGCAGCTCTGCAAAGCCAGCACCAGCTCCTGCCTGCCCCCTCTTGCCTCTAGAAGAGGCAACAAGGGGATTGACAGGTGGGTCCATGAAGCCAGCACACACAGTGCTCAAGCACATCAGCTCCCACCTGCCTCCTCCCACCATACTGCTTCCTCTGTATCAGAGGCAGCAGCACAGAGGTGGGGGAACGGGCGATCCAATGCTTGTGGGGCGCTTGTCATGAATCATGGCTAGTGTGAATGATTGGCATGACTGAATTAACAGTAAGTGAGCTGAAGAGAGGCCATACTAAGGTTCAAGTTAGGGCCTTCGAGGATTATGGACTTGTTTACAACTTTGAGAGAAAGGACTATGTGAAAGAAAAGACTGTGTGTGCTGAGGAGACAAAACGGTACAGAAGGAGGCAACATTCCCAGAAAAGGAGAAACAAGGGAGAGACCTAGTCAAGGACATTCTATTGTTTATCACTTGTGGTGAGGCAAGTAGAATTGGGTGAGGCAAGCAGGGCGCCTCACGATCGGTCGTGGTCACACTAGCAAAAAGGCTATGACATCACCCCATCCAGGTTGTGTGCAACCAGTGGACATTGTCCCACTTGACTGGCCCCCACCGAGGGGATATATACCACACCATTTTGCCCCATGCGTTAGAGTCCATCAATTTGGCATATTCAGGTGACCTGTGTATCAGACTTCCGCCTCAACCAAAGTTACCTGGGTTTGTCTCTGTATCCACAGGCTACTATTGGGAGTCACTGACTCAACACTCTGCCTAGCAAAGTTTTCCAGTTGATATCCATTCTAAGGATGTTGAAGACTAGTCAAGTCTACACTTGTGATGAGTGGGATGTGTGTATGAGAGCATGTGTGTTAAACTGGATTAAGAATTAGGCTGCTAAATTGGGGTTAGAGATTAGATTTAGACTGTTAACTATTCAAATTAAACATTGCTTTTAACCTGCCTTTTAATTGCTAATTACTAGACAGATATATCGCTTTTAAAACTGCTCCTGTATTGCTTGCAATAAAACTTGTTAAAGGTATATTTGAGCTACTGTGGGTTTTTTGTTCTGTGAAGCTGACCCAATGAGCCTTGTAGTGCGGCATGATCAACTGTACAACCATGCCCTCTTGTGACAAGCTGACTTAAAAGCTGGTTTACCACGGGCATCAGCTCACCTCTCCTCCCTCCTTGCTGCCTCTGATAGAGGCAGTGGGTGAGAGGGGAGAATGCACGTAATTGACAGGATTAACCAATAAATTTAGGCTTACTGGTTAATCGTGTAATCTTCTACACATTGACATTTCTAGAGAAAATCACTAATTCTGGTGTGGTGAGCTTAGCCCCTAACCAGCAAGCAGTGAGCAATACCTCTGAGCTGATAAGTGCTGGGAACATAACAGCTAAAAAGTCAGTGATAACATCTAACTCTAAAATGGTGATCAATAACTTAAACCATAAGATGTTAAATATGAATAAACTGCAACACTTACTCAAAAGAATATGAACAGAACACTAGGCATTTAGATTTATTTCAAAATTAAAAGGTTTGTGTATTTCTAGGGTAAAACATACATAAAAATGTGATGTAAAACTTATGTAAGTGATTGCTGGAACATGGATTAGAGACTACAGTAAAAACTTCCAGTCCCCCTTAGTACTGGTGCCTGCAGGACTAAGTATTTGCTGAGTGAGGCTTAGGTATAAATTAAGGCAATAATGCAATGAGGCTACAAAGCCTGTAAGACAGTACTTGAGCCAAATAAAGACACAAGGCCTAAAAAGCCTGAAGCATAAGTAGTAACTAAAAATAACCGTAGATAATACCATCTTTAACACTAAAATGCTGAAATGACTGAAGAGGTGACAGGTAGCCATGGGATACTAGTTCATAGCATCTGGAAATAAAGCGTTAGGCATCTGCTGATGTTCCTTTCCCTAACAACAAGGATGCCATGGTAACTGACTAACTTCTACTGCTAATGAGTGAGGTAAAAGGATTAAGAATTTAGGGAAGAGCATCCCAACTGTGGTGAGGTAAGGAATTACAAATAAGGAAAAGGACATGAAACCCCTACTACATATTGCATTGGGCACGGTGACAATGTAACACATTGCAGAAGTTGTATTCTAGCCTGTGTGCCTTGAGAGATGCCGTAGTGATGTTTGATGGTGAAGGAGAAGATATCTAAACCAGCCCTTTCCAAACAACCTGTAGCATGAAGTGGATGGATGCTTAGCTCATCCTGTATTATCTCTACTTGCTGTGCAGGATTAGAACGATTGTGACTCAGCTAGCCGTATTCATTATAAATACAGGGTGATTTTCTTAGTATGATTGTTGCGACCATGCATTTTTGGACTCCCAACTGAGCAGCAGTTCTCATAGTACTTTGCCTGTTCTTGGTACAAGAATCTATCCAATTTCAATGCTAAGTAAGGAAACTAAATTAGTAATATAATCACTCAGTCAGTAGATCCAGCACACGGCATGTTTTTCCTATTCTGATTAGGCAAATGCTTAAGAAAGTAAACCCACACTGTTGCACTGCAGTGGCAGGAAGTTAAATCCTCTACAGTTCTCTCCTAAAAGAATGTGGATCAAGCCATGAGGTCCTTGCAGGATTTTTACTCCATAGGTAAATGGATCCTTTTTTTGAGCAAGGACCTCAGGATTTGGCTTCATTCAATACTTTATTGTGGCAATAACACATTGTTGGAGGACCATCTCATGACTACTGAATTCTTTAGCCAAGAAAGAGTTAGATGTGGAGAGAGGGAAATACTGCAAGTCTGTCCAAATAAAAAGGTTGCTTACGAATGGCGCAATATGGCCCCAAATAAGACCAATATGGCTCAGTTGTTTCAGTGCAATATACTTTCAAATAAGATATATGGCATCTGTTTTTCCAAGGCTAACTCCATAGGATTCTACTGCTGCCAAAGACCCAAAGCATGTAATATTATTGTTGAAGCATTCACTGTCTACCCTTTCAATTGAAGATGAACTATTTCTTGCCCCCCCCCCCCCTTTTGCTCTTTGGGATTGAAATCTTTCACCACAGCAGCTCTATTATTGCCAATACTGGTGGTGTTCAAAGATGTGTCTTTTTCAACAGAGTTGGCTAATACAACCATCCGTGTGTTTGTGGAGCTCTTGACTCATAAGTAATACAACTGACCTTCCACATGAAACACACTGAATTTTTTAAAAAAAACCCACAATCATGGTTAGTTGTGTGTGCCTATTAAGCTGTGCATTTTATCTATGGAATCCTCATATCCCCTATTACTGTTGTATCAAGACACTGTCAATCAAAATCAGTTACAGACTAGTTTTTTGCAAAGAACTATTGTATCTGTCACACTTCAAGGGTCCCAGAGATAATGACATTTTAGATGCAAAGGCCCTAATTCAGAGAAACACTTAAGTACCTGCACAAAGATGTGTGTTATATTTATGCCTTAACACTTTAGTCCTTTGCTTATTAAATGATATTTAAAATGTACACAAAGCTTGTTTTGTCTTTAAAACATTCGTTTACTCTAACATTGAAAATTGCTCTAAATGTTAAAAAATAGACATGCAGTCCTAGTATTCCCCATAAAAGAAATGTTAAAAAGGGCCACCAAGCCAAAGTTTACACCTCCAAAATGAGATCAGTGCATGGGACATACATCAGAAAGGAGATACAGAAACTTATCAAAATGTAAGAGAAAAGGTAAAAAGTTCTTTACTGTTCTCCTGTTGCCAAAACATCTTAAGACTCAACAAGAACAAATCATCCAAAATCATCTGATATGAGTCTCTAAAACACACATCCCACTTTGACAGCTGTATGCTTCTAAGACTCCATCACCAAAATTAAACTCATGCAACTTGCAAACTAACTTCTACCTGAAAACAGTCATTAGGGTGGCGATCCTGTCACCCCCTTAACTATGGAAAGAGCAACCTCTCAGTTTAAGAATGCCACTTGCAGAGAACATGCACTATACATGCCCTGGCAGCTCTTACTACTCTCCAGACTCCCACAGACTGCAGGGATGCTCTATGGGGCTGGGGTAGCAGCGCGTAGCCGATTACACCTTTAACTGATAAGTCTGAGCCGATCGGTTCATGCATCGACTACACTGCCCCCACTTGCTGCCTCTGCCTGCCTGTGGGGTGAGGGGGACTGAGGGGCCCCAGGCTGGCGAGGAGGTAGGCGTGGGGAGAGAGAGGCTCTGGCCGAGATGTACCGGGATGAAACTCACAAGCACAGGCAGCACTTTGGAAACTACAAGTCCTAGATCGCATCCGGCACACTGGCATCATTTCCTCTTTCACCAACTTCCGTTTCCGCCTCGCTTTGCAAATGGAAACTCTAGAAAAAGCTTCCCCCGCCCAATCAGGAAGCGCCGGGCCCCGCATTGGACGCTGGGAGAGCAGGCTCCGGGCCCTGCCCCACTCACGTGCCGCTGGTCCCGCAGGGGGTTTTGGGAGATGGAGGCCGGGGTAAGCACATCTCCCACAAGCCACTGCGGCTCTCTCCGCCCCTCTGAGCGCCCCGAGCGGTTGAAGCTGGGTGGGGGCGCGGAGCCAGGGCACTAAGCAGGGGGCTCCCGCCGCCAGCGCCTTGCCCCTGCTGTGAGCAGAGGGGGCAGAGGGCTGTGCGGAGATCCCCCTCAGCAGGGGCCGGAACAGGGAACCGGCCCCTCTCCCCGCATGGTCAGTGTCCGGTTTAAAACCACCGGAGCCGGCGGTGGCGGTCCGAGGGGAAGGCAGATCTCGCTGTCCGCTGTTGCCGGGCTCAGGGGCGGCCGCATCCGTCCGTATCTCCAGACCAGCAAGGAGTCCTGGGGCCCCTTACAGAGCCAGAGTCATTCGGGCATAAGCCGTTGTGCGTAACGACCACTTCGCCAGATGCACTTCATTCTATCCCTGGGGGTTTATCAGCTTCTCCTATGGGCTGAAGTCATGGCCAATGGAAGCAGCAGCTGGGGTGAGGGGTGTGAAGCCAGGCAAGAGATAGGCATGAATCGGTTAATTAGACAATCTTTCTATTAAGTCGTCATCATTCATGTCTGTCTGTCATGGGATTTTCAAGTTGCCCCTCCAGCTCCTTCCCCTGCCAGAGATGGTCCTCTCCAGCTCTGGCTCCACCTGCCTTTGTGCTGGCAGCTCCAGCTTCCACTTCCCCTCCCTCCCAGCAGGCTGCCCCTGCCAGTTCTGGCTCCCCCAGCAGGCCACCAACTCTGCAGGCTGCCCCCGCCAGCTTGGCCTGCCTGTCTCCATGTCATGCCACACGGCTCCCAGCCTACGTGGCTTTGTGCTGTGCAGCTCCTGTCCCCCCCCCTTCCTCTGGCAGGCTGCCCTTCCAGCTCCTGCAGGCGCCCCACCTGCCTCCGTGCTGTGCAGCTCCTGGCCTCCACCAGCTCCCCCTGCCAGCTCCTCCAGGTGGCCTACCTGCCTCCATGCCAGCAGCTCTGGCTCCCGGTCCCCCAGCAGGCCACCAATGAGGCAGGCTGCCCCTGCCAGCTCTGGCTCCCAGCTCAAGACCAAGGGGGGGCAACAACCCCAGAGTTAGGTGGAGGGCATCAGCCCCAGAACCAGAGGGACAACAGCCCCAGAGCTGGGTGGAGGGCAGCATCCCCAGAGTTTTTTGGGGGTGAGTGTGTGGGGGGGAAGTCAGCAATCTTAGAGTGTGTGTGGAGGGGAAAGACCAAAAAGACTATCTATCTATCTCTCTATATTAAAAAAAAACTTTTAAAAATACAATTTTTCTAAAAGCGCACCAAAAGAGTAAAAATAAAGTTTTAAGTTACCAATTTAGGAGAAAGATTGGATGGCTAAGTACGATTCAAGGTAGTTGCTATCTGTTAGCCATCCAATCTTTCTCCTAAATTGGTAGCTGAAAACTTTATTTTTCCTCTTTTGGTGCTCTTTTAGAAAGAAATATATAGTCAAGTAACCTCATGAATTTTTATTGGTTAGTAGACTATTCTATAGTCCCCACAGGTGGAGCCTGCAACCACTGTATCAGAGGCAGCAGTGGAGGGTGCCAGGCAGAAGCTGGTCCAAGAAAGAAGCCAATTTAAAAATCAGCTCCCCTTCTGGACTGTCTGTCACCTAGTGATGCTGCTTCTGATAAATAGGCAGCAGCATGGCATGGCAGCAGCCCTTGTCTAAGGAGAGGATCTAAACTGCTGGACCCTGTGTGAGCTGGAAGTGAGCTGGGCTGCTGGCCTGCCTGCAAAAAATTTACTGGCAAGGGTGTGGGGAGAAAAATGCGTGTACTCTATAGCATTAAAATGAAAATAATGGACAGCGGGTTTAAAACAAACAAGGAAGTTCTTCACACAGTGCACAGTCATCCTGTGGAACTCCTTACCTGAGGAGGTTGTGAAGGCTAGGACTATAACAGGGTTTAAAAAAGTGCTAGATAAATTCACAGAGGTTAAATCCATTAATGGCTATTAGCCAGGCTGGATAAGGAATGGTGTCCCTAGCCTCTGTCAGAGGCTGGAGATGGATGGCAGAAAAGAGATTGCTTGATCATTACCTGTTCCGTTCATTCCCCCTGGGGCACTTGGCATTGGCCACTGTCGGCAGACAGGATACTGGGCTGGATGGACCTTTGGTCTGACTATTCTTATGTTCTTATATGTGTGCACACATGCACAGAAATATGTGTGGGCACACATAAGCATCCACCCCACAAACCCATGCATGCACTGACATGCGCGCAACCCCCCACAAAAACGCACGCATGCACGCACGCGTGCACATACACATATCCCAACAAACCATAGAGAAGTCCTCTGGGAAGCGACAGTGGTTGCAGGAGGAACTAGCCAATCAGGAGCCCAGAAGTCTTATAAGAAGAAGCTGCAGGATGGAGTCAGTTCAGTGTCTCTGGAGTTCTGAGAGAGTGAAAACTGGAGGGTGAGGGGTGACTGACTGACTGGCTGAGGGAGCTGGTTACCATGTGATGCTTACCAATAACCGGTTAACCAGTTATCCATTTGCATGTCTCCTCTTCAAAATTCCAATATATTTCCTTTTCCCCTATGGTGTGCTGTCCTTAGATTCCCAGCCAAGGGGCTGCCTGCAAGAAACAATCTAGAACAGCACATCTGTGTCTGCACACTGTTAACCAGCATATCTCTGCCTTCCTCCCCCAAAACCTACAGAGATGATCCATAAGAAAATTATAGCTGAAAATGTCAATAATTAGGGGAGTTTGTGTGGGAAATGGAGTGATAATAGAACTGATTTGAAATAACTATTTATTACTAGATTGCCAGGCTAATGCTGCAATACACCCCAACTGTATTTTAAACTCAATTCACTGTCTACAAATGCTGAAATAGTTGAGGAATTCCTTCCGCACTAATGTTTTTTGAAGTCCAGGACTTTTGTTGAGACTTTGTAAATCTCTAATTAAAAGATAATGTGTCTTCAAATAATATTTATAGTATTTCAATGCTGAGAATGGTGAGAATTTTGGTATTGAAGGACTGCACAATTAGTTCACTTGTTAATTTTCTTAGAGTTCAGATAAAAAAACAAAATACAAATCCCCCAACCCACAAAATAAAACCCTCACTTGAATTATTACTGTGCTCTTAAAAGGGCAGGAACAAATACAAACCAACACTAATGTAATCCAGGGAGCTAAACAGATCATATTTTTTAAAAAGCCGAACAATAAAAATTAGGTATGTTTGATTGTTGCATTAGTTTCTCTCTCTTGGAAATTCCCTGCAAATTATTTTAATTTCTTGTCTTTTTCAAAACATTTTTTTATTCTGGTGTTTACTAATTTTCTGCTGTTTTTGTTCTGATACTTTCTTTTCTTTTTAATTCTTTGGTAATTGTTTTTTTGTACTCTGTTTTTCATCTTTTTACATCTTTTTAAGACAGTCTTATGTTTTTACATTTATAGAATATATAAATGTATATATGTGTTATGATTTTTTTTTCTGGAGAGAAACTGGCTCAGAACCAACAATTGTTCCTAACAGGGCTGAGGCAGCTTGGTATTTGTGAGTCTGCCAACCTAGTACTGCAGTAGATACGTTGCATCCTGCACCATCCAACACCGAATAAAGAATAACTGTCATCCCTACAAACTGCCAATTGGAATCCTAGATTTAAGTTAGACAGCATTGAAGCCAATGAATTTGCAGCATACATCCTTAAACTGCCCTCTTTTTTATTTTGCTGTACTACTGTTCCTTTTTTGTTTACTTTATATAATAATTCTGTGCTTTTTGTTTGATAAAATGAGAAAAGACTTGTGACAACATGAGGTAAGGGAGAGGGGGCCCTTTGTTTCCTAAAATAAGCCTTATTTCCTAATGAATTTAAGATTTCTTGCAGCAGAGTTGAAATGGTGTCATCTTACTTAAGTGAAGTTTGTTGATCCTCTCTCCCCTTTTAGAGGCTATGTATTTGCATTCCAGCCTCATTTGGATATGGACATGTTAACCTCAGTACAAAAAGTAAACTGGCCCAATGCTGAGATCTCCCCAGAACTTTCAACTGCCTTTCACTTTTGGATCCTGGAGGAAAAAGATTTGAGATAACCCTATGTTGTGAAAGCCTTTAGATATACCACAGTTCTTCACAGACATGCATTAGCAGGGTGGATTTCTTTGCTATATAGCGGTGACATGATGTAATAACTGAAAAACCAACTGCAGAATCAAAGAAGGTAAAACCAACTGCAGAATCAAAGAAGGTACCACAGAGTTATTATTCAAGCTTGAGCCAGTGAAAGTAATATACCTATTGACTCTTATTTGTTCCAATGAAAGAAGAAAAAGAGAGAAAATGACAAGCATTAAATACTTGAGCTGAAAATAAATGTTTCAGCATTGGAATGCAACTCTCTCATCTATGTTATGATTTCTCTGTTAGCAGGTTCTCTGGAAAAAGGAAAGAAAGTTCCCTTTTTTTTAAAAGGCAGTAGACTAACCTTCAATGCAACCCAGATACTTAGAGATAAGAAAAGTTGTTCATTGGTATGGAAAGGTCACTAGGATGATTGCTAACAATGTTGTATGCAGTGTTTTTGTAGACTTGTTGGAATTACTCTTTACAGATTTGCTACAATTTTATTACTTTACAAGGCTAAAATAATTTAATAGGGCAGATTTCTAAAAGTAAATTACGTTAGATCTGGAAAAACTTAAAAAACAAGTCTTGGAGCATTTAAAGACTAACAAAACATGTAGATGGTATCATGAGCTTTCATGGGCACAACCCACTTCTGATGATGAAGACTGCAAGACTATTTTTTTTAAGTAGGACTGTCAATTGATGTGTGTTAACACTTGTGATTAATGCAGGGAAGGATTAACTTGTTACTTTTTTTAATGCGTTAATCGCAGGCGTTAATGCTGTGCTGCCCCTTTGAAGCATCGCTCCAGCACTTCAAAGGGGCAGCGCATTAGGAGCCGGGGATCAGCTGGAGAGCCCAGTGCTTTCAGCAAGTTTCTGGGCTCTGATGAAGTGACTTATCCTTCAGAAGATGAGTTCTTGATAGAAGACTCTATAATGGAACAGAAAATTATGTTTGACTTAACAGTAGATACATGGTATGGTTTCCTAAGTCCACAAGACTTTGGCAATACTGCATCTTGTCACCATTGTTCACTGTTGGCATTGATTGTCTGATGGCTTTCAAAAATGATTCCAAAAAATCATTGGTCATAACTTACAGTACAAATTTCTAATGAAAATAGTTAATAAATGTCATGGCAAAGATGTGGGAAAACACAGGGAGACTGAAAGAGGCACATTGGTTGGAGAATGATGCTACCCTGCAATCACCCTGCAATGGCAGTTTTTATCCTGAAGGGTGGGCCCCCCTCCGACCATTGTAACTTAGCCCACATCAGCGTTTCCCAAACTGTGGTCTGTGGCCCATTACCGGTCCTTAGGAAAAAAATACTGGGACTCAGAAATTTTGTTGTGAGAGCCCGCCTCACTGCCCCAACCCCCAAGATGAATGCTGTGCTGAACTCCCAGTATCAATGGAGGTAGCACAGGCTTCCTGCAGGGTCAGGGGGGCAGTTCTGCAACTGCGTGCCAGGTCCTGGAAGTGCGCAGGCTGCTCTTCCTCCTATCCCAGCAGCCGGCGTGGTACCTAAAACGCCGGTCCATCGCGCACTGGGGACTTTGTTCCCCTGCTGCCTTCCTGCACATTGGGGAGGTGGTGGGGATCCGGGACTGCACCGGCTCCAGCTGTTTGGGCGGCACGTGCTGCACTGGGGAGCGGAGGAGCAAGACGCGCGCTGCCCAAGCGGTTGGGGCTGGCACGGTCTGGGACTCCCCCTCCTGCTGCATAGGAAGGCATCAGATGTGCAATAGACCAGCGTGTCAGGCACTGCACCGCTGTTTGGGGGACAGGGAAGTAGCCCGCACACTTCCTGGGCCTTGGCAGCTACAGGATCTCCAGGTATCGGTCCCTGTCCCCTTCGCCCCCAGCACCCACAAGCACCCTGTCCCCTGCCCCAGCACTCATTGGCACCCTTCCCCAGAACTCTGTCCCAGCACTCACAAGCACAGTTGGGGCTACATTAGTGAGGTTTGAGGGTTTGGAGGGGTTCTATTTTTGTATCTCACTTGTGTGGCCCTGACTGACTTTTCTGTGGGCTAACACTGGCACTGGGGGCTTTGGGAGGACCAGAAACAATTTATTTGCATATTCAACATTTGCTTAATGAATATGCAAATAAATGTTACTGGTCCTCCAAAAGCTCGTGAATGGATTTACTGGTCCCCAGTATCAAAAAGTTTGGGAACCCCTGGCCCACATGCTTGCAATGCAACTCAGATTGGGTCTATCTGTCCTTCCATCTCTACAAGAATCATGGAAACACCAAATCTGGGTGGTGCTGCAGCCACATGGGTTGGGTTCCAATCCCAATCAAAGTTAGTTCTTCTGCTCCTCTATCCCCATTGGCAGAGGGGAAGATGTGCCAAACTTGAGGAAAGGATCTGCTTCTGTGGGGGTAGGAATTACCATAGACTTCATTAAAAGTTATGATTAATGTGAACACTGCCACCTTCACACCAAATATATAGTCTTAGTCATAGCCATCAAGCAGCCTCAACTCCAGATTACAGTCAGCTCAGTATTAACCTGTCTGGGTAAAATATTGAACCAGTGACAATTATCAAATATATGTGAAGTGCTATAGACAGCAATGGAGGATATTTGAAAGATGTGGATGCTTGTATACCAACAGTGGCTACCATGTTTCAGGCCCTTCAGTCAAGAGCAGGGGTGGGCAATAATTTTTGAGGCGGGGATCGCTCCAAGATTTTGGAAAGTGGTTGAGGGCTATACTCTTCCATGATATTAATGGAGATATGGGGTCTGGAATGGAGGTTGGGTGCAGAAGGGAACTTGGGTAAGGGACTGGGGTGCAGGAGGGAGCCTGGAGCCTGGGAGGGAGTTGGGATGAAGCAGGTGGTTGTGACCTAGGACAGGGGACTGGAGTGCAGGGATTTGGGATGTGACCTAGGGTAGGAGGGGATTGTGATCTGGGGCAAGAGACTGGGGAGGGGGGGCAGATCTAGAAGGGGGTATGGCTGTAAGAGGGGGACAAAGGGTTTGGGTATATTGAGTGGAGGGAGGCAGGGCAGAGAGTTGGGGCAGGAAAGGGCTGTGGTGCCAGAAGCAGGCTGGGGCCAACAGACTTACTTGTTAGCTGCCAAACTAGCCTGCCTGCCTGCAGAGCTTAAAAGGTTCCAGCCAGCCTGCTTACCTGGCCATGTGCTTCATGAATAACTGAACCCAGGAGAGGGGGGCTAGATTTTTAGCTGCCTGTTATTCCAACAACGAGCTCCCATTGGCCAGTTTCTGCCAGAAATCAGCCAATGGGAATGTGCTGGGGGGGTGGGGTGGCTCCTAACATTTTCCCCCTCCCCTCCAGTTTTAAAGCAGAAACAGAGCCCTGCAGCTGTGTTTCTGCCTGGTGTACGGGGCTGTGGGCAAGCAGGGGAGCCTGTCTGGGGCTCCCTGCTGCCTCTGCAGGCTGGATCTGGAGGCTTGGCCAGAGCTGGCCCACATTTTGGCACCTGAGGTGGGGAGCTCAAATGACGCTCCCTCGCTTGGGCCAAAACTTTGAAAGGTCTCAATTCTGCCTTCTTCCTGTTCTACTCCTCTCATGGTACTGCTCTACTACCTACATATGTACCAGCAACAGACACAATTTTCTATACTCTGGGTCCTAGTGGCGTCCCTCCCACCCCGTCTGGCACCTGATGTGGCTGCCTCAGGTCGCCTCATGGTAGGGCCAGCCCTGGGCTTGGCGGGCCAGATCCGGCCTGTGGGCCGTATTTTACCCAGGCCTGGTCAAGAGAGTCTGCAGAAAAGTTGTGACATCAAGCTGTCCGCAAAACTACTAATCTACAGAAGCACATTTATACCAATTTTATTGTACAGCTGTGATATGTCTGTGCTGAGAAGAGCTTAAGAGCAGCAATTTGACATTTTAACTCTTTGCCACCTGCTCTGTGTTAAGCAGCAGGACAAGAACAGCAATAAGAATATTCATAGCTGAACTCATCAACTGCCTCCATCCACACTGGATTGGTGCTGGCACGTTTCTTGATGTGGACCTATTATTAGGATGGAAGAGTCATTAATTGCAAGGTATCTTTTCTGAGAAATGCTGCTATATGATCAGGAATCATGAGGTTGCCAAAAGTTTTGGTGGCACAAGATGACCAATGACAGGCATAGACTGAACATTCAGCCAGGCTGTTTTAAGGACTTAGGTAGAGAATGATCTGCATGACATTTGAGCTGCAAGAAGGCTATCTCTTTGAAATTCACTTTGATGTTGCTTGACAATTTTGGCTCATGGATGTTTAATAGACAGACGTGTAGGTGTGTTCTTCTTGGTAATTAAAATCTGACTGAAGACTATTCACAGCTGCCTATACCTGTAGGCTGTGTCTACATTGGCACCCTTTTCCGGAAAAGGGATGCTAATGAGACAAGTCGGAATTGCAAATGCCACGGGGGATTTAAATATCCCCCGCGGCATTTGCATGAACATGGCTGCCGCTTTTTTCCGGCTCGGGGCTTTGCTGGAGAAAAGCGACAGTCTAGACGGGATCTTTCGGAAAATAAAGCCTTTTTCGGAAGATCCCTTATTCCTGATTTTAAGAGGAATAAGGGATCTTCCGGAAAAGGCTTTATTTTCCGAAAGATCCCGTCTAGACTGGCGCTTTTCTCCGGCAAAGCCCCGAGCCGGAAAAAAGCGGCAGCCATGTTCATGCAAATGCCGCGGGGGATATTTAAATCCCCCGTGGCATTTGCAATTCCGACTTGTCTCATTAGCATCCCTTTTCCGGAAAAGGGTGCCAATGTAGACACAGCCATATAGAAAGAGAGTCAAGGCTTTGCTTTCTCTATTTACTAATTTTAATTTTAAAGTAAGATATTTGCCAACATAATATTTATTGATCACCCAAAGGTATATAAGGGCACTTAAATACACAAGGTTGTATTCATTTTTAATTAGTTTATATTTGGGAACAATTCTTCTAAGGATAGGGTGGGGCACTTAATTGTAGATTATGTTTTAAAGGCTACTGGAAGACCTGTGTTGGAGTTTGCCTGTGAGTATGTCTAACCTATAGGCTAAAGTGTGTCTCCGAACAGCCTTAGACAGACTCAAGCTTGCTCTGCTTGAGATAATGCCCTAAAATTAGTAGTGTGGCTGCTTTAGCACAATCAGTAAATTGGGTGATGAGCTCCCCAACTCCTAAGGTCTATTATTGGATGGCTAGCCCATGTTGCCAATCATGCTATAATAGCCCTACAACTATTTTTAGTGTATTAGTGCAAGTAGAGATCATATTCATCTGTCCACACAGGCTCACAGGCAAGTTCCCACATGCAGTGTAGATATATCATGTGACCAAAGCACAGGAGATCCTGCTGATGTAAAATCTAAAATGTCAGAACTTGATCTGATAAACCATATTCAGGAGGACTGGATGCTTCAAGGTGTTGCCAATGTGCTAGAAATCTTTTAGAAATCTTTTAATACAGTTGTTGCAAATGTGTGCAATGCAACTAATCCCCACCAATGTTCTACTGCAGCTAGCCAACAATTTCCAGAAAATATTCTTTTAACCTGTTTGTTTTGCACCTTTGAAGTTAATATTAGTATTATCAGCTGACATGCCAAGAGTCTTATCAATGAGTCTGCTGTGGTTCAGAACAGAGAAAACATAATCTTTTAATTGGTCACTTGTCTCACCTGGCAGGACATCAAATTCAAGAAGTTTCCCATTAACTCCAGAACTTTCATGAATAGGGCTCAACAAATAATGCAATCTACTCACTCATGGTGAGTAGATTGCAAACCGGAAGAGACACGAAGTTTCACTCAATTCCCATTGCAAAATCTTTTGAGCTTCTGGAACAAGAATATTTTTCACAATTGCTTTGCTTTTTGTTCGTGCTGATGCAAAATTTAGGTTCAATGTGGAAATTAGCTGAGAAGTGCAATCTAAAGATCTGAATTTACCATGTGATATGCGATTACCACTTCCTTTACCCCAAGCTCCATTTTAACAGAATCATCTTTTATAATAAATTTCTTCATTGAAGCACTGGAAGCTATAGAACTGACAGATAAGTGATATCATATTTTCCATCATGAGCAACGTTTATCTATTACATTGGATGCCAAATGTTACATGTGGATTGTCACGTTTCTTTAAAAAAAGGATATTCCTTTTGCAAAGCCTTGTTAAATGTGCACTTTCTTTTCTTGCCATTTGCACTCATTTTGACACTAAAATAAAATGTTACTATTAAACTAGGGAGCTGTGTCCTCTTCTCACTACACTCACCAATCTCCCTCCCCCCAGGAAGTACGTACGCCAACCACCCTCTCTGGCCACTGCGCTCACCAACCCCCCTCTCTCTGGCTGCTACACTTGCCAGTCTCCCTCCAAAAACCCCCAACCCTCACTGATGTGGCCCCCAACTGAAACATCTCACTCCCCTAGTGCTCCAGCCCCATGGTGGGGGGAGAGGCAGGGAGGACTGAGGTTCAAGGCCTCAGGCCAGATTAACTCTTCTGGGGTTCCAAGGTTAGTGGATTTTGTGGGCCTCCACTAGGCTCTGCGGTGGGGCCAAAAATGAGGGGTTAAGTGTGTGATACAGGGCTGCCAGTGAGCGGGATATGGGTAGGGATGCAGGATCTGGGTGGGAGGGGCGAGGGTGCAAGGTCTTGGTGGGAGGTAGGGTATAGGAGGGGGTCAGGGTTTAGCGTCTGGCCAGGAGGAAAGGTGCAGAAGTAGTCTGGGAGTAGGGTGTGAGGCTGTCAAGGCTGTTCCTCACTCTAGCATTCCCAGTGCTGAAGGTGGAGGCCCAGGGCTTTCCCTCCCTCCTGCCAATATACTGGAAATTCCAGGATATTTTGATGGTTTATGGGGACAAGACAGAATATTTGAAACTGGGACTGCCACGGAAAATCCAGCACATAGGGTCCGTGTACCTATAGTTAGCTGCCCTTTCTGACTACTGGCACTATATTAACACTCTTCTGTTCTGTAATTTCCCTAATATTCCAAGATTTATTATAAATTAACTTCAGTGAACCAAAGATCTCAGTTAAGTCTTTTAGGAGTCTGGGGGGGTCCAGTTATCCAATACTTCTGACTTAAAAATATTTATCCCTAATAGACCTTCATTTACTAAGTGCGTCATCCTCCTATGATACAAGTACATGCTCCTGCTTGTTTTAGAATGCAGAACAGAAACAGGGTATGTCTACACTACCCTCCTAGTTCGAACTAGGAGGGTAATGTAGGCATACCGCACTTGCTAATGAAGCCCGGGATTTGAATTTCCCGGGCTTCATTAGCATAAGCGGGGAGCCGCCATTTTTAAATCCCCGCTGCTTCGAACCCCGTGTAGCGCGGCTACACGGGGCTCGAACTAGGTAGTTCGGACTAGGGTGCCTATTCCGAACTACCGTTACTCCTCGTGAAACGAGGTGTACCGGTAGTTCGGAATAGGCACCCTAGTCCGAACTACCTAGTTCGAGCCCCGTGTAGCCGCGCTACACGGGGTTCGAAGCAGCGGGGATTTAAAAATGGCGGCTCCCCGCTTATGCTAATGAAGCCCGGGAAATTCAAATCCCGGGCTTCATTAGCAAGTGCGGTATGCCTACATTACCCCGCTAGTTCGAACTAGCGGGGTAGTGTAGACATACCCACACTGATTAAACACTTCTGGCTTTTTTGAGTCATTATTACACATTTTCCCATTTTTATCTACTAATAGGCCTATAGGATAGCTAGGATTTTTGTGGTTTTAATATACTTTAAAACTCATTACTATCACTGGCTCTGCCAGACATAAATTAGTCTTTTGCTTTTCCTATGGGCTTTCTACGATCATTTCAATTTTTTTGGTTGATAGCTATCTATTTTGGCTTTTAACTGTTTTATATATTACTTTTTTTATTTTTAATTGTTACCTTTACTTTGCCCCTGAACCCAGAAGAGTTTTTAGCCAAAATTGTCCTTTTTCTTTATTGCACATACACAGCTTTTTGGCCAGCTAATGAAATCTAGTGTAAGAAATCCAAACTGTCATTAACATTTTCTATTTTTTTCTCCCAAACAATTAAGTTAATCACTTTTCTCAGCATGGGAAAGTCTAGCTCTTTTGAATCATCCAACTACATCTATTACTGGTTGAGCTTTTCCTCTGTGTGGTCAGAGGAAAAACTTAGAACTTATCAGTGTGCATGAGTAGTAATCCCAGGTGTCATTTTTGTACAGCGGTTCTTCAAGAGAGGTGCGGGGGGAGGGGGGCAGAGCCACCAAACAGAGCTGGAATTAGATTTGCTGGGGCCCAGAACAAAAAGCTGAAGTCATGCTATAGGCTGAAGCTCTGAGGAACCTAACTTTGGGGGGTTCCCTATGGGGTGGGGAGAAAAGCAGTTGTTGTGACCCTAGGGGATTTTGGTTTTAGATAGCTTCAGAAAACGGTTGAGCCTGTCGCCCCTACTGCCCCACGCGTTAGTCGCCGTGCTCCAGGGCGCGAGAGGGCAGCTCTGAGTGTGGCGGCTGCCCGGCGATGGGCGACATAGCGCCGGGCGCTGCAGAACTCAGAGCAATGTGACTTGCAGTGCCGGGCGCGTGTCGCTTGCAGGCAAGAGCCCCGCAGGAGGGGCTCCCAGGCTCTGTGCAGCCTCAGCCGGGGTGATGCCGGGGGACTGCTCCCTGCCCCGCACAGTAGGTAGGGCGTCTGGAGGGAGCTCGGGGATCCGGCGGCCTCGCGCCGACCTACAGCTCCAGCTACTGCGCAGCTCGGAGGGAAGGGCGCGGAGTGATGCCCGGCTGGGGCCATGGAGATGAACAGCGCCCCGGACACTGCCACGCCCTCTCTCGGCGCGGCCCAGCGGTGAGTGCGGGGCGGGAGCCGGGCCGCTGGGCTGAGAAGCTAGCGGGGAGGCGGGCTGGGACACAGGCCTCCGCTGGAGGAGCAGGCGGCGAGGGAAGAGTCGGGAGCTGAGGCACAAAGCGCCAGTCGGGGAGAGCTCTGGGCCCCGCTGGCCTCGCGCTGCCGGGAGCTGGACCTGGCTGTAGCCGGACCGCAGCCTGGGGACACCCTGCAGAGCTGGGCTTGCACCGCCCGCTTCCCCCTCACAGACCCGGCAGAGGGATCCCCTGGTGTCGACGTGTCGCGTCCATAAACTCTGTCGCCCGCAGCCAAAGCGAGACCAGGAGTCCACGAAGGGCGTCAGCTTCCCGCGTGTGTGTGTGGGGGGGGGGGGGAGAGGGTAGATTGGCGAGCAAGGCTGTAGGGGGCACCGACTACGTGACCCCTCCACACGGCTTCCCTACCTTGTGGGTGGCCGGGGTAATGTCCTTCCCTCCTTGGACCCCTCAGGCGTCGCCCCTGGCATCAGCTCTGGACTTACTGCCATAAGCAGACCTAAGTAGGCAGTCTTCATCTATGCTATTCAGATAGCTGATATTGTGTAACTTAGGTATAGATGAGGCCTTAGACATACACTATTAGGGCTTGGCTATATCAGAAAAGATTTACCAGTTTACATCCGTTTTAACTCATGTTGCCAAATGAAGTAAAAGGAGGGTTAATCCAGTGTAAATGCATTTGCCTAGGAATTGGCACCAGTTTTATTGGACTGATTTGAAAACAGTTAAAGTAGCACAACTTTTCTAATGTAGAAAAGTCTACAAGGCAAAATAATGAGTGGGTGAATCAAATAAGGTGTGTGTGTGGGGGGGGAATTAAGATGGATAGAAATAGTATGAGCTTGACTTGTTCTTGTGCACATAGCTAGACTATGAAAATCCATGGGTGTAAACCTTTTTTGGATCAGGGGCCACTGATGCACAGAAAAATCAGTCCAGACCTACACACAAATGAGAAAATAATTCTCGCTGATGTGGCCCCCAACTGAGAAGCAGAAAAGAGAGAGACACCCTTCACTCTTGCAACTTGGTATGGAAGTGTTCCCCTCACACTCCAGCCTCACAGAGGGAGGGGTGAAATTTAGGGCTTCTCTCGAGGGCCATATTAACTCTTCAGAGGACCTGGGGATAGTAGATTTTTGTGGCCCTCCCCTAAGTTCTGGAGTGGAACCAAAAATGAGGGGTTCTTGGTGTGGAAGGGGGCTGCCAGGTGGTGTGGGGTCTGGGTGCATTGTAGGGTGTAGGAATGGGCTGAAGGTGGGAGTCTAGGGTCTGGGCAGGGGTAGAGTGCAGGAGCAGGCTGTGTGGGTACATGGGAAGTGAGGTGCAGGAGTGAAATGGGTATGTGAGGTTTGGGAGGGAGAGAGGATACAGGAAGGGGTAAGAAATTGGGGTACTTTTGTGGCCAGTCTCCCATTTGGTGGGATGTCATAGGGTTAGTCATAGGTTAGGGAGTAGAAGTTTTTTGTTGTTATACAACTTCTTTTTGATATTTAGATCATATAAGATCTACTGGTTGATCCAAGGTGGTCTCATGCCATACTCTCTATCTTTCCTTTGCAGTGAAATAGTTTGCTTTTGGGCCCTTAATTATGTCCTTTTAAAAATTGCCAACTCTCTTCAGTTGTTTTTCTTCTTAGTCTTGCTTCCTATGAGACCTTACCTACCTGTTCTCTGAGTTTACTAAAATCTGCCTTCCTGAAATCCATTGTCTCTATTTTGCTGTTCTCCCTTCCAGCATTCTGCATTCCACTTTCAAAAACCCTATTTCATACCCTAAAAATACCAAAATTGACTACAGAAATGGGGGTAAACTAAATAGTTATGCACAAAAATAACTAAAAATTGAAGACTGATGTGGCGGAGCTGCTCACACTTCAAACAGCAGCTGCAGACTGGCGAGACTGACTGACCTTGTGCGTTTCTTGTTTTGGGATGATGCGTGGAGTCTTCATTGTACGCTGTTGTAAATGCAAACCGAAAACATAAATTGGGGTTTTTTAGGAGCTATCTTGCATGAAAAAAATGGTTGTAAATGCAGGGGATCGTAAGTCAGGGGTCACCTGTATATTATAGGTAATACTGTCACTGAATCCTGTTAATGTTACATAACATTTCTCATTGTAACACACGTTTTCAATTGTTTAAACATGGGCATAGTTATAAATAATTCAGCTTAACTCTTTACATGTTTGGACACTGCCTTATGTTTTTCTTTTATAGCAAAAACAATTCAGCCTATTCAGAAATACAGGTATTTTGAACATTACACTCATTCTTTTGATTAGTTTTTAAAAGCTCTTGTGCCTTTGGATTTGGAACAGGAACCTGAAATTTGGAAGGGGTTTGTCTAAGAGTTAGGGTACGTCTACACTACAGATAGCGTTTTGCTATTTTGAAATAGCGTGTCCACACAGAGTGGACCCTGAACCGAAGTTAAGGCTGGCCGGAATCAGTGCCGGCAGGGCATCAGGTTATGCCTTAGTGTGTGGGGCTGATTCCTGAGGCTAACTCAGCTCTGTACTTAAAGGGACCCTACCCTCATCTCGGACAGACAATTCTCAGGGTTCCCCACTTGCTTGTCTACCTCGATGAGGGACAGCAAAGCAGTCCTGTCTTGGAGTGCTCTGAGTGCCCGCACTCGGGACACCACAGCACTCGGCCACATGGAGCCAGAGCTGCCCCGGGCACGCCGGTGTGTCTCGTGGGGTTGTTGCCATCAGCCTGGCTGCACTTGCTGCCATCCAGGGGGTCCATGGGGGACTGTCAGGATCCAGGAGGCCCTGCGGGAGAGCATCTACCCCTCAGAGCCCTCAGAGCTACCCCTCTCCTCCCCACCAGGGGCTCATGCTCATTCCTCCCTCACGTCCTTCCACTTACCCCTCCCTAGCTCCCCTTCCTGATGTCAAACAAAAGACACGTATGTTCAAAAATAGAAACTGGGTTTATTGAACAAAACTGGGGGAGGGGGATGAACCTCTGGGGAGACTGGGGAAAGGAGGTGGGAGGGGAAGAGAGAGGGTGGGAGAGGGGAGGAGGGAGCTGGAAGGGGGAAGCAAGGGGAAGAAGGGGGAGGGGAAGTTCAGGGCCCAAGGTTGGGGGTCTCACTGAACCAACTTGATTTTCCTGCAAACCCACTCCTGGGTTCACATGTGGCCTTTGGTGGCCAGGTTGGCAGCTATCCTGTCATAGACGGCCATGTTCCTCCGTCTAGTGCGGAGATCATGGATGTTGGGGGCATCCCCCCAAACCCGAGTAAGGTCCATGATCTCCACCCTGGACCAGAAAGGCGCCTGCCTTCTCCAGCCCCTGCCAGGCTCCTGGGAGCTGGCAGACTGCTCCTGGGGAGCGGTGGAGGGCTGGCTGCCAGTGGCTTGCTGCCTCATGTTTTGGGGCCACTGGGTCAGGGGCCCCGGTGGCCACTTCTGGCTTTGGGCTGGCAGGTTTGGAGCTGGCACAGGCACCCCTTTAATGGCTCCAGGGCTGGGGGAGAGGACAGTAAGTTTTCCTGGTTGTGCCCAGAGTGGCCACCAGGGCTCCCTGGGAAGGTCTGGAGGCCCCCTATTTTGAATTAAGTGTCTACACAGCACTTAATTTGAAATAGCTATTTCGAATTTGGCATTACTCCTTGTAGAATGAGGTTTACCAAATTCGAATTAAGCACTCCGCTATTTCGAATTAATTTTGAAATAGCAGTTTGCATGTATAGATGCTATTAAAGTTTATACGAAATAATGACTGTTATTTCGAATTAACTTTGCAGTGTAGACATACCCTTAGAGAAGCAACTTTTGTTGTACCTGTGAAAATCCACTCAGATTTAGCCAATTTACAAACCACAGCAGACTGCTGTCTGTATGCATGAAAGAGAGTTTGTTAGAGTCTTGCTACTAAAATCTATGAAAACTCCATCTACACTACATGTGTTGGTCAGCCTCACTGAGCCTCCTGAAATAACTATACAGACCAGAACAGACTTTCTTGATGGGAAAGACAGTTGCAGCCTATGTAGGTGCAGGATCTCATAAGTACTCTTTCCCTTTCTCGTTTCTCCCACTTTTCATTCTGCTGTTAGTAATCACTTTTCATAGACTCACAGGGTTGGAAGAGATCTCAGGAGATCATCAAGTCCAGCCTCCTACCTAAAGCAGGACCAACCCCAACTAAATCATCCCAGTCAGGGCTTTGTCAAGTTTGGACTTAAAAACCTCTAGGGCTGGAAATTCTACCACCTCCCTAGGTAACTCATTCCAGTACTTCACCATCCTCTTAGTGAAATAGTTTTTCCTACTATCCAACCTAGACCTCCCCAACTACAATTTTTCTTGTCTTAAAGTAGAGAAGATATTTGGGACAGGAAGTGTCTACCTGCATGATTGCACAAGGTCTGGGACAATGATGTGTTATGCTGATTGGGGCATTTGGGTACTGTTTTTATTTATTTATTTATTTATTTTATTTAAATATTTTTCAATACATATGTGGTTATAGCACCTGCGAGTTACCCGAAGCTCAGTTGTAAAAGGTATATGAAATTCATAGGATGTTAACATAAACATGGAAAAATAAGTCAAGTTGTTTGACAGTGAATATTATAATAGGTGCAAGGAAACCATACAGAGACTCTATTAGTTCAAACAAAATGGCCTATTTAATACAAGTCAAGGACCGTGGAGAGATCGTACTTTGAAACAAAAAAATTAGGGAACAAAGTTATCTGTCCCAGTTTTGGCTTACTGAAATGGATTTATATGCCAACCACTTTTCTACTATTTGGGGCTCTTAAAGAGATTTTGAAGAGAAGAAAAATCTTCCTTCAGCTATCTGCCAGCATTGAAAGTCATATAGAGGACTTTCCTCCTGAGACAAATGTGAGTTGGCCTTGTTCTTGTTTAAGAAACTTTGTTTTCATCTGTAAGGGCTGAAAATTATCACCTTCTCATGACATCCAGTACTCAGCCCTCTAGTGGAGATTGCTAATAACCAGTACAGGCTGCCCTTGACTTGCGACGTGATCAGCTCAGGGGATAACATCGCAAGTCAGGGATGTCAGAACTCGAGCCCGCATTTACAACAGGCATTGTAAGCCATCATAAATGCAGGCCTGAGGATGTAAGTCGGAGGATTTTGGCCTCTTCTGCCCTTACGGAAAAGGTTGCAAGGACGGGGGGTCATAAATCAGGCCGTCATACAGCAGGGGCCTCCTGTATTGCAAAAGTTGTAAGATCTTGTATTGTATTCCCTTCCCTTGCTGTGTTGTTTTCTGCCCCACTGTTTCTTTCCTGTTCTATTTTACTCTCTTAGCTTTTGATCAAATCCTGAAGTCAGCTGTACTGCCTTCAGTCATTACTTCCTTGTCTAAGGATGCAGCCAGATGATGGCCCTGATCACAGCACAATTAATCAAGCTTCAAATAGTGGGTGTCGTGGTTGACTTGCCAGCCAAAGGATCTAACCAGTGGTTCAATGGTTCAGAATCATGAACAAAAGCCTTAATTTACCTTACTTTTCTATCCTAATTCTCCTCTACTTTATGTCTGTTTGTTAAGAACAGAGCAAGTGAATTCCCTTCATATTAGGATTGAGAGTAAAATTAACCCTTTCCTTTTTTCATCAGAGAAAAATTGATCTGAAAAATAGAGTCTGATACTTTGACTCCAAAAGAAAAGAGGCTTTGGTAAGGTCTGAAACTTTTTTGCATAATCACTCAGTGTCTGTATAAATGCTTGTTTTAATTTCTTGGAGTTTTTAAAAGTTTAATCAGTATATTTTGAATGAATGATTTTGCGTGTTTTATCAAGTAACAGAGTAAACCCAAGGCCTGCAAGTTGGTCTTACTCAGCTTTCTCTTCCAATTCTTTAGCCATTTTTCAAACAGTAAGTTTGCATCCAGGCATATATTCAGCTTTGGTAGATCATAGCAGCGTTGAGTGGTCCTTGGGAAACAGTGAGGCCACTGGGTCTTTTCAGCCTACCATAAGTGGCATTTCTCCATTCCATCTGTGCTTGCACAATACACCAATGCAATGTGGTTCATAGCTGCCCTCCCAGCCTTCCCTCCCCCCCGCTCCAAACCCTTTCATCATGCTACAGCTTCTATTGGGAAAGCTCTGTAGAAGAGATCAGGTTCATCAGCGCTCAAGATGTCATGCAGCTGGACTTCTGTAGAAGGCTGGATAAGATGTCCATCCTCCATTCAGTAGCTGTCAGAAGATCAGTGTTTTGTTTCTTGTCACACACTTTATGCGGAATGGCAATGTGCTGGGCTTTCTATTGACTAAGCCAGTCATCTGAAGGGTTGAACTCCTCCCCTTTCTCTGCTGCCAGCTGTCTAGCTTTCCGTTTCTGCATTGGCTTGGAGAGTTGAGTGCCTTGGCCAAACTTATGCTGAAACCAGAGCTACAGGGTTTCACCAACATCTGCCTTCTTTCTATTGTGCTGATGCTTGCAGCTTTGGGTTGTTCTGCTTCTGTGTTCCTGTAAAACGTTAGGGCTGTTCTTCAGAATGGGTCAAACAATTGCCCTTCAGATGCCAAATTTCTTGGCTACCTGCATTTGTTTAGCACTGGGCTTGCATGAGAACTTGAGGGCCCAAACTTTATTGGTGAAAGATAGGTCCAAGCATTTGGCAGCCATTATACACAGCTGAAATGTTTGAGCTAGTTCTTAGAGCCAGGAAATTGATTATAGGTGGGAACTCTCCTCTAAAAACGTTGCGAATAATTGGCATGCATATCCAGTATCTGAATCCTACTAACATCCTATAATGGGACAGGATTGGTTCCTGACAGTATATTGCCATTAATTAAAGTTGCTATTATCAGTATTGCCTTTAACTGAAATCTACTGTAATTTATTTTTAAAGACATAGTTACATACCATGTAGTGTAATCATAGCATGTGGGATAATCTGTTTATATTAATTTGTGTAGCAAGTGGTAAAAATGTCAAAAGTATGTAAATCTCACTTTCACATGTGATATAGGTGCTTTTGAAAATCCTATGCAAGATCAGGAGTGTAAATAATTGTTTAATTAGTTGTTTAACTGGTTAACCACCTGCCTGGCCTGGTGTTCTCCAACACAGCTAGCTATGTTTGTGTGTATCCTGCTGGCCTGTCTGGGCCGAGTCAGACTGGCCGGGGTTGGGGCATGACTGGGGCCCCATCTGCCTGCCCGCCCTGCTCTACTGGGGCTGGGGTTACACTGCGCTGCCCCACATGGTGAGCTGTTTATAGTATACTGATACTGTAGAGTCTGCAGTGCAGGATGGCAGCCAGCTCCCCAGAAGCAGGAGCAGCAGCTGGAGCTGGTGCTCGCCAGGAGCTGACTTATACTACAAGCTGGCTCCTGGGGTGCACCGGCTGCTGGCTCTGCTTCTGGGGATCCAGCTGCGCTGCGGCCTCTCCAGAGGCATATACAGCAGAGTTCGTAGCACAGGGTAGCAGCTGGCTCCTCAAGAGTGGGGATGGCAGCTGAAAGCCGGGATGAGAGAGAAGAGTTTAACTAGTTAATCACTTAGATCCCTATCCAGGATCTGAATTACTTCCACATAACTCAGTTCTCTTGGTCAGTTTTCCATACTTTGCTGAAGAATTTTTTTCTGTGTGTGTGTGTGTGTGTGTGTGTGTGTGTAAGTGTAATTTATATAAACGGGGTGGATGAATGGATATAGACTACATGATGAAGTAGTGTAGCATGAAGGAATAGTTGGCATGACTTTGGGATGGCAACTATATCCATCAGAAGTTTTGCTGCTCGTAGAATGTGGGTCATCTTAAATGAGTACCAGCAATACCTCGCTGTATTTTCTGTATAATCCTTATATTTGAGAGAGAAAATTTTAGAATTATTTTGACCAGTTTTAAATTTTTGATTAAAGCTGTTTCATTTGTATTCTTCCACCTGAATCTATGTTGCCTTGAGTCCAACCACACGGAAGTTAAAAGGAAATAAAATAACAACTAAGGCATTTTAAATATCTGTAAATACAACCACAAATAACTTCTATATTAAAAATTGTAATTTTAAATGTTGGTGTGTCGGGGCCATGTAGGTTCTGTGATTCTTACTGAAATGTAAGAAGTTCTCCTTCTAATGAGTTAAGGTTGCAGTTTCTAACACTGATGATTTCCAAGATATGTAACTGGATATTAGTTGTTGGACTGTTGGAAGCTAGTGGTAGATTTGAGTTGTCAAGGATGTGGAATACAGTGCAGAATGCAGGTCAGGCAATCAAAGGTTTATACTAAATTACAGCCTTGCCTTGTTTTAGAGTGTATTCATGACATGGGTATTCCCAAATATATGTGGGGCCAAAGTGTAACATGGGTATTGAGGGAAAAAAATGTATTTGCACTTGTTCTAAGAGCACTAAACTGATATATTGATATACGTTACATTCATATGAAAGAACTATGCATGCACATATATTTAACTTGCAACTACATTTCCATTTATTCTGAGGGAAAATACTATTTTTGTTACTAAAACCTGGAGGAGGAAATTATCAATTAATTCTTGCTTTTTAAAAACAACTCTGAAGTAAAATCATTATATTTTTTTATTTTCTATTAATATTGAGAACAAATAAGGAGATTCTCCTGTAAGGAAGTTAATTTACAGCATACCGAGTGTAAGCAAATATAACTCATGGAGGCTATCCTGTTCTGTGCATTAAGTTTACTGAAAGGTTTCTTTTTCCTTAGATTAGGCACGGATCTCAAATGCAATTTATAGTCACTATCCACATTGGAACGCTTGGTTGATCACCTAGTGACTAAATATTTAATTTAAAAATGGCTTTTCCTTCTGATCAGGCTCAGGCATTTCATTCTCTTTTAGGATAATATGAAAGCCAGACTGCAATGGCTGCTAGAGGTTGTGCATGTTGTAAGGAGGGTCCCCTGCAGTGATGAGCCTGTGTACCGCAAACCTTGTTCAGCAGGAATGATTTTTGTCAATGGTAGCTGAGTATTGCAGGAGCTAAAGAGCCAGTTAGCTATGTATACTGATGAAGCATTTCTGTTCCAGCTCTGTCTCCGAAGACTTGGGCTGTAGACGTGGAGAGTTCAGTAGAAAGCATTATGGATCTGTAGAACTGGTAAGTTTTTTTATATTCCATTCTATGATTCTCAGTTAATTTGAATTATGGCAGCTTGTAATGCAGAGCTTGTGAAATCTATTCTTATTTTATTTGCAGGTAAAATATTATGACAGAAGCACCACAAATAGTCTGGAAAAATAAAGTTTCTAGGCTGAGTTTGAAAATTATAATATCTTAAGCCTATTTTGAAGAGGCTATTTAATAGTTTTGTTTGCAGATCTCTTATTCAATTGTAAATATTCTCTGCCAGTCTGTTGAAAAATATGATGTATCTTGCATTTACCTTTTTTTAAAAACAAAAAGATTGAAAATTAGCCTTTTTTATGAATTGCAGGTTGACAAAAGAACAACACTTTTATGATTGATATTTTGTGTGTGAGAGTGGGGTGGGGTGGAGGTGTTGAAGTTAAAAACCAAGATATAATTTGATTATTGGAAAAATCTCTGCTTAAAAAATCTGTGCCAATTTATTTTAAGGTTTTTTTTTCCTTCAAATTTAGGCATGAAGCAACCGTTTTTACTTTTTAACAAAGGAAAAACATGGATACTGCATAAATTAGCAGTGTATTATTTATTGAAACACTGTCATTGACTAAAGCAAAAAACAGGACTATGTAGCACTTTAAAGACTAACAAGATGGTTTATTAGGTGATGAGCTTTTGTGGGCCAGAAAGCTCATCACCTAATAAACCAACTTGTTAGTCTTTAAAGTGCTACATAGTCCTGTTTTTTGCTTCAGCTACACCAGACTAACACGGCTACATTTCTATCACTATTCTGTCATTGACTAGTTAGCCAGAATGAAATTGTGCAAGTTGATATGGGGAAGCTGGGGAAGTGGAAATGTAAGAACCTATATTTTTACTCTGTAATATGTTGTTAGATAGCACTTTGATTTCAAGATAATAGTATATTAATTGACAAGTATGCTGACTGTGTGTATTGGTAGATTATTGTGCAGCAGTACAGTTGTGAGGAGACTAAGGATCAGATTTTTATAGATGTGTGTGTGTGTGTGTGTGTATTTTCTATACTAATTCAAGGTATTATCCCTGGTGAGTAATAATAATAGGGCATATGAACTGCTGTAGATGAAGCCAGAGGGATGGATATGCCAAACCTAAGTCATGTAGCAACCTAGTGCACAGAATTACAGTGCTTCCAGTTGGAAGTTGGACCTCGCCTGTTGGTCTGGAGCTGCCACTGTGAGGTTGACTATGGGGTGGGTTTGCTTTTCTTCCCTTCTAGTCTCCTGAGGCCTCCCCATCTTGGTGGAATGAGCTTGCTGTCCTGTCTTCCCTCTGCTCTTGCTCTCTAACATCCCTCTGGGAGCTTTTTTTTCCTGATGGGCTGGATATGCTCTTCAACATGCCTTTCTTCACAACCCTGGGCTGGAACCTTGCCGTGACTATGGATTTTTTTCCCCATGAACCTGTGCTGTGAAATTACTAAATTATGTCTGATAAAACTGCATTTTTCTGTCTTTTCTACTTAGTAAATATCAGTTCTCTTAATACAGATTTTAAAATGTTACTAATAGCAGATGTGGAGCTGAAATTGAAGGGACAATTTCAGCTTTCATGAAACAAGGCTTAAATTTTTCCCTTAATATATCATACAAATTCCTGTAATTCTTCAGGCATTTAAAAACAAAATACTGAATCAAGGTTTTTTTTCCCCCAGACCTGTTCACTGCTTGAACAATTTTATTTTATGTTGGAGATTTCCACCCTTACTGCAACAAAATCTGATGTACCCTAGAACAGTAGTCACCAACCTATCATTTGTGATCTACAGGTAGATCCTGGAAACTCTGCCAGTCAGTTGCTATCCTCAGATAGATAGGCTGTCTGTGCCTGCCTGGCCCCATGCGGCTCCTGAAAGCAGGCAACTGACTGACTGCAAACAATTTCTGCAGCTTCTGGTGCATGAGGTTGATGCAACTCTGTGCTGCCTTCACTTGCAGAACTGTCCAAGCAGCTTCCATTGGCTGGGAACTGGCCAATGGGATGGCGCTTGCAGGGTCTGGGCAGCAGCGCAGCATGTGGAAACCCTTTTCCCCTTTCTTGCCTCCAGGGGCCGCACACAGAAGATGCCTTTACTCAGTCAGTCACCATTTCCAGGAGCAGCATGGGACAAAGCAGAGGCAGTTTGCCTGAGCTCTGCTGTGCTGCTGTCCAGGAGACGCTGGCACTCTCACCCTCACCCTGGTGGGCCTACCTGGCTCAACCGCTGATCCTCGGGGTCAGCTGGGGACAACAGTGCTGGCAGGGTGTCCATGGGCTCAGGATCTGGGTCACTCAATGGTCCTGGAGACAAGCCCAATCTCTGGGGCCCGGTAGGAGCTCTGGTTGTCTCAGCCAATCTTCAAAGCCTGGCGGTAGTTGTGGTGGCCTTGGCCTGTCTCCTGGATCTGGCAGTGGCCTAGGCAGTCCAACCCTGTTGTCCCTTCAAGGCTAGGGCAACCGTGCCTTCCTTCTAGGGAGCCCAAGGAGAGCATCTGGTTTGCTTGCCTGCTGGACTCGAACTGAGCTCTCAGCCCCTACTCTTATAGTCTCAGCCCTGCCCTTCTGCTTCCTGTGGGTGGGGCTGGGTGGCTGCCATGCCGTGCCGATCATCTGTTTGGCGGCACAGCAGGGCAGTCTGGACACTGCCCCAGAGTAGCACCCACAGCTTCCCCTGTCCCTGGAGCACCAGAGAGTGGGCAGAGAGTGGGCAGGTGGCCCAGTTGCAGCCTTCCCCAGCTCTGGAGAACCAACTGGTAGGCATAGCATGGTGAGGCTGGGCTGCCCACACCCCTGCCTGGCAAGCCCTCCCCTAGCAGACAAGTCATCAGCCCCAGCCCGGAGCTGGATGGCAAGAGTGTTCCCAGCACCAGGACAGGTATCATGGACCTCAGCCTGCCTGCACCACAACAGCAGGCTGGGGGACTCCGGTGGAGCTAGATGAGGCAGTTTGGGAAGGCTTTGCCTTTCTCGGCCTGTGATATTCGCCACCCATAGCACTTAACTTGATGCTAAGTGTTAGATTAGTTAGAGTCCTAGATGAATTTTGCCACGGAGTGGAGTATGCCCCGCTCTCCTGGCTTGAAACGTTGGTCATCATGCAACATGCCCAGGCCAGTTAGTGACCCCCCTTGACAGTTGTTTGACAGTTGTTTGAAGTGGTTGGGAGAGTCCCAAAGAAAGGACAAGTGCAGAATCTGTAAGAACATTCACCTTCAAACCCAAAAGGAGCGGGATGCAGTACTTCATCCAGTGTCGGAGCTCTCCTGCTTGGATCCCATGCCAAGTATCTGTATATCTGTGCAGCGCACACTACCGGCACCAGGCTCCACCCCACCCCATTGCCCCTCACCAGCATGGAAGAAAGGGCAAAAGAAGAAGAGCCCCTCACCCCCAGCATCCAAATGGAAAGGGGAGTCAGGCAAAGGCCCTATGTTAGGCCATCTGCCCACCCAGGCCCTTCATGGGGATACCACTGAGATTGAGCCCACCAGAGAGCCGCCTCAGACTCCTGGAAGTGTCAGAGGACCCAGTCTTTCTTAGGGCCCTTGTTGAAGGAAAAGGTCCAGGTAGGGATTGTCGAATGAGGAAGTAAATGCGTGGTTGCGCAGATGGTGTCAGAGAGAAGGCTTTGGTTTCTTTGACGATGGGACTCTGTTCCGGGCACAAGGATTGTTAGGAAGAGATGGGATCCACATAACCAAGGGTATGTCTACACTACCCCGCTAGTTCGAACTAGCGGGGTAATGTATGCATACCGCACTTACTAATGAAGCCCGGGATTTGAATTTCCCGGGCTTCATTAGCATAAGCGGGGAGCCGCCATTTTTAAATCCCCGCTGCTTCGAACCCCGTGTAGCGCGGCTACACGGGGCTCGAACTAGGTAGTTCGGACTAGGGTCCTATTCCGAACTACCGTTACTCCTCGTGAAACGAGGTGTACCGGTAGTTCGGAATAGGCACCCTAGTCCGAACTACCTAGTTCGAGCCCCGTGTAGCCGCGCTACACGGGGTTCGAAGCAGCGGGGATTTAAAAATGGCGGCTCCCCGCTTATGCTAATGAAGCCCGGGAAATTCAAATCCCGGGCTTCATTAGCAAGTGCGGTATGCATACATTACCCTCCTAGTTCGAACTAGGAGGGTAGTGTAGACATACCCCAAGAGAGGAAAGAGCATCTTCACGGGCAGGCTTGCAAACCTAGTGAAGAGGGCTTTAAACTAGGTTCATTGCGGGACGGTGACCAAAGCCCTGAGGTAAGTGAGGAAGTCGGATATGGGGAAGAAACACAAGGGGAAATGAGCAACAAAGATGGACCCCTGACTCAAATGGAGAAGGTAGGGCGATCAACTGGTTATCTAAGGTGTTTGTGCACAGATGGAAGAAGCGTGGGAAACAAACAGGAAGAATTAGAAGCTCTGGCCCAGTCAAAGAACTATTATTTGATTGGAATAATGGAGACTTGGTGAGATGACTCACATGACTGGAGCAGTGTCATGGAAGGGTATAAACTGTTCAGGAAGAACAGGCAGGGGAGAAAAGGAGGAGGAGTTGCATTGTATGAAAGAGAGCAGAATGGTTACTCAGAGCTCCAGTATATAGAGGGAGAAAAGCCTGTAGAGAGTCTATGGGTTAAGTTTAGAGATGGAAGCAACAGGGGTAATGTTGTGATTGGTGTCTGCTATAGACCACCGGATCAGGTGAATAAGGTAGATGAGGCTTTCTTTGGACAACTGAGAGAAGCTTCCAGATCACAGGCCCTGGTTCTCATGGGCAACTTTAATCACCCTGACATCTGTTGGGAGACCAGTACAGCAGTACACAGACAATCCAGGAAGTTTTCAGAGAATGTTGGGGATTACTTCTTGGTACAAGCGCCGAAGGAACCAACTAGGGGCCATGCACAGCTTGATCTGCTGCTCACAAACAGGGAGGAACTAGTAGGGGAAGTAGAGGTGGGTGACAACCTGAGAAGCAGTGATCATGAGATGGTAGATTTCAGACCAAAGGAAGAAAGGAGAGTAGCAAAATTCACACTTTGGACTGCAGAAAAGCAGACTTTGACTCCCTCAGAGAACTGACGGGCAGGATTCCCTGGGATTCTTACATGAGGGGAAAGGAGTCCAGGAGAGCTGGCAGTATTTTAAAGAAGCCTTATTAAAGGCACAGGAAGAAACCATCCCAATGCGCATCAAGAAAAGCAAATATGGTAGGCGACCAGATTTGCTTACCAGGGAAATCCTTGGTGAGCTTAAACACAAAAAGGAAGCTTACAAGAAGTGGAGAGTTGGACAGATGAATAGGGAGGGGTATAAATATATTGCTCAAGAATGCAGTGGAGTTATCAGGAAGGCGAAAGCGCAATTGGAAATGCAGCTAGCAAGGCATGTGAAGGATAACAAGAAAGGTTTCTACAGGCATGTTAGGAATAAGAGGGTGATCAAAGGGTGTGTGGGGCCCCTACTGGATGAGGGAAGTAACCTTGTGATAGAAGATGTGGGAAAAGCTGAAGTACTCATTGCTTTCTTTGCCTCTGTCTTCACGGACAAGGTCAGCTCCCAGATTAATGCACGAGACAACGCAGTAGGGGAAGGAGGTGCACAGCCCTTTGTGGGGAAAGAACAAGTTAGGAACTATTTAGAAAAGCTAAACGTACACAAACCTGTGGGTCCGGATATAATGCATCCGAGGGTACTGAGGGAGTTGGCAAGTGTCTTTGCGGAGCCTTTGGCCATTATCTTTGAAAACTCATGGAGATTGGGAGAGATCCCGGATGACTGGAAAAAGGCAAATGTAGTGCCCATCTTTAAAAAAGGGAAGAAAGACAATCCAGGGAAATACAGACCAGTCAGCCTTACCTCAGTCCCTGGAAAAATCATGGAGGGGCTCCTCAAGGAATCCATTTTGAGGCATTTGGAAGAGGGGAAAGTGATCAGGAATAGTCAACGTGGTTTCACAAAGGGCAAGTCGTGCCTGACCAATCTGATTAGCTTCTATGATGAGGGCAACGGGCTCTGTGGATACGGGAAAGTCGGTGAATGTGAAACACCTTGACTTTAGCAAAGCTTTTGATACAGTCTCCCACAATATTCTTGCCAACAAATTAAGGGAATATTGATTGGATACATCGACTGTAAGATGGATAGAAAGCTGGCTAGACTGTTGGGCCCAACGAGTAGTGATCAACTTATTGAAGCAAAAGACTTCTCTGTGTTTAGGCGGCTAAGAAACAGCTTTATTGATCAATAAGGCACAAAGTGAGCCAAACGTGACCCCAGAAGAGCCGGGCCCAGTAAGGCTGCTAATACAAATCAATCCTAGTATGTTATACCCTTAACCAAACGAGTCTGATATCAGGGTATCCAATTACAGAAATCATCAATTAAACTCAAAAGAGAAGACTGTTATCAGCAAGAAGAAACAGGTAGTAGGGAGTAAGAGCTCCAGCTTAAAACAGCTCAATTAACGCATTCCGATAGCTCATCCTTCTGGCCTTTCTCACATCGGTAAAGGAGAGTTCACTCTCTAGCATACATGCAGAAGCAAGAGACTTAAATGGCTTCTGTTATACAAAATGGCTTCTAGCTAAATATGAAATGACTTCCACAACTGCCCCCTTTTAGCCTTTTTATAAATCTATAAAAGATTTATAACTTTGAAGCCATTTTATAAATCTATTTCCATCAAAATATTTACGTACATCTCTTGTTCCTTTCTTTGCTCATTGTAACAGGGCAGCTGCCCTGTACTGGCCCTTTAAGAGCCAAACCCCAGCCTGGAGCAGGCCCGGGGAGTTCAGCCCAGCTGGGCGGCGTTGGCCAATTAAGGCCCAGCTGGGAGCCATAAAAGGGAAGGGCTGCTTCAGAGAAGGCAGTCTGAGCCTGGCTGCCGAGGGAGCAGGACGCTCCCTGGAGCTAGGGCAGGGCTAGAGAGTCAGGCTGGGCCAGGGCGCTCGGACAGCCAACCGACCAGCCTGCGGCAAGGCCTGCTGGAGAGACACCAACCCCCGGAAGGGGGGGCCTCAGAGCGAGTGACTTGGGCACTGCCGGAGGGCAGTGTGGTGAAGAGAACGACGGGACCGGAGGAGTCCAGAGGGGAAACGCCACGTGAGCGGAGGCCTGGTCGGGCGGAATGGACTGATTCCGGGGACAGACGACGGACCCCGCTCCGGTGGTGAGTGACCCCCTCACACTCATCATGTTTTAACATCATGAGTTCCACGTTCCTTTTGGTAAGGGCCTGTCCCGTGTTTTTCAGAATACAAGAAATACAGCATTTGATTAATAAGAAACAGAAATAAACACAAAAGAATATAGCCATTACTAAAACTATTCCTTGCAAAATCCAAGTTCTCAAATGTCCAACCCAACCTCCTAACCAACCCCAGAGAGTCCAACTTTCCTCCTGACCTAGGCTCACCACAGTTTTTTCAATTTCTGAGGCATCTTCCTCTACTTGCTTGCTGGTGTCCATAATATACACACAACATTCTCTTCCCACTAAGGCACAAACCCTGCCCTTACTTGCTAGGACTTAATCCAGGGCCATCTGGTTTTGGAGAACCATATGCCTTACTTCTCCTAGCTCCTTATTAATGGCTTTGGTTGTGACACTAGCTACTTCCTCGAAAGCTACTTCCAGCCTCCGAATTTCTTTTACTGCGTAAGCCACACCCAACCCTGGGATCATTATTCCCCAAAACCACTGTGTTTCTGTTATCTCTTGGTAGCTTCGGATTCTACTACCGGATAGGCAGTCAATGATTCGAATGGCTGGGAAGGCTGCCCCAATATAGCAGGTTCCACTCCAGTCTTTGGGCAGTGTTTTATATGCCCTACAGCCACATATGAAGTAATGGCCAACCTTTGCTGTTAAGGTTTTATGGCATTGGGGCTCCATCATCCACTGCAAATAGTACCCATGGATTCTGAAGTCATAAGGGCCTTTGTTTTTCTCCCAGATATTATTTCTATACCAAACCCCGTTCCGGACAACACTTATCTCACACCTGCTTTTTCCCACCCTGACTCCTGAACCATTACATGTCCAACAGTATTCTCCAATTGGAGTTAGGACTAGATGGATATACTCTAGGTTAGTGAACCCTTTATTATGCCAAATATCATTTGGCCTCAATTCACTAAACAATGTGCCATTCATTTGAGTGTTATTTAGTGGGAATCATTGGGATACCTCCTTCTGAATGTACAGGACTGTAAGCACATATCCAGCAATCTGTGGAATTAAATTCTTGGGAAACTTGGTTCATTAAAAGCATAAACACATTTGAATCATATAGGTTGTAACTGCTAGGTATTAAAAACAAAGTCAAGCATAAGTTTAGTATGAATTGTTTGTCCAGCCTCATGCTGGCTGTTCTTCAGGACTTTGTAGCTTGCTTCACCTATCACTGGCAGGTTTTTCTGGGCAGCAGCTGGTACCTTAGACTTGGTCTCAGGTTCGTCTGCTTCTGGGCCTGGATTGCCGGTACCAAGCCTGTGCTGATCCCCGTCTACTTCTAGACCTGCGTTCCTGGTACCAGGTCTGCGGTGCTTCTTGTTGGGGCCAACCTCTGTGGGGGCTGGAACTGGTTTGCAGTGGGAGGTGTGGATCCAGGTGAGCAATCTCTCGCACTTTACAGCAGTATGGGTAGTCAAAAGGACTTGGTAGGGACCCTTCCACCTGGGTTCCAGGGCAGTCTTTCTCTGGTGAATCTTCATACAAACCCAGTCTCCTAGTTGTAGTTTATGGTACGGCTCAGTTGAGGCCTCTTGGAAGGCGTCCTTAACCTGTGAATGATAAGACTGTACACACCTCATAAGTTCCTGACAATACTTAACTATGCTTCCTTTAACAAGCGTGGCATCAGCCAGGTCAATTTCTGGGCTGCTCAACAGTCTCATAGGCCGGCCACACACAATCTCATAGGGACTGAGTCCAGTTTTCCAATTAGGAGTTGCTCTCAGGCTCATTAGGGCAATCGGGAGTGCTTCTACCCATGTTAAGCCAGAGTCCTCACATATTTTTGCGAGTTTATTCTTTAAAATCCCATTTCATATCTCTACTGATCCCGCGTTCTCCGGGTGTCACGGGCAGTGCAGCATTTGTCGGATAGAGTAGTACTTTGCCAGACTTTGAATAATTTGTCTAGTAAAGTGTGTGCCTCTCTCACTGGAGATCACGAGGGGTATTCCCCATGATGAGATGTAGTGGTTTAGAAGTCTCTTTGCCACTGTGATGGCATGGGCTTTCCTGCAGGGATAAGCTTCTACCCATCCCGAAAACAAGCACACAATAACCAGCACGTATTCAAAGGATAGGCATTTAGGCAATTGAATAAAGTCCATTTGTAAATTCAGAAATGGTCCTAAAGGCAGAGGTCTGGTTGCCAGAACTGTCTGTACAGGTTTACCCACGTTGTGGGCTTGCAGACAGGGCAAGCCAGACAGTAATCTTGGGCTGCTTGGGAGAATATGGGAGCAAACCAATTTTTCTTTAGGGTTGCTACTATCCCCCCTTTTCCAACGTCTGATAATCCATGAAGCACGGAGGCAAGGTGAGGTAGCAAGACCACTGGGGCAACAGTGCGGCCATTAGAGCTGCATCACAAGTGGCCTGGGTGCAAGGTACGCTCTGCCAGTCTCCACTCCTGCTTTTCCGATTCTGGGGCTTGGTCTTGCAGGAGGGCCAGTTCCGAAAGGGATGGCGTAGGAGATGGTGACGGTAGGAGAGAAGGGTATAATGCTTCAGCCCGAGGAGGACATGAGGCGGCTGCCTTAGCAGCCCGATCGGCCATATCATTCCCTATTGCAACTTCATTAGAAGAAGAGGAATGAGCTTCACATTTAACAATAGCAACAGCCGAGGGTAACAATACAGCATCAAGCAAAGCAGCTACATAAGGTCCATTCTTTATAGAGTGGCCAGAGGAGGTAAGAAAACCTCGCTGCTTCCATAGTGTGCCAAAATCATGAACTACACCAAAGGCACACCTGGAGTCTGTGTAAATAGTAGCAGAAGCTCCTGCAGCAATATGACAGGCACGCGTAAGAGCCATAAGTTCAGCCACCTTTGTGGAAGAAACTGCAGGTAAAGGAGCGGATTCCATATAGCCCAGACAGTACAAACTGCATAACCTGCTACTAAAACTCCACTAGAATTATAAAAGCAAAAACCATCTGTGTAAAGCTGTGACGGCACGTCGGGCTTTTCCCGTCTCCTGCACCCCCGTAGTGGCACGAACGGACTCCACAAGCCAGTAGAAAAGAGGGAGTTTATTGCTTCTCCAGGATACAGCACAGCACAGATGTAATCTGGTTACAGGACTTGGGGCTAGGAGGCCTCACTGCCCCCCCTTAAGATGGGGAGGTGGCTGGGCCCTACAATCCCAGCCCCCTCCCTAGCTCCTTCTCCCCTGCTTCCCAGACAGAAACTAATGACCGTCCCTTCCAGCCCTGCCCCCCAGCCAGGGCAGCATTCCGCCTTCCTTTGTTTCTCTCCCTGGGGGGTGGCTGGTGGAACAGGTTGAGAGACTCTGCTGGGCCGTGTCACAGAGAGCAGCCAGTGGAGGTTACCCACAGCCCACTGCCCAGCATAGCAACCAGCAAGTTACCCCCCACTACGTCACAAAAGCACAAAGTCAGGGTTATTTAAGGGTGTTTCAGAGAGACCAGGTCTAGGGGAATTGAGTGCCTGAACAACTTGCAAACAATCATGAGGCTCCCCCTCGTGGGGTGCAGGGAGCAGTGTTGCAGGATTTAAAGAGGCACAACGAACCACAGAAACATTTGGAGAGGTGAAAAGGAGCCGTTCATATTTAACAAGACGGGCATTAGAAAGGTGCTGGGTTTTCCCTTTTAAGAGCAACGCTGACACTGAATGAGGAACAGCCAATGTTAAGGGAGATTGTAAAACCAAAGGCTCTGCGTGCTCTAAAATTCGTGCTGCAGCTGCGCAACCGCATGCAGGCAGGACGGGAAAGAAGCTGCCACAGAGTCAAGATAAGTACTATAATAAGCAAGAGGGCGATATTTATCACCATGGTTCTGCACCAGTACACCCAAAGCACATCCTTCTTTTTCATGACAGAACAAAGTGAAAGGACAGGAGTAATCGGGTCGAGTTCCTGCTGTAGAATTTGTGAAAAATTGGTGGGAGAATCTCTAAAACCTTGTGGCAGGACAGTCCAGCAGAATTGCTGTCCTTTATAAGTAAAAACAGTGAGGTATTGGCAGTGAGGATGGAGGAGAACGCTAAAAAAAGGCAGTGATTGCAAAACCATAAGTTTAGGTTCTTTGTCCTGTTTAGCCTTTAGGCACTGTCTGCAGTGGTTTGCCACAGTCAAAAGGTCCTCTAAAGGTTTAGTGTCCTAGCCTATAGTTATTTCCTTTAACTGGGTTTGGATAGCTGAGTTCAATCCATTAACAAAAACAGCACCCAGCGCCTGCTTAGCAGTGTCAGCTGGCTTATCAATGCCAGAGTGCCTTTCAAACATCCTTTTGGTGCCTTTCCAAATAGGCACTGGGTGATTCATTTTCTTCCTGCTTGCAGGTGTTAATTTTAACCCAATCTGTATGTTTGGGAAAGACTGCAAGAATACTATCCAGCAGTCTGTTCCTAGGCTAGGTGAGAGCTGTGACATAACCTTCTGAATCCGGGTCTCCTGAAGTACGCTCAGGTGGCAAGTCTGCCTTCTTTAAAATCTTGTTACGCTTATCAGGCAGAATCACCCTTCAAAGGTGGTCAAGGTCTTGCCAATTTGGATCATAAGACCATATTACTAGTGCCAGTTCTGATTTGAATTTTACCGGGTCTTCTAATGGGGGAAAATCTTTGGCCATGGCGTGTAACTCTGTCCTGGTCCAGGGTTGGTAAACCCGCATGTGCCCTGTGAATCATGTCATCCTGTGAATCAGGGTTTGGGAGACAAGGATACATTCGCCCCCTAGGTGGTGCACTAGGCTGTGTTATTACTGTTTCATGTTGAGCGCCTGTTTCTTTCAGTTGTTTAATTTGTGCCTGTAGCTTTTCCTGAGTATCTTTTAAACTTCTCAATTGAGATTTTTTGTGTGTCTTTTAAAAGTTTTTTTTTTTATACCATGGTAAATAGGCAGACGATTGCAGATTGGGAGTTTTTGCTCCACGATCTTCAAGAGCACCCCTTAAATGTAGGATTTTATTTCTATTAAAAGTCCCTAGTAATGGAAACTGCAGTTTAGGATCGTTTTGGGTATAAAAATTCCACTTCTCTAAAAACTTGCAAGTATTTTTCCCATAATGAATATACATAAAGAAAACTGGACTGCCCTTAGTAGGCATTGTAATTCCTGTAGACTGACCTACCCCCATTTCTCTGCGCACTTTGAAAGACTCTGTGAGGCACTGAACTGGAGTTCACCTGGCTCGCACCGTCTTCTCCTGCGAGGCACTGAACCGGAGTTCACCTGGCTCTCAAGACCTCCCTCACCCCCTTTGGTTGCGAGGCACTGGACCAAAGTCCACTTGGCTCGCAGGGGTTTCTGGCACCCGCCCCAGCCCTGCAGGACACCACGTCCTGGCACCTGGAGACAGCCTGGAGGAATGGGGAACTACTATGGCCTGGGGTTAGCCTTAACCCCACTAACACGATACAGTTCTGCGGTGATCTGGAAGCCTACTTTCGCCGTTCTGTCTCAAGGAATACTTCCAACATAACACTGAACAGTGCGCTGACACACAGATACTTTCCCACCAATAGCACAAGAAGAACTCCACGTGGACTCCTCCTGAGGGCCGAAATGACAGTCTGGACCTCTACATAGAATGCTTCCACTGACGTGCACAGGCAGAAATTGTGGAAAAACAGCATTGCTTGCCTGGTAACCTCAGTCGTGCAGAACGCAATGCCATCCACAGCCTCCGGAACAACTCTGATTATAATCAAAGAGGCTGACAAAGGAGGTGCTATTGTCATCATGGACAGGCCTGACTACCTAAAGGAGGTTACCAGACAACTCTCCAATACCAAATTCTACAGGCCTCTTTCCTCAGATCCCACTAAGGAATACACAAAGAAACTGCACCATCTACTCAGGACACTCCCTACACCAGCACAGGAACAAATCGACACACCCTTAGAGCCCCGACCAGGGTTGTTCTATTACCCAAGATCCACAAACCTGGAAATCCCGGACGCCCCATCATCTCGGGCATTGGCACTCTCACTGAAGGACTGTCTGGCTATGTGGACTCTCTACTCAGACCCTACGGCACCAGCACTCCCAGTTACCTCCGTGACACTACGGATTTCCTGAGAAAACTACAGTGCATTGGTGATCTTCCAGAAAACACCATCCTAGCCACCATGGATGTAGAGGCTCTCTACACAAACATCCCACATGCAGATGGAGTACAAGCTGTCAGGAACAGTATCCCTGATGATGCCACAGCACAACTGGTGGCTGACCTCTGTGAATTTATCCTCACACACAACTATTTCAGATTTGGTGACAATATATACCTCCAGACCAGTGGCACTGCTATGGGCACCCACATGGCCCCACAATATGCCAACATTTTTATTGCTGACCTGGAACAACACTTCCTCAGCTCTCGTCCACTTACGCCCCTTCTCTACCTACACTACATCGATGACATCTTCATCATCTGGACCCGTGGGAAGGAGACTCTGGAAGAATTTCACCACGATTTCAACAGCTTCCACCCCACCATCAACCTCAGCATGGACCAGTTTACACGGGAGGTCCATTTCCCGGACTCCACGATGCAAATAAGTGACGGTCACATCAACACCACCCTATACCAAAAGCTTACCTACCGCTGTGCTTACCTGCATGCCTCCAGCTTCCATCCTGGACATACCACATGATCCATTGTTTACAGCCAAGCACTGAGGTACAACCGCATATGCTCCAACTCCTCAGACAGAGACCTACACCTACAAGATCTCCAACAAGCATTCTGTAAACTACGATACCCACACGAGGAAGTGAGGAGACAGATTGACAGATTGACTTGTACCCAGAAGCCTCCTGCTACGGGACAAGCCCAAGAAAGAAACCAACAGAACACCACTGGCCATCACCTACAATCCTCAGCGAAAACCTCTCCAATGCATCGTTAGTGATCTACAACCCATCCTGGACAATGATCCCTCGCTTTCACAGGCCTTGGGAGGCAGGCCAGTCCTTGCCCACAGACAACCCGCCAACCTGAAGCATATTCTCACCAGCAACTACACACCGCACCATAATAACTCTAACTCAGGAACCAATCCATGCAACAAACCTCGGTGCCAACTCTGCCCACATATATACACCAGCAACACCATCACAGGACCTAACCAGATCAGCCATACTATCACTGGTTCATTCTCCTGCACATCTACTAACGTAATATATGCCATCATGTGCCAACAATGCCCCACTGCTATATACATCGGCCAAACTGGACAGTCCCTATGTAAAAGAATCAATGGACACAAATCAGATATTAGGAATGGCAACATACAAAAACCTGTAGGGGATCACTTCAGTCTCCCTGGACACACAATTGCAGATCTAAAGGTAACCATCCTGCAGCAAAAAAACTTCAGGACCAGACTTCAAAGAGAAACTGCTAAGCTACAGTTCATCTTCAAGTTTGACACAATCAACTCAGGATTAAACAAAGACTGTGAATTGCTCGCTAACTACAAAAGCAGCTTCTCCTCTCTTGGAATTCACACCTCCAGATCACCTACTAGAAATGGACCTCATCCTCCCTGATTGGATCCACCTCGTCATCTCCAGCCTGATTCTGGCCTGCATATTTATACCTGCCTCTGGAAATTTCCACTACATGCATCTGATGAAGTGGGTCTTTGCCCATGAAAGCTTATGCTCCAACACTTCAGTTAGTCCATAAGGTGCCACAGGACTCCTTGCCGCTTTTGCAGATTCAGACTAACACGGCTACCTCTCTGATCCTTAAAGGTTAGTCTTACTTCCGTAAGTAACAGAGAGAGACAAAGCTTTCCCACAATTCCGTGTGCCGAAAGAGAGTAATGGCACCACACCAGTCTTTAGAATCCGAACACAGAGGGTCCAGCGCATGGCTGCCTCACTAGAGACACCGGTGTGCCCTTTTGGAACTGTGATAGAGATGTAGCCGTGTTAGTCTGGTGTAGCTGAAACAAAATACAGGACTATGTAGCACTTTAAAGACTAACAAGATGGTTTATTAGATGATGAGCTTTCGTGGGCCAGACCCACTTCCTCAGATCAAATAATGGAAGAAAATAGTCACAACCATATATACCAAAGGATACAATTTTAAAAAAATGCACACACATGAAAAGGACAAATCACATTACAGAACAGAAGGGGGATGTGGTGGGGGAGGGGAGGAAGGAAGGTGAATGCCAGTGAGTTAATGATATTAGAGGTGGGGAAGGGGAAATGTCTGTGAGTTAATAGTATTAGAGGTGATAATTGGGGAAGCTGTCTTTGTAATGGGTAAGATAGTTGGAGTCTTTGTTAATTCCCCTGCGGAGAGTGACGAATTTTAGCATGAATGCCAGTTCAGAGGATTCCCTTTCAAGTGCAGATTTGAATGTCTTCTGAAGTAGGTTCCTTTCTGGTTGAAATGACAAGCAACTGTTTTTTCTTTATGATCCTGTCTAATGTCTGTTTTGTGGGCGTTGATTCTTTGGCGAAGTGTCTGAGACGTTTGTCCAATGTACATAGCAGACGGACACTTTCGGCACATGATAGCATAGATTATATTTCTGGAGGCGCAGGAATATGTATTCTTGATCTTATAACTCACTTGGTTAGGCCCAATAATGGTGTCAGCAGAGTGAATATGTGGACAAAGCTGGCAGCGGGGTTTGTTGCAAGGGAAAGTACCAGGGTTGGTATTAGTGTGGTATGTCCTGTGGTTGTTGGTAAGAATCATCTTGAGGTTAGGTGGTTGTCTATAGGAGACTATGGGTCTGTCTCCCAGAGCTTCTTGGAGTTTAGTGTCCTGTTCCAGTATAGGCTGTAATCTATTGATAATGTGTTGGACAGGTATAAGTTGGGGGTTGTAGGTGATGACAAGTGGTGTTCTATTGTTGGTTTTCTTGGGTCTGTCTTGTAGTAGATGGTTTCTAGGTATTCGTTTGGCTCTTTCAATTTGCTTTTTTATTTCTCCAGGTGGGTAGTTGAGGTTTATAAATGCTTGGTAGAGATCCTGAAGTTTCTGGTCTCTGTCTGTGGGATTAGAGCAGATGCGGTTGTATCGAAGGGCTTGGCTATAGATGATGGATCGTATGGTGTGTGCTGGATGGGAGCTGGAAGCATGTAGGTAACTGTATGAGTCAGTGGGTTTTCTGTAGAGGGTGGTGTCTAATTTTCCATTGTTGATTTGTACTGTGGTGTCCAGGAAATGGATCTCTCGTGTGGAATGGTCCAGGCTGAGGTTAATGGTGGGGTGTAGGGTGTTGAAATCTCTGTGGAATGTCTCCAGTGTTTCTTGGCCATGCGTCATGTGTTTCTTGGCCAAACTCTTTTGGAACTGTGACACATAAGACAGGCCTAATAGACAAAGACAGACACAAACAAAATGTTAACCACTCCACAAAGGTGAAATTCGTAGCTCCCCTCACTCTGACGACTGGCCGTCACTCCAATCCCAAGCCCTCTGCAGGAGATTTCTCCCTTACCTCTCCCTTACCTTCTATTGTGTGCGCTTTGAAAGGCTTGGAAGTGGAGTGCCGGTCCCTCCGTCCGGGCAAGTGACGTGTTAGGATCTCGGTGGAACTTCCAAATTGTCGAAGCAAAAGACTTCTCTGTGTTAAGGCAGCTAACAAACAGCTTTATTGATCAATAAGGCACAAAGTGAGCCAAACGTGACCCCAGCAGAGCTGGGCCCAGTAAGGCTGCTAATATAAATCAATCCTAGTATGTTATACCCTTAACCAAACAAGTCTGATGTCAGGGCATCCAATTACAGAAATCATCAATTAAACTCAAAAGAGAAGACTGTTATCAGCAAGAAGAAACAGGTAGTAGGGAGTAAAAGCTCCAGCTTAAAACAGCTCAATTAATGCATTCCGATAGCTCATCCTTCTGGCCTTTCTCACATCGGTGAAGGAGAGTTCACTCTCTAGCATATGTGCAAAACAAGAGACTTAAATGGCTTCTTTTATAAGAAATGGCTTCTAGCTAAATATGAAATGGGTTCCACGAACGGCTCGATTTCAGGCTGGCAGTTCGTTTCTAGTGGAGTATTCCAAGGATCTGTTCTAGGACTGGTTTTGTTCAACATTTTTATTAATGACCTGGATGAGGGGATGGATTGCACCATCAGCAAGTTTGCAGATGACACTAAGCTAGGGGGAGAGATAGATACGCTGGAGGGGCAGGGATAGGGTCCAGAGTAACCTAGACAGATTAGAGGATTGGGCCAAAAGAAATCTGATGAGGTTCAACAAGTTGCTACAAGTTGGGGACCGAATGGCTAAGTAGCAGTTCTGCAGAAAAGGACCTGGGGATTACAGTGGATGAGAAGCTGGATATGAATCAACAGTGTGTCCTTGTAGCCAAGAAGGTTAATGGCATATGAGGTTGCATTAGGAGGATCGTTGCCAGCAGATCTAGAGAAGTGATTATTCCCCTTTATTCAACTCTGGCGAGGCCACATCTAGAATATTGTGTCCAGTTGTGGGGCCCCCACTATAGAAAGGATGTGGATGCATTGGAGAGGTTCCAGTGAAGGGTGACCAAAATGATTAGGAGGCTGGAGAACATGACCTATGAGGAGAGACTGAAGGATTTGGATTTGTTTAGTCTGCAGAAAAGAAGAGTGACGGGGGAGTGGATAGCAGCCTTCAGTTTCCTGAAGGGAGGGTCCAAAGAGGATGGAGAGAGGCTGTTCACAGTAGTGACGGATGGCAGAACAAGGAGCAATGGTCTCAAGTTACAGTGGGAGAGGTCTAGGTTAGACATTAGGAAACGATTTCACTAGGAGTGTGGTGAAGCACTGGAATGGGTTACTAGGGAGGTGGTGGTATCTCCATCCATAGAGGTTTTTAAGTCTCAGCTTGACAAAGCCCTGGCTGGGTTGATTTATTTGGGCTTGGTCCTGCTTTGGGTAGGGGGCTGGACTTGATGACCCTCTAATGTCAGCCTAATACCCTCTGACGCTACTTAGTTACCACCCATCACCATGTACCTCATGGATTGATTAGATCATCTCTATCCATCATTCTGTCATTTTAGATCCTTTCTTCCTTTCTTGAACCTGGGTTTGTATCTGTGAGAAGTGGGTACCAAGGTCTTTTTTTAATGAGATAGTGATATCATGTGCTTTCCACTTATGACTAGTACCAATTACTGTTCTGCACCTGGGCCTATTTCCAATTAGTGTTTTACACTCTCAGCCCTGTTTGTGTGAAGTTCTGTGGGCTGGGGCCTGCCTCTTGCTCACAGCTTAGCTTTGCTTTATGTTAGCCATGTTTGGTTCATTTTTAACTAGGCCTTAGGCCTCAGACCAGGCCTGTGGTGCATGGGCTTATGTTTTAGGCCTTTATGTTACTACAGTGGAGATAGGACTTAAGGGGCTTGGAGTGTAGGAGGAGGACTTAGGGTATGGGCAGAGGATTGGGATGCGGGCTCTGGAGTGAGGCCATGGGTGAGGAGTTTGGGGTACAGGCTGCCCTGGGGCTATGGTGGGAAGACAGGACTCCCCTCTCCTCCCCCAGCTTGGGCTGGGGGGAAGGGTGCCTCTCCCTCGGCCTTAGTAGGCCCTTACATATTAAAAATGGATACAATTAGATGGAGGTGGAGATGGACGTAGGAGAACGACTTGTTGAGAGTCTCTGGGTTAAGTTAAAAGTGGTAAAAAACAAGGGTGATGTCATGCAAGGGCTCTACTACAATCCACCTACCCAGGTAGAAGAGGTGGGTGAGGCTTTTTTAAACAACTAACAAAATCATCCAAAGCACTAGATTTGGTGGTAATGGGGGAATTCAGCTATCAAGACTTATATTGGAACACTAAAACAGCAGGGCACATATTATTCAATAAGTTCCTGGACTGCATTAAAGGCAATTTTTTATTTCAGAAGGTTGAGAATGCTACTGGGTGAAAATGTTCTAGATTTGATTTTAACAAATTGGGATGAACTGGTTGAAAATTTGAAAGTGGAAGGCAGCTTGGGTGAAAGTGATCATGAAATCATAGTGTTCATGATTCTAAGGAATGGTAGGAGGGAGAGCAGCAAAATAGAGACAATGGATTTCAGGAAGGCACATTTCAGAGAGCTGGTAGGTAAGGTCCCCTGGGAAGCGAGACTAAGAGGAAAAAAAAGTAAAGAGAGTTGGCAGTTTTTCAAAGGGACATTATTAAGGGCCCAAAAGCTTAACCCTGTCTTAACCAGGAAATCTTACGTGATCTAAAAATAAAAAAGGAGTCATATAAAAAGTGGACACTAGATCAGATTACAAAGGATAAATATAAGCAAACAACGCAAGTATACAGGCAAGATTAGAAAGGCTAAGGCACAAAACAAGCTCAATTTAGCTAGTGATAGAAGAGTAACAAAAAGAGGAGGTAACGATAACAGGAAAGTTGAAAACGGCAAAGATGCTTAACAACATCTTTGTTTCAGTTTTTGCCAAGAAGATTGGTGGTGATGGGATGCCTAACATAGTGAATGCTTGTGGAAATGTGTAGGTTTAGAAGTTAAAATAAAAAAAAGAACAAGTTAAAAATTACTTAGAAAAGTTAGATGTCTTCAAGTCACCAGGGCCTATGAAATGCATCCTAGAGTACTCAAGGAGCTGATAGAGGAGGTAGCTGAGCCTTTAGTTATCTTTGAAAAGTCATGGAAGTCAGGAGAGATTCCAAAAGACCGGAAAAAGGCAAATATAGTGCCTATCTATAAAAAGGGAAATAAGAACAACTCAGGAAACTACAGACCAGTCAGCTTAGCTTCTGTGTGAGGAAAGATAATGGAGCAATTAATTAAGGAATTCATCTGCAAACATCTGGAAGAAAATAAGGTGATAGGTAGCAACCAGCATGGATTTGTAAAGAACAAATCATGTCAAACCAATCTGATACCTATCTTTGATAGGATATCAGGCCTTGTGGATAAAGGAGAAGTGGCAGATGTGGTAAACCTAGACTTTAGTAAAGCGTTTGATGCGTGTCTTGCATGACTTCCTTATAAGTAAATTAGGGAAATACAACTTAGATGGGGCTACTACAAAGCGGGTCCATAAGTGGCTCGATAACTGTTCTCAGAGAGAGCTCAGTCCATCCCCTCCTCCACGGTGCAGCCGGGAGCCTGTGCCATTGTTCCCTTAACATGCATGCCTGCATGCCTACGCACAAAAAATTCTAATCTAAGCCCATCTACCTCCTCAGCAGCACTCGCTTTCCTCCTGTTTTTGGAAGGTGAGTGGTGTTGCTGTTCTTGCTGGCGGAGATAGCCTGAGGCCACATTTAGGGGTGGCTGCTCTGGCAGCCAGGGCCACATTGGGGGTCAGCTGCCGCTGGGGCTGAAGCCATGTTATGGGGTGGCTGCTGCCGATGTTTCAGGCCTAGAACATGTGGCAGGTGGGCGGGTTACTACTGCAGTGTGTTGAAGCCACAGGCAGGTGGGTTGCTGCCGAGGGAGTGCTGAAGCCATGGGTGGCTTGGGGACTGGGATGGGCCTGGGGCCTCGTTGAGGGGTGGCTGCTCAGGTGGCCACTCTGGCGGCCAGGGTCACATTGGGGGCTGGCTACCGCTGGAGCTTAGGCTGCATTGTGAGGAGGCTGCTGCTGGTGTTTCGGGCGTAGAACACATGACAGGCGGGAGGGTCGCTGCCGCGGCCAAGCGGGTTGCTGCCAGGACTGGGATTGAAGTTGTGGGCGGGTGGGTTGCTGCCATGGAGGGGGGTTGCAGCTGCTGGCAGGCAGGTTGCTGCTACGAGGAGTTGGAGTCATGAGCGGGTGGGTTGAAGATGAGGGTGGGGCCATGACTGCATTGGGGAGTGCCTGCTCGGGTGGCCACTCTGGCGTACTGTAGGTTGCCGAACCCTGTCTCAGAGGCTTGTGTGCTGCTTAAAGTATAAAACTACAAGCCTGAGGTCAGAGAACTCAGCAGGACAAAGCAAGGCCTAGGATCACACCAAATGGCAAGATCTTCATCTTTATTTATTTATTAATGAAGCTGCTGTAAGTAGGACTATTATTGACTTTAAAAAGTATCACTGGCATGCTGACCCAAAAATAGAAGTGAATAAGTTAAATCTTGGCATGCCACTACTGCAAGGGTGCTGACCCCTGATTTAGATGATTGCGTAGAGAGTACAGTTATTTAAGTTCGCAGATTATACCAATCTGGGAGAGGTTGCAAGTGCTTTGGAAGATGGGTTGTCATTCAAAATGATTTGGACAAACTGGAGAAATGGTCTTAGGTAAATAGGATGACGTTTAATAAGGACAAATGCAAAGTACTCCACTTAGGAAGGAACTTAATGGGAAGCGACTATCTAGGAAGGAGTACTGCAGAAAGATTTAGGGGTAATGGACTGCAAGCTTAATATGATGCTATGTTTAGACTTCAGAGCTTTATCAGAAAAAGATACGCAAATTGCGAACTACAATTTGCATATCTTTTTCCACAAGAGGCTTTTCAGAAATTTGGCTCGTCTACACAGGACTAAATTTCAGAAAAAACTCCTCTTTTTGATCATCTCTTATTCCTCTCACTGAGAGAAATACAGGGATGCCGAAAGAACGAGCCCGCTTTTCGGAAACTGTTCTGAAAAAGTGGACACGTTCCCTGGACGTGGCAGAGCTTTTCTGGGATACCAGAGGTATCCCAGAAAAACTCTGCAGTCTAGACATAGCCTAAGTCAGCAGTATGACACCTGTTGCAGAAAAAGCAAACATGGTTCTGGGAGTGTTGTGAGCAAGACATGAGAAGTCATTCTGCTCTACTCTGCACTCATTAGGCCTCAATTCTGTGTTGTGTGTTGTCTGTTCTGTATTGTGTACAGTTCTGGGCACCACATTTCAAGAAAGATGTGGAGAAATGGAAGACGATCCAGAGAAGATGGTTAAGGGCCTAGAAAACATGAGCTATGAGGGAAGACTGAAAGAATTGGGCTTGTTTAGTTTAAAAAGAAGAAAACTGAGAGAGATCATGAAAGCAGTTTTCAAGTATCTAAAAGGGTGTTACAAGGAGAAAGGAAGAAAAACTGTTCTCATTGGCCTCTGCTGATAGGACAAGAAGCAATGGGCTTAAACTGCAGCAAGGGAGGTTTCAGTTGAACATTAGAAAAAACTTCCTAACTGTCAGGGTGGTTAAACACTGGAATAAATTGCCTAAGGAGGTTGTGGAATCTCTATCTCTGGAGATATTTAAGAGCAGGTTGGATAGAAATATATAAGGGATGATATAGATCGTTTTTTCCCAACTTGTGGTGTGCGGATCTCGGGGGTTTGCGGTGATACTGTAGGGGATCTGTGTGGAGCCTTTCGCAGCCAGCATGTCCTTCAACCCGCATTGCTTTCTGCGGCTCAGGAAGCAGTGTGGGCTGAGAGGCTCTGTGCTAGCAGCCAATATATCCTTCAGCCTACATTGCTTTCCCAGGAGGCTAAAGGACACTGCTCGGGAAGCAGCGTGGTCTGAGGGATGTGCAGGTTGCAGGCACAGCTATATTGTTTGGCGGGAGGGGTCTGTAAAATGTTAACAGATTGAATAGGGGTTTGTATCCTCAAAAAAGTTCAGAGCCACTGATCCAGATGGTATTTGGCCCTGCCATGAGGGCAGGGGACTGGACTTAATGATCTCTCGAGGTCCCTTTCAGTTCTAATATCTATGATTCTATGAATCCAAAGACCTCTTTAATGTCATATCATCCCCTGTCCCAGCCTGGGTCATGTTACCTATCCATCCAGGGGTCCTTAAGATTTCCACACTTCTGTGGTAGACCTCCTATTTGATTTCGTCTACTTCCAAGAAGGAAGTACGTCCTCCCAAAAGGGTTCAAATGCATCCCTTCCAGCAATGTCACTGATTGTGTCCACTGTTATTTAAAGGGACAGGCAGGGCCAAGTCAGCAGAACACCAAAAATCAAAGATGCCAAGAGACTGAATTTTTATGACAGAAAGATTTATCTGACAGCAAGCCTGCAGTTTTGGGTGTTTAACCACCAGGTCCTATTAGGCAGGCACAATTTTAACCTGTGGGACTCCCTTAAATTCAAGGCGCTCCTCCCATAGGACAGATCCCAGGAGTTTGTTGCTTTAGTAGAAGGCACAGCATTGTCAAGGTGGGGTACCTCGAGTGGTCTGGGATGCTACTGACTCTTAGTAGTTAAGATGGAGATTAATACAAGAATTATAAGATTAGTAAGGAACTGGCTGAAGGGAAGAGAACAACTGGTTATACAGGAAGGAGATATGTCAGAATGCAGGGAGTTTCCCCAGGATCAGTCTAGGAACTAGTTTTTAAAATAATTTTATGAATTGATCTTTGAACAAAAGGCAGGCATGTGCTACTGAAATGTGGTGATGTTACAAATATGAGAGGAAGTGTCAGTACAGAGGAGGATCAAAATATAGTACAAGAAGAATTGGATGACTTGGAAGACTAGCGTAATGGAAATAGGATGAAATTTTATAGCACAGACTATAAGTTTGTGCACTTGGGGACTAGTAACAGAAGTTTATGCTATAAAAGATGAGGTCTTAGTTAAAGACAAAGGAAGAAAGAGATCTCAGTGTATTAACTAAAGTACTGTGAGCCACCAGTGTGATGCAGCTGTGAAAAAGACAAATACTACCAGGGAAAAAAATGGCCTGTTCTGGGCTCCATATGTAGTGGGTCCATCCTGCCTCCATTTATCTGAGTGTTCATAGAATCACAGAGCTGGAAGCGACCTCAGAAGGTCATCAAATCCAGCCCCCTACCCAAAGCAGGACCAAGCCCAAATAAATCAACCCAGCCAGGGCTTTGCAAGCCGAGACTTAAAAATCTCTAGGGATGGAGATTCCACCACCTCGCTAGGTAACCCATTCCAGTGCTTCATCACACTCCTAGTGAAATCGTTTTTTCTAATATCCAACCTAGACCTCTCCCACTGTAACTTGAGACCATTGCTCCTTGTTCTGCCATCCGTCACTACTGTGAACAGCCTCTCTCCATCCTCCTTGGAACCTCCCTTCAGGAAACTGAAGGCTGCTATCAAATCCCCCCTCACTCTTCTTTTCTGCAGACTAAACAAACCCAAATCCTTCAGTCTCTCCTCATAGGTCATGCTCTCCAGCCCCCTAATCATTTTGGTCGCTCTCCGCTGGAACCTCTCCAATGCATCCACATCCTTTCTATAGTGGGGGCCCCATAATTGGACACAGTAATTTAGTTGTGGCCTCGCCAGAGTTGAATAAAGAAGAATAATCACTTCTCTAGATCTACTGGCAATGCTCCTCCTAATGCACCCCAATATGCCATTAGCCTTCTTGGCTACAAGGGCACACTGTTGATTCATATCCAGCTTCTCATCCACTGTAATCTCCAGGTCCTTTTCTGCAGGTCCTAACAGTGCTTGGGATTCTTCCATCACAAGTGCAGGACTCTACACTTGTCCTTGTTGAACCTCATTAGAGTTCTTTTGGCCCAATCCTCTAATCTGTCCAGGTCACTCTGGACCCTATCTCTGCCCTCCAGCATATCTACCTCTCCTTCCAGATTAGTGTCATCGGCAAACTTGCTGATGGTGCAATCCATCCCCTCATCTAGGTCATTAATAAAAATGTTTAACAAAACCGGACCAAGAACAGATCCTTGAGGCACTCCACTAGAAACCGACTGCGAACCTGACATGAAGCCGTTTATCACTACCCGTTGCGCCCGACAGTCTAGCCAGCTTTCTGTCCATCGTAGAGTCCATTTAGCCAATCCGTATTCCCTTAAATGTTGGCAAGAATATTGTGGGAGAACGTATCAAAAGCTTGGCTAAAGTCTGACCAATATAAGAATGGCTGTACTGGCTCAGACCAAAGGTCCATCTAGCTCAGTAGCCTGTCTGTCAACAGTGGCCAGCACCAGGTGCCCCAGAGAGGGTGGACCGAAGACAATAATCAAGTGATTTATTTCCTGCCATCCTTCTCCAGCCTCTGACAAACAGAGGCCAGGGACACCATTTCTATCCCCTGGCTGATAGCCTTTTATGGCCCTAACCTCCATGAAATTATTTAGCTTCTCTTTAAACTCTGTTATAGTCCTAGCCTTCACAGCCTCTTCTGGCAAGGAGTTCCACAGGTTGACTACACGCTGTGTGAAGAAGAACTTTCTTTTATTAGTTTTAAACCTGCTACCCATTAACTTCATTTGGTGTCCTCTAGTTATTTTATTATGGGAACTAATAAATAACTTTTCTTTATTCGCCCTCTCCACACCACTCATGATTTTATATACCTCTATCATATCTCCCCTCAGTCTCCTCTTTTCTAAATTGAAAAGTCCCAGTAGTTTTAACCTCTCTTCATATGGGACCCGTTCCAAATTCCTAATCATTTTAGTTGCCCTTTTTTGAACCCTTTCCAAGGCCAAAATAACTTTTTTGAGGTGAAGAGACCACATCTGTACACAGTATTCAAGCTGTGGGCGTACCATAGTTTTATACAGGGGCAGTAAGATATTCTGTGTCTTATTTTCTACCCCTTTCTTAAAAATTCCTAGCATCTTATTTGCCTTTTTGACTGCTGCTGCACACTGTGACCTCCTCTAATGATACTTCAATCCGGGACAGTTCCTCTGATTCATCACCCACAAAGGATGGTGCAGATTTGGGAATCTCCCTAACGTCCTCAGCTGTGAAGACTGAAGCAAAGAAATCATTTAGTTTCTCCACAAGAGCTTTATTGTCCTTGATTGCTCCTTTTATATCTCGATCGTCTAGGGGACTCACAGGTTTTTTAGCAGGCTTCCTGCTTCTAATGTACTTAAACATTTTGTTATTTCTTTTTGAGTTTTTGGCTAGCTGTTCCTCAAAATCTTTTTTTGCTTTTCTTATTACATTTTTACACTTGATTTTACAGTATTTATGTTCTTTTCTGTTTATCACACTAGGATTGGACTTCCACTTCTTAAAAGATGCCTTTTTGTCCCTCACTGCTTCTTTTACATGGTGGTTAAGCCACGGTGACTCTTTTTTAGGTCTCTTGCTATGTTTTTTAATTTGGGGTATACATTTAAGTTGGGCCTCTATTATGGTGTCTTTAAAAAGTTTCCATGCAGCTTGCAGGGATCTGGCTCTAGTCACTGTGCCTTTTAATTTCTGTTTAACTAACCTCCTCGTTTTTGTGTAATTCCCCTTTTTGAAATTAAATGCCAGAGTTTTGGACTGCTGAGGTGTTCTTCCCACCATAGGAATGTTAAAATCACATCCACTGACTTTCTCATATCTACAGAGCCCATTGCCCTCATCATAGAAGCTAATCAAATTGGTCAGACATGACTTTTCCTTTGTAAATCCATGTTGACTGTTTCTGATCACTTTCCCCTCTTCCAAGTGCTTCAAAATGGATTTCTTGAGGATCCCCTCCATGATTTTTCAAGGGACTGAGGTAAGGCTGACTGGTCTGTAGTTCCCTGGATTGTCCTTCTTCCCTTTTTTAAAGATGGGCACTACATTTGCCTTTTTCCAATCATCTGGGATCTCTCCCGATCTCCATGAGTTTTCAAAGATAATGGCCAAAGGCTCCGCAATGACACTTGCCAACTCCCTCAGTACCCTCGGATAAATTAAATCCGGACCCATGAATTTCTGTATGTTTAGCTTTTCTAAAAGCGGCGAGGAGTCCTGTGGCACCTTATAGACTAACTGAAGTGTAGGAGCATAAGCTTTCGTGGGCAAAGACCCACTTTGTCAGATGCCTGCTATTTCTGATGAAGTGGGTCTTTGCCCACGAAAGCTTATGCTCCTACACTTCAGTTAGTCTATAAGGTGCCACAGGACTCCTCGCCGCTTTTGCAGATTCAGACTAACACGGCCACCCCTCTGATACTTAGCTTTTCTAAATAGTTCCTAATTTGTTCTTTCCCCACAAAGGGCTGTACACTTCCTTCCCATACTGTATTGCCTAGTGCATTTGTCTGGGAGCTGACCTTGTCCGTGAAGACAGAGGCAAAGAAAGCATTGAGTACTTCAGCTTTTCCCACATCTGTCACTAGGTTACCTCCCTCATCCAGTAAGGGCCCCACGCCCTCTCTGATCACCCTCTTATTCCTAACATGCCTGTAAAACCTTTCTTGTTCTCACTCACATGCCTTGCTAGCTGCACTTCCAATTGTACTTTCGCCTTCCTGATAACTCCCCTGCATTCTTGAGCAATATATTTATACTCCTCCCTAGTCAACTGTCCAAGTTTCCACTTCTTGAAAGCTTTCTTTTTGTGTTTAAGCTCACCAAGGATGTCCCCGGTAAGCGAATCTGGTCGCCTACCATATTCGCTTTTCTTGATGCGCATCGGGATGTTTTTTTTCGATGCCTTTATTAAGGCTTCTTTAAAATACTGCCAGCTCTCCTGGACTCCTTTCCCCTCATGTAAGCATCCCAGGGAATCTGCCCATCAGTTCTCAGAGAGAGTCAAAGTCTGCTTTTCTGAGGTCCAGGGTGTGTATTTTGCTACTCTCCTTTCTTCCTTTGGGCTGGATCCAGAAATCTACCATCTCATGATCACTGCTTCCCAGGTTGTCACCCAACTCTACTTCCCCTACTAGTTCCTTCCTATTTGTGAGCAGAAGTCAAGCTGTGCATGGCCCCTAGTTGGTTCCTTCAGCACTTGTACCAAGAAGTAATCCCCAACATTCTCCGAAAACTTCCTGGATTGTCTGTGTACTGCTGTACTGGTCTCCCACCAGATGTCAGGGTGATTAAAGTTGCCCATGAGAACCAGGGCCTGTGATCTGGAAGCTTCTCTCAGTTGTCCAAAGAAAGCCTCATCTACCTTATTCACCTGATCCGGTGGTCTATAGCAGACGCCAATCACAACATCACTCCTGTTGCTTCCACCTCTAAACTTAACCCACAGACTCTCAACAATCTTTTCTCCCTCTAAATACTGGAGCTTTGAGCAATCATACTGCTTTCTTACATACAATGCAACTCCTCCTCCTTTTCTCCACTGCCTGTTCTTCCTGAACAGTTTATATCCCCCCATGATAGTGCTCCATTCCAGTGTTGCATGGTCACAAATTCTGATTTCTGCTGACCACCAGCAGGCAGACTTCATTGCACAGCAGCTCAGAAGCTGCTATTTTGTGAGTAGATTGTAATTTGGCTTGATCAAATTTTTATCCAAAATAAGCCAACAGCCATGCTCCTGGCTTTCAGTTTAAGAGCAGAAGTAAGTGTAGGCCTTTGCAAAAGCATTTTAAAAAACACTTCATATGCTGTCACGCTGATCCCAAATGCTTCTACCATTCTGTGACTTAAATGGCTAACCATGCTGCTGCTGGCCATCCACAGACTGCTGAGGGGAGTACAAGCCTTTGATTCCTGCATCCTTGAGTGCTGTTTCCGTGGGTGCTCTACTGTTGGTGTTGGGTCGTTTCGGGACTGCAGATTGGAGTTTTCATGAGCAGTAGTCAGCCTGACCGCACATGCCTGGCACGCTCTTTGCACCATTCACGCCATTTTGATCTCTCGCACAGTCCGGCTCCTGCCAGTTCTTTTTTTGTTGCCCATGGTCACAGTTGGAGTGAGCCCTCTCTCCTCAGACAACCCTGTCAGGAATCAAATAAAATCTTAAATTAGTGTTTATAGTTAATTATAGTTTGAATAGTTATAGTTACTAGTTATAGTTTGTTCATAGTTAAAAAAAGGCTTTTATCTTAGTAGATAGTATCAACAGCTTTGCCAGGCTGTCCCGGCTTTAAGAGGTGTGCTGCATGCCGTGATGCGATGCCAGCATCAGACGGTCATGCCGACTGTATAAGTGCTTCGGTGAGGCACATGTGCCTCAAAAATGCATCCACTGTGCTAAACTGACTGTTAAGGCATGTAAGGACAGTAATGAGGCTAAAAATGTTCCTTTTTGACAAGGCATTATATCCCATGGAGCGATCACAGCCAGTATGCACTCCGCAATCACCTAGGGCTGAGAAAAGAAAAGCTGTTTTTCCACAGCTGACTCCGGCTCAAAAAAGAGCTTCACCAGCCTGTTCCCTACTACCAGCCCTCTTGGTCCATGTAAGTGTGGATGACAAACATGGCACCCAGGCATAAGTCGGCCTCAGAGCCGAAAGCCCAGCAAAAATCTATTTCGGTGCTGTCAACAGTTGTAACGGGCCGCCGCTTGGCACCGCTGGCGACTGCATCAGCCATCACAGCACTGACGACAATGATACCATCTGTGTCGGCACAGCCTATACATGTGCCTGTTACAACGGCACTGACAACATCAGCACCGACAACTTCGGTGCAATCAACCTTGGCATTGTTAACCTCGGCATCATCACCATTGTCTCAGACATCTGCGTGGGCAACGTCAGCACTGTATGTGCCATCCAGCCGCTGCCACTGAAGAAAGCAAACCAGAAATCTGACCCTATGAGACAGCTGAGTCCGGAGCCATTGACATTTCCCTCCGGTACCATCCTCTGCACCACCTTCTCCCTATTCACCTCACTTAAAAGGGGATGATAGGGGTCAGACCCTTCAGGACCAAACCAGACACCATAGGTCCAGTTGTTATTTATCACCGTCACCCTATAGAAGATATACCTTTCATTCACCGCTTCCTTCTTCAAGAGGTTCACCACATTTCCCACATTCTCCGCACCTCCCGGTACATCACTACATGTTTCCCCTGTGCTTGTCATCATTATCATCACTCCAGTTACAGTCACCCCTGTTGCCACAGCCACTCAACTTCTTGTGCTCCTACATTTTCTCCCCAACCATCATATAGACAGCAAATATCAGTCACACCTCTCACTGCTCCCTCTACGACTCATCACTCAGAACTGGAAAAGGGTCAACTACCTGATGTTGAGGAGCAGCACCCACCAGATGTCTCACCAACTGATCAGTCCTCATCATCTCCTGATGAGGTGGTTATACCTGTTGATCAATTTCCTCCAGATATCCGCTGCACACTGAGCGGATGTTTTCAGAGAACTATCCACAATGATTCCAAGATCTTTCTTTTGAGTAGATGTAGCCAAATTAGTCCCCATCATATTATGTGTATATATAGTTGGGATTATTTTTTCTCAATGTGCATTAATATCTGTCTACTAGAAGATTTATTTGGCATTGCTTGGGTCCTTAATTCAAATAAGTTTTGTTTTTCCTTCATTTAAATCATTGTTCTGAGAGTGAGGGGTTCAGTATGCAGACTCCCCTGTGGAGTGAGGACAGCCCCAGCCCTCTCTCACTGCTGCAGCTTGGGGCCAGCTGAGAAGCACCTGTCCATGAGCACAGCCGGGGAGGGGTGCATGTCCTCCAGCTGAGAGGGGTACAGACAGACACACAGACAGAGATACACAAACAGAAAAAACTCTCTGAAATATGTACAGTAGTAGATAGCTGCCCCCTGCTGACTCAATAGTTGTCCCGGTCCCTATATCTGGCCCTTTGCTGCCCTCAGTGGTCATTCTGCAGTATAACTGTCCCTTCTGCCAGATCCTGCCATTCCATTTATGAGAAAGAATCAAATTTCAATTACATCCCACTGTCCTGGCATAACCAAACCCTGACCTGGCTTTAAGTTCTGATAATAGGAAGCTGCATCCCAAATTTGGAGGTCCTAGCTCTTACTGTTTAGGAGTTCTTGAGCAAACAGACTCACACAGGGTGGGACAAACAGACGGGCATTTCTAAAATACATAGTAAAATTGATGATGAATACAGGCAGTCCCCGGGTTACATACAAGATAGGGACTGTAGGTTTGTTCTTAAGTTGGATTTGTATGTAAGTCGGAACTGGCGTCCAGATTCAGCCGCTGCTGAAACTGACCAGCAGCTGACTACAGGAAGCCCGAGGCAGAGTTGCTCTGCCCCAGGCTTCCTGGAATCAGCCGCTGGTCAGTTTCAGCAGCGGCTGACTTGGGGATGCCTGGGGCAGAGCAGCTGGGGTGCTGACGGGTTGGTCCAGTAGCGCCGAGGAGCGGCGCTGCGGGACCAACCCGGCAGCGCCCCAGCTGCTCCACCCTAGGCGTCATCGGCGAGAAAAGCCTTGTCTGCTGGTGGGCGGGGGCGCACTAGCTGCGACCCCCCCACCCAGCAGACCAGGAAGACGCGGGTGGCGGGACCGCTGAGACGCGCCACGGTCCCACCCGCATCCTCTGCAGCTTTTCTCTGGGGGGGAGGGTCTCCCAGCAGACCAGGGAGACACAGAGCAAAGCCGCGGAGCACGCGGGCAGCGGGACAGCGCAGACGCGCCGCGGCTGTCCCGCTGCCGGCGTCCTCCGAGGCTTTGCTCCCCGTCTCTCTGGTCTGCTAAACAATGCCAAATATTGTGATTGCTTTATCAAAAACTAGCAAAAATACCCGGTGCTGCTTGGGGAAAATATAGTAAAAGATGTGATGAATGAACTACATCAATTACATTAACATAGCATATTTTATTGGAAATACTTTTCTCTTATATATTACTTTAAGAAATTAACATAGCTAGTGATGTGCTTACAAAATGACAGATCTCATAGGGTCTCTTTTCTCACAGCCCATCTTCCCTTAAAGATTCTATGCAAACCAATGCCTGCAGCCTCCTTGCCAGAAGCCCTGAGAAATGGATGGGATGGCTTCTGGGCGCTGCAGCAGCAGCAGCAAATCATTGCCCTCTGAGTGCCTTCAGTTCACGATCCATGGGGCAACCTGAATGGACTTCCTAGCGGCAGTTGAACTGGTTGTATTGATCAGACAAAGCAAAACACCCTCAGACCAGGTGCAATGAGTGATATCTAGCTGATGAGAACATGCAGCACCTGAACGTACCTGTTCTAATGAAAATAGGCTGTTCTGAGTGTACTGTGTCCTCCTCAGGCTCCACTGTGCTCAAAACCTTGTTCTCCTGTCCACCTCCTCTTTGTACTGTGAGCTGAATCCTGCAAAGTGCATAATGCCCGTGGCACTTGCTGATAATGCACACAGCCCTGCCAGGAGAACGCACACAGCCCAAAGGAGGGCGAGTGGTGCGATGGCTCATTTGGGCGTTGGGGGGAAAGAAGCAACTTTAATTTCCAGAAGGGGTTCAGTCGGAGCCCGGCTGCATGAAGATGTTGAGAGGCTGTGATAGCTGGAGGCTTCTCCCAGCCACATTTGGGTCTGTCCTGGAGACCTGCTGGTGCCCTGTTATAGGGGAGGTTGCGGATTCTCAGCCCCACTGCAGCCTCTCCCCCATGGGCTTTCCCTTGATGGTGCTGTTGGTGCCTACATGCTTTATCCTCTAGTATCTCGTAATTATGTGACACGCTTAACAGAGGAGTCCAGCAAATGCCTATGATCAGGCACTACTAAAAAGCTAATTATCAGTGGGCCCAATTAGGTCTCTGAGAAAACCAGGGAAACTGATTTTGAGATATAACCAATCCAGTTATTGAAGTTAGGAAATCAGTAGTATCTGTGCAAAATTTGGTGTTTCTAGCTCTTACCGTTTCGTAGATCTTTTGGGACAAACAAACACACAAACTTTCAGAAATATTAAAAAGATTAAACACGGGCCCGTTGCATAGTGCCCTGCTCCTTCCTCTTGTGGTAGTATGCATGTTACATAGTTCAGGCAGCTTAGTGATCTCTATCTGTGTAAAACTGTCTGCCTTCTGATAAATAGTTAACGGAACTGCATTTTTCATAGTTGGGGCCCCTCAGTAGCAACTTGCATGTCAATATTGCCAAGATTTAAGACCAAAAAAACCTTGTGATTTATAGTGGGTAGCTACTTCTGCAGGTGACCACAAGAGCCCCTTCACTGCCTGAGTCCTTATAGCTACAATGAGTTAATTTCTTCTGGAAGTAATCGTTTGTTGCTCAACTTGATAATTATTATTCTGAGCTGAGTTTATCTTCAGGGAGGAGGGATATAGAGGGGAAAGAGGTGTTATATAACTCTGGCTGAGATGGTGAAAGCTAAATTGAGCTGGTTTTATTGTTTAATTGCTGATTAGGTGGAGATTTTTGAAGTCAACTTGCATCTCTTATATTAACTCTTTTTTCACAGCTTATATCTAGTGATGCTGATGGAGCCATTCAAAGAGCTGGACGTTTCCGGGTGGAAAATGGATCTTCTGATGAGGTAAGGAAAAGTCCTGTTTATATTTATTACCTTTTCCAATTGAAAGATCAGAAATTTGAAAATGCTGTTGCTTAAACCAATTGCAGTGCCATATGTTCAGTACAAGAAATGTTATTTGGCTGCTGTGATTGGGCATTGTCAGAGCCCTTTCCTCTCAGACACATTCATGAACGTATCTAATTTCTCTTAGTTTTCTAACTCGAAAAAAATATTTAATACAGTGAAGGATAACCAGCCTTGCACTGTAAAATATAGACTGGTGAACATGGGGCAGAAAGGAGCCCCTTACCTATCATTTCACATTTAAGTGGATACATTAATGCAGGGATAATGGGAGGGTTTTTTGGACACATCGTATGTAAATCTGTACCAGAGTCATAATACAGTAGTGGATGATGTGAGTGACTAATAGTCTGATCCAGCTTGGTTGTGTGTGTGTAGTGTAGAATACGCATGTGGACAAGGGGGATCTAGTGGATATAGCATACGTAGATTTCCAGAAAGCCTTTGACAAGATCCCTCACCAAAGGCTCTTAAGTAAAGTAAATTGACTTGGGAGAAGAGGAAAGGTCCGCTTATGGACTGAAAACAGTTTAAAGGCAAGAAACTAAGAGTAGGAATAAATGGTCAGTTTTCAGAATGGAGAGAGAAAGAGAGGTAACTAGTGGTGTCTCACAAGGGTCTGTACTGGGACTAATCCTATTCAACCTATTTATAAATGATCTGGAGAAAGGGGTAAACAATGAGATGGCAAAATTTGCTGATGATACCAAACTGCTCAAGATGGTTAAGAACACAGCAGCCTGTGAAGAGCTTCAGAAGGATCTCACAAAACCAAGTGACTGAGCAACAAAATGGCAACTGAATTGTAATGTTAATAAATGTAAAGTAAAGCACATTGGAAAAAATAATCCCAAGTACAAATACAAAATGATGGGGATTAATTTAGCTATAACCACTCGAGAGAGCTCTTGGAGTATAATTCTCTCAAAACATCCACTCAGTGTGCAGCAGCAGTCAAAAAAGCAAACAGAATGTTAGGAAACATTAAAAAAGGAATAGAGAATAAGACAGGGAACATCTTATTGCCTCTATATAAATCCATGGTAAGTCCACATCTTGATTACTGCATATAGATGTGGATGCCTCATCTCAAAAAAGATATATTGGCATTGGAAAAGGTTCAGAAAAGGGCAACAAAGATGATTAGGGGTTTGGAACAGGTCCCATATGAAGACAGATTAAAAAGACTGGGAGTTTTCATCTTAGAAAAGAGGAGACTAAGGGGAGGGGAGATTATGGTAGAGGTCTATAAAATCATGACAAGTATGGAGAAAGTAAATAAGGAAATGTTATTTACTTGTTCCCATAAGAAGTAGGGATCACCAAATGAAATGCATAGGTAGCAGGTTTGAAACAAAGAAAAGGAATTTTTTCTTCATATAGCACACAATTGGCCTGTGGAACTCCTTGCCAGAGAGTGTAGTGAAGACCAGGACTTTAACAGGGATGTGAAAAGAACTAGATACATTCATGGAGTTGGGTCCATCAATGGCTATTAGCCAAGATTGGTAAGAATGGTGTCCCTAGTCTCTGTTTGTCAGGGACTGGAAGTGGATGTCAGGAAGGGGATCACTTGACGATTCCCTGTTGTGTTGACTTTCTTTGGGGCATCTGGCATTGGCCACTGTCAGAAGATAGGATACTGGTCCATTTAGACCTTTGGTCTGACCCAATATGGCCGTTATTATGTGTCAGAGGGGGGTGGGTAGCTGTGTTAGTGTGTAACTGAAAAAACTTAAAAAACATTGAATGGTCCTGCAACACCTTCGAGATCTCTCTTCTTCATCTGAAGAAATGGGTTGTGCCCATGAAAGCTCATGATGCCATCTACATTTTTTGTTAGTCTCAAAGGTGCTGCAGGACCATTGGTTTTTTAAAAAGTTTTATCTTATGTTCTTATGTTATATTAGAAATTATGTTCTTGATATAAAACTCTTTTCCTACGCATTTTAAATGAGATACAGTCTTGATCATGTTGTTATCCTACTTCCAGCTCTGCTGCTTCTATCCCCAGACTTTTTCATGGAGTTTTTACAATGCATGTATTTTACATCAGTCTGGTGGGCCACATGTGTTGCATCATGGGCAATCTAAATTCAATACTCAAGCTAGACCTTTTCTTTTTAGGAGAGGCTGGGAGTGGTTCAGAGACAGCCTCTGTGTTGCTGTGCAAAATCCTTCCCTCTTCTCCTCAAGATTTCATGGTCAGAGAGGATAGATTCTGAAGGGAGTTGTGGTCCAGCTCAACTTATTCTGAAGGAAGGTGGTCTAATACGGGGACATTTAAAAGACGAATTGAGGAAAGAAGGAAAACATGGGTGTTTGAATCTTACAGACCATTTGAATAGGCTCTGTTTATAATCTTATGGCTTTATCCCACCCCTGTGTTTCATGTTGGTCCACTTATCACAATCACCACACTGCCATCAGACAACATAGCATCAGTCAGGATGCATTCCTGAAGAACAAACTTTTATGTGGTGGAAAGGGATGTTTTGTGGTATTGAGTTTAACAAGTAACTTTACATTTAACACCTCATTTACATCAAAAGCTAAGTATGGGGCACTTCTAGTCCACTCATTTTGCCTTATTAGCACTGGGACTACAATTGAAAGGTAACTTTTTTTTCCCCTTCCCTTCTTTTTCTATTATTAATTGTGGGTTTCTGTTGTTTCCACTCCAGCTTCCAGCTCATCCGAAAAAGTGGGTTTTGCTCATGAAAGCTCATGATACTATATACATTTATGTTAATCTCCAAAGTGCCGCAGGACTAATCATTGTGCTTAAAAATTTGTAATCTTGAGCACAAGAAAAATTGTTTCTTGTAATGCTGTTTCACAAATGTGACTCTCATTATTTTAGTTAAATGAAATTCTTGCTATGCTTTAGGGATAGTACAACTAAAAATGAGCAAAATAATCACAATTATTAACTAGTTAATTGTAATTATTATTAAACACAATTATTAATGTATTACTAATGAAAGGAAAAGGGAGAAAAATAAAAGAAAACCGAACCAAAACAGAACATAAGCAATAAAATGTTTCACTTCAGTTGCAGCCTCTTCTGTATTTGTGAAGAATTTTTAATGGAGATTGCAACTTAAGAGTAGGAACACTCTTCTTTACATAAGATAAGATCAAAGTATATTGTTTCCCATATTAGTAGAGTCCACTGGTAGTGTCTCATTGATCATTAAAATGGCTTGTAAATGTGTGGCTTTGTGTAAGGATTGGAGAATCATATTTAATTTACTATGATTAAACAATTTATATATGAGCAAAAAGTGTGTCATCTTAACTAAATCTTCTGAAACAAGAAAAAAAGTATTTAAATTCACCTACTTAATGCCATTTAAGAAGTGGTCCTGAGACTGGCAAATTAGACTATTAAGAAACTTTTAAATTCAAATTAAGTTCCACTGTTTCTCTCCATTTACCAGGATTAGCTTATGTCTTCTTTCCTTGAGTACTTAGTTTAAACAGTGTGATATTTAACAGGAACAACTTGTTTGATACCTTAAATTACAAAAGCATTTTGGTATCTGTGATGGGGCACTGCAGCCCTGCACTTCAAGTCCCCCAGCACTGGGATGCGGGGAGAGTAGGTGTTGTGCGCCCGCGTGCCGCGCCAGGCAAAACACTGCTACACCGCATTTTAAACTCCCCAGCCCTGGCCAAGCGGGGCTGGGGGCACAGCGTGGACAGAGCTTGTGCGGCATGCTCTCACACCACGAAACAGCTGAGCTATGTCTACACTCACGGCTTCTTGCGCAAGTATCCGCAGAGCGTCCACACTGCCTGCCCGCTCTTGTGCAAGAAAATTTACATGGCGTGGTAAGAGAGGGCTTCTTGCTGAAGAGCTACACTCTTTTTTTTTTTTATCAGGTGTAAGCCCTCTTGCGCAAGAGGGCAGTGTGGATGCTCGGCAGGGATTGCTTGTGCAAGAAAGCCCTATGGCTAAAATGGCTATCAGAGCTTTCTTGCGCAAGAGAGCATTCGCACTGCCATGGGTGTGCTCTTGCGCAAAAGCACAGCTCGCACATGGCAGTGTGGACATTTTCTTGCACAAGACTTCTTGCACAAGAACCCTTGCACAAGATGTTCTTGCGCACGAAGCTGCCAGTGTATACATAGCCCTGGGGGGGAGGTGCCCTGGCGTGATGCAATGCCAGAGTGCCAGCACTCAAAAGGAGCTGGCGTTCACAGCAAGGAGGGAGCCAGACCGGAAAAGGGGTGGAGGCACCGTGGGGTCGCACCTCCCGGGGGAGCCCCAAGACACCACAGACGAGACCCAGAAGGGACAGGGGTGAGGCAGACGTCCCGGCACTGACTGGTCGGCGGACCAGGTAAGGGGAGAGGAAGCAGCCCAGGGCAGGGCATTATAGCCCGTGGGCTGGCGCGTTAAGGCGGGAAGCCCCGCCAGACGGACTCGACCTAAACAGGTCCGCGTCCTTAGGGCCCTGGGCTAGGGTCCGTGAGTGAAGGCGAGCCTGCATCCCCCTCTGCCCGCTGTCGGAGGTGGTGCGAGAAACCCTGGGCATATTTGGGTCAGGCTGGCCCACGGAGCGGAATGCAATAGGACTAATATGACAAGACTTGGTGCAGGTCGGACTCTTGTACCCTCTTGTGGGGGGTGGAAGGGGAGAGGTAAATAAAGGCACAAGGGGACTAACCGGGGTCTGTACTTGTACAGTATCCCATAAAAAATTTTACAAGAAAAATTAAATACCATGCTTCATCTCATCGATGCATGCCAGCATCTTGGTAATGTGATTATGAGTAGAAACAGTGTAGAGCTTGAAGGTTGCCACTTCTTGGTGTGCAGCTTCTTTGCAGTTGTAGTATTGCTGCTGTGTGCTTGGTTGTATAGATGAAATGAATAGACTGACAGAGAGTGCAAGAGTTAACACAGTCATCGGGGAATGCCTATCCTACAGTGTAAGCCCAGGCTCAGACTCATGCTTGAGCCCAGATCCTTCCTTCATCTACACACAGTTCTGTCTGACTCAGCTCCAAGTCTGCAAGGGTGCAGGGTTTGAGCCTAGGCCCCACAGTGACTTAGGGCCAAATTCCATTTTACAATGTGGATGCAGCTTGGACCCGTATCTGCCAGTGCTATCCCAGTCCAATGGGATGGTATCCTTTTTTCTTTCCATCCTAATGTTGGCCAGTTGACTCCCAGGAAACAAATTATTTCTCTTGTGCATGTCTAGCTTCTCAGCATTTCCATTTTATTCTGACCACTGAGTTGCAAACAGAGTGAACCACCTTCTGTGTTTGTAATAGTTACTGACACACAGAACTCATAATGTCAGTTTTGCTGTCAGGTGGTCATGGGGCCAAGATTTGGGTTTATCTCTGATGCAAGGCAGGCAAACAGTTTGGGTATGTCTGAACTACGGGATAAAATTGAATTAAGATATGCAACTTCAGCTATGACTCTTGGCACTGTCCACACTGCAGGAAGTCAAAGGGAGAACACTCTCCCTTTGACTTCCTTTACTTCTCATGGAAACAGGATTTCCGGCATTGACTGAAGTGCCCCGCTCAGTTCGAATTAGCGTGTCTTCACTAGACCCGCTAATTCAATCCCTGGAAGATTGACAGCAGCAGCTTCGATCTTTTCTGTAGTGCACCAGAGGTAAACCACATACAAAGTGGAAAGTGACTGTATGGGAAAGGGAACTAGACCACAAGCTAAATATGAGTCAACAGTAAAAAAGCAAACATTATTTTGGGATGCATTAACAGGAATGTTGCAAACAAGTCAAAAGAAGTAATTCTGCTGTACTCTGTGCTGATTAGGCTGCTGATTGTGTCCACTTGTTGGCACCATTTTCAGGAAAGATGGACAAATTGGGGAAGGTCCAGAGAACAGCAACAAAAGAAATTAAAGGTCTAGAAACCAAGACCTATTAGGGAAGATTGAAAGAATTAGGTTTGTTTTAGGGATATAAGCAACTAGTCGAATTGTTGACTACTTGATAAGCTTAGGTTTATTGGGTAGTCGAGTCGACTAGTCATATTCCCCCCTCCTCATCCCCTGCTGCCTCTGTATCAGTACTCTAGCTGGGACACACTGAGCCTGCTGGAGCAGCTTCTGTTTGCGGCCGGCCCTGGCCACCGCAGACACAGACTGCTCCTGCAGCAGCCGCTGTCCTCAAAGGGGATCACAGCTCCCTGCTGGGATCCTTCATGGACAGGAGCTGCTGGACCTGGCGCAAGCTGGGAATGAGCAAGACTGGCTCAGTCTTGGCTCGCACCGGGTCCAGGAACTATCCCTGCTGTGGCTCTGCATTTTAAATAGCCAACTCTGTGGGCTAGCTACTACTACATTTAAAATGCAGAGCTGCAGCAGTCCCAGACCCAGCATGAGGCAGGCTTCCTCAGTTCTGGCTTGCTCCAAGTCCGGAATCTACTGCCACTGTGGCTCTGTATTTTTAAATGTAGTAAGAGCTGCCTGGCTATTACTATATTTAAAATGCAGAGCCTCAGTGGGGGTAGCTCCCAGACCTGGTGAGAGCTGGGACTGAGTAAGCCTGGCTCATGCTGGGTCCGGGACTGCAGTGGCTCTCCATTTTAAATGTAGTAGGAGCCTGTCTGCCTACATGCCTGGCTCCTACTACATGTAAACTGCAGAGCCACAGCAGAGGTAACTCCTGGACCCAGCGCAAGCCAGGACAGAGCGCCTTCCCTTATCAACTAATTGTATAGTTGATACAAATTGTATTGAGTACACAATTACCTGCCTCTTAACTTCCGTAGTTTGTTTAGTTTGGAAAAGAGAGGATACATGATAAAACCTTTCAAGTATATAAAAAGTTGTTACAATGAGGAGGGAGAAAATTATTTTCCTTAATCTTTGAGGCTAGAATAAGAAGCAATGGACTTATATTGAAGCAAGGGAGATTTAGGTTGGACATACAGAAAAACTTTCTAAGTGTCAGAGTGGTTAAGAACTGGAACAAATTGCCTAGGGAGATTGTGAAATTTCCATCATTGGAGCTTTTCAAGAGCAGATTAGACATTTGTCAGGGATTGTCTAATCAGTGTTTCCCAATTTTATTTGGCCACGGAACCTTTTTAAACTCTCAAGAATCTGGCGGAACCCCTAATAACAGTCTTATATATGAAGCTGAAAAAGTAGACCACAAATAAGTAAGAATAATAATAAACAAATGCTAACCAGGGTCATGAGATCAACATTTAGTTTAATTGCACATTTTTAAAAACAAAAATCCCATTTAATGTGTACAAAAAATAAAGCTCAAAAACTAATATGCATTATATTGGCAGTTTTCAATGCGAACAGTGTTTTTTCTTCTTTTCTTGGCAAATTCTTTTTGTATTTGGTTTAATACTGGAAAGTTGGATTCGCATATCTGGCATGGTATTCAGTCGATTTCTGTATTTTGTTTTTGTTGCATAATTCAAGAACCCAGTTTCGCAAAAGTATGTGCTGGTGAAGGGTAGCAATTGACTAACTGCACCTCTTGTTAAAGCTGAATAGTCTTGACATAAGCCGTCTCAAAATGTAATCAGATAAACTTCTTTACATTTTTGTATTAATTGGCCGTCTGAAGCAATTTCAATTAGGTTTTCATAATCTTTGCATAGAAAAACTGACTGGCTTTTCTGTTATACTTAATGGATTTCGAATCCAGTTGTTGTCATTCATGGTTGGAAAATACTTGCATGTGGGGGTGTGTGCGTGGGGGGGGGGTCGCAAAGATGATCTGCAATGTCCTCGCCAGGAGGGAACTTGGGGCAGAGTGTCGATGTGGGGTCTTGGTGGGGGGAGGGGATTAAGGGTGTGGGCATGAGGGCAACACACCTGGCTTGGTACCCTGCTGCAGCAGGGGAAGTCTCCAAGCAGCATGCTCTTGTTCCCCAAGAAGGGGGGCAGAAGAGAGAGCTCAGTCCCCCCCATGCATGCAGCAGGGATCCCAGCGCAGCTGCAGCACCAGGTCAGGCTTGCAGGGTGGAGTGTGTGTGTGTGGGGGAGGAGGGGGGAAATCTTGACCTTCCCTTCCAGACCAGACTCTGCTGCTTCCCCAGCAGGGTGGGGAGGGCCGTGGGGGAGAGAGAGTGGCAGCACACAAGGGGCAACGGGCCCAAGCGCACCCTGAGGGGTGGTGGCAGTGAGCCCAAGCAGAGTTCTCTGTGGCCCCTGCTGGGGCGCAAGTGACAGTTTAAAAATGCCGAGTTCCAGGAGTAGTTATTCAGCACCTCAGACCCAGCTACCCCTCCCCCTCCCGGAAGCAGCGGCCACTGAAACAAGCCACTGCCTGCACACGTGGAGGAGGAGGAGACCGCGTGGCCGCACCGGATGCCCCATAGGATGGGGGCAGTCCTGCAGGGTGAGGAGGGGGCCATGCTGAGCACGGTGGTGTGTCAGCCACAGTGGGTGGTGGAGCAGCCAGAGCTGCACTCCGCCAGAAGCCTGCCCCCACTGGCAAAGCTCCAATGGGAGCTGCCTACGGGCTATGCAGAGGGAGGGGAGTGAGTAGAATTTTCTTGCAGAACCCTTATTTTCCATGGAATACCAATTGGGAAATACTGGTCTAGATGGTGCGTGGTCCTGCTGTAAAGTGCAATGGACTGGACTTGATGACCTTTCAATGTTCCTTCTATTTCTAGTATCCGAGGGGTAGCCGTGTTAGTCTGAATCTGCAAAAGCGACGAGGAGTCCTGTGGCACCTTATAGACTAACTGAAGTGTAGGAGCATAAGCTTTTGTGGGCAAAGACCCACTTCTGACGAATCTGCATGCATCTGACGAAGTGGGTCTTTGCCCACAAAAGCTTGTGCTCCTACACTTCAGTTAGTCTATAAGGTGCCACAGGACTCCTCGTCCCTTCTATTTCTAGTATTCTATTATTCTATTCTATGATTGAGATGTCTGGTAAACTGAATGTAGGATAACAGAGCTTTTACTGTACATACCTTCTATTCTTCAGATCGTTCTTATGGCTCTTTTCTAACCTCTCTTCATTTATATAAATTTAGGTACATATAATTCTAGTCAGAATTGGACCCCAGTGCCATTAGACTTTTGGTCATAGACTTGGTAGGTCACAAAATTCAGATCTTAAAACTGCAGTATTCTGTACACAATCCAGATATATCTGAAATAAAATTCCAGTTAAAGCAGGTTTTATGGTGTGTTAAAATTTTTGTGAAATAGGCTGGTAATGTAAACTATCAATAGCGGATCCACAAAGTCAGCTTAACAGCCAGGAATAGTCAAGCACCAAGATTCTTGCTGAAAGTCTGAAAATCTTTTTCAGGGTTTTGTATTGCAGTTATGGAACACGCAGCTTGCAATACGCAATTTAGGATAATTTCTGCCAGAGCTGACACAGGCTATTTTATGGTTCCTTAGAAAATAAAGACTAATGGCAGTATTACTGAATATTAATGTACTATGAAGATGTACAGTAGCCAGATCAGAAAGGTATGTCAGTACTATGTTAATCTGTAATCTGAGATTCTGTGGGGTATATTTCCATGCCCAGTATTTTGTACACCGCCTGTGATTTTATACTTGTTTCTGGCTTGTTCCTCCTTTAAATATAAATTGCATGTATTGCGGATGCCCAGAGAATATAGCACTCCCACAGCAAGCATTCCAATTAACTATTGCAGTCATCAAAAGATAAAAGAATTGTACATTCAAAATACCCTGGAATGATGAAAGAACTGTATTGGGTTCAGCTGTGATTTAATGTCACATTGATTTCAGGGGCATATGTCCTCAGCAGGAAAACCGGGAGGCATTGCTCAGCATGGCTTGATGCTTCCAGGCATGCACTACCCTTTGAAAAGATTCAGGATGCGTTCCTCAGTGCTGCATGTGAGGCTGTCTGAAGTAGTGGCAGAGGTTTCCTTTCTGCACCTTAGAAAGGTTAGCAAAAGAGTGCCACTAGTGATGAGTGGCCCTTGTTTTCAGGGGAATGCAAAGACAGTCATTTTGCCTGATCACTCAGTGGCAGTGCAAAAGTGCACAGGCACCTTGAACTGTACTGCTTTGTTTTCTGTAAACAAGGCCAGGTACAGCTGAAACCTATGAATCTATTAAGTACTTAAGAGTCAGGATTGGATATGAAGTATGAAAATAGGGTTTTCATTGCAGGATACACTAGTAAGTGAGAGATATGGCTTTAGAGCACAGTGGAGGTAGCATAATCATTCCCAAGTAGGAGAGAGAATCATAGAGTGATAGAACATTAGAACTGGAAGGGACATCGAGAGGTCATTGAGTTCAGTCCCCTGCCCTCATGGCAGGACCAAACACCGTCTAGACCTTCCCTGATAAATATCTATCTAACCTGCTCTTAAATATCTCCAGAGATGGAGATTCCACAACCTCCCTAGGCAATTTATTCTAGTGTTCAACCACCCTGACGAAGTTTTTCCTAATGTCCAACCTAAACCTCCATTGCTGCAGTTTAAGCCCATTGCTTCTTGTCCTATCCTCAGAGGCCAAGGAGAACAATTTTTTTCCCTTCTCCTTGTAACACTCTTTTAGGTACTTGAAAACCACTATCGTGTCCCCTCTCAGTCTTCTTTTTTCTAAACTAAACACGCTCGATTTTTTCAGTCTTCCCTCATAGCTCATGTTCTCTAGACCTTTAATCATTCTTGTCATAGAATCATAGAACTGGAAGGGACCTCGAGAGGTCGTCGAGTCCAGCCCCCCACCCTCAAGGCAGGACCAAGCTCCGTCTACACCATCCCTGACAGATGTCTATCTAACCTGTTCTTAAATATCACCAGAGAGGGAGATTCCACCACCTCCCTTGGCAATTTATTCCTATATTTGACCACCCTGACAGTTAGGAATTTTTTCCCAATGTCCAATCTAAACCTCCCCTGTTGCACTTTAAGCCCATTACTCCTTGTCCTGTCCTCAGAAACCAAGAGGAACAAATTTTCTCCTTCCTCCTTGTGACACCCTTTTAGATATTTGAAAACCGCTATCATGTCCCCCCTTGATCTTCTTTTTTCCAAACTAAACAAGCCCAGTTCATGAAGCCTGGCTTCATAGGTCATGTTCTCTAGACCTTTAATCATTCTTGTCGCTCTTCTCTGTACCCTTTCCAATTTCTCCACATCTTTCTTGAAATGTGGCGCCCAGAACTGGACACAGTACTCCAGCTGAGGCCTAACTAGTGCAGAGTAGAGCGGCAGAATGACTTCACGAGTTTTGCTTACAACACACCTGTTGATACAACCTAGAATCATATTTGCTTTTTTTGCAACAGCATCACACTGTTGACTCATATTCAACTTGTGGTCCACTATGACCCCTAGATCCCTTTCCGCCATGCTCCTTCCTAGACAGTCGCTTCCCATCTTGTATGTATGGAACTGATTGTTCCTTCCTAAGTGGAGCACTTTGCATTTCTCTGTTTACCTCTGACCATTTCTCTAACTTGCTAAGGTCATTTTGAATTATGTCCCTATCCTCCAAAGAAGTTGCAACCCCACCCAGTTTGGTATCATCTGCAAACTTAATAAGCGTACTCTCTATCCCAATATCTACATCACTGATGAAGATATTGAACAGTACAGGTCCCAAAACATACCCTTGCGGAACTCTACTCGTTATCCCTTTCCAGCAGGATTTAGCACCGTTAACAACAACTCTCTGACTACGGTTATCCAGCCAATTATGCACCCACCTTATCGTGGCCCTATCTAAGTTATATTTGCCTAGTTTATCAATAAGAATATCATGCGAGACCGTATCAAATGCCTTACTAAAGTCTAGGTATATGACATCCACTGCTTCTCCCTTATCCACAAGGCTCGTTATCCTATCAAAGAAAGCTATCAGATTGGTTTGGCATGACTTGTTCTTCCCTATCACTTTATTACCTTCCAAGTGTTTCCATATGATTTCCTTAATTACCTGCTCCATTATCTTCCCTGGGACAAATGTTAAACTGACCGGTCTGTAGTTTCCTGGGTTGTTCTTATTCCCCTTTTTATAGATGGGCACAATATTTTCCCTTTTCCAGTCTTCTGGTATCTCTCCTGTCTTCCATGATTTTTCATAGATCATAGCTAAAGGCTCAGATACCTCCTCTATCAGCTCCTTGAGTATCCTGGGATGCATTTCATCAGGACCTGGTGACTTGCTGACATCTAACTTTCCTAAGTGATTTTTAACTTGTTCTTTGTGTATCTATCTTCTAAACTTACCCTCTCTCTGCTTGTATTCACTACGTTAGACACACCTCCAGACTTCTCGGTGAAGACCGAAACAAAGAAATCATTGAGCATCTCTGCCATTTCCAAGTTTCCTGTTACTGCTTCTCCCTCCTCACTAAGCAGTGGGCCTACCCTGTCCTTGGTCTTCCTCTTGCTTTTAATGTATTTATAAAAGGTCTTCTTGTTTCCCTTTATGCCTGTAGCTAGTTTGATCTCATTTTGTGCCTTTGCCTTTCTAATCTTGCCCCTGTATTCCCGTGTTGCTTGCCTATATTCATCCTTTGTTATTTGTCCTAGTTTCCATTTTTTATATGACTCCTTTTTTATTTTGAGATCATGCAAGATCTCCTTGTTAAGCCAAGCTGGTCTTTTGCCATATTTTCTATCTTTCCTACACAGCGGAATTGTTTGCTTTTGGGCCCTTAACAACGTCCCTTTGAAATACTTCCAACTCTCCTCAGTTGATTTTCCCTTCAGTCTTGCTTCCCATGGAACCTTACCTACAAGTTCTCTGAGCTTATCAAAATCTTCCTTCCTGAAATCCATTACCTCAGTTGTGCTCCCTTCTACCTTTCCTTAAGATCATGAACTCTATTATTTCATGATCACTGTCCCCCATACTGTCTTCCACTTTCAGGTTCTCAACTAGTTCCTCCCTATTTGTTAAAATCAAATCCAGAACAACTTCTCCTCTGGTAGCTTTTTCAACCTTCTGAAACAGAAAGTTGTTGCTCATCTCTGGACCATCTCCAATTTCTCCACATCTTTCTTGAAATGTTTTGCCCAGAACTGCACACAATACTCCAGTTGAGACCTAATCTGCTGTCACGGGGCGCGGCCCCAGTCCGCCGCCCCCCCCCTTGCCTTGCCAACAGTTACGTTGTGCACAATGCACCACTTGCTCTCGTGCCTCCTCAGCGGAGTGGGGGGTCCGGGCCCACCCTCACTCCGGACCCCGACCCAGGGCCCTGACACCGAGAGCGTGCCTCTCGGTGGTTAGCAGGGGGGTTAAGACCCCAAACGCACCTGCTCCCGGGATACGCGACCCGCCCTGGGTCCTCCTCCACTCCGCTAGGCCGCTCGGCCTACTTGGTCGCCCCGACCGGCCCCTTCCCTTCCGGGGGTGCTCCTTCCGCCGCCTTCCACCCGCGGACCCCTCCTCCGCTCTCCGTTTCCCCCTTCTCGCTCTCACCCCGCGCTCCTTTCTGTTCCCCGGCTCTTCCGGGTTCGCCCTCTCCCCCCGTCGCCGCGCCCGTGACGTCCTCCGGCGCGTTCCCGGGCGCGTCGTGATGACGCGTCCCGGCCTCCCCGCCCCCGCTTCCTAGATCCCCGGGCCCTGCCGCGGCCGCGCCTAGCTCCCCGGCGGTCCCCGCTATTGCTTGCGAGTGGCGGGGCGGTCCTGCCCCGTCACATCTGCGCATAGTAGAGTGGAAGATTGACTTCTTGTGTCTTGCTCACAACACTCCTGTTAATGCATCCCAGAATCTTGTTTGGTTTTTTTGCAACCATGTCACACTGTTGACTCGTATTTAGTCTGTGGTCCACTATGACTGCTAGATCCCTTTCTGCAGTATTCCTTCCTAGACAGTCGCTTCCCATTCTATGTGTGTGAAACAGATTGTTCCTTCCTAAGGGGCGTACTGTCAGTACCTTCCTAAGTGGAGTGCTGCTTTGAAGGAGCAGCACTGCACAGCTGATCTTGGGCTCTGTGCAGTGCTGCTACTTTGAAACGCTGCTGCAGCATTTCAAAGTGGCAACGCTGCATGGAGCTGACCCTGGGTTGCCTGGGATCAGCAGCACTGCCTGGAGACCAGGGTCAGCTGGGGACTCGCTAGCTGACCTCGGGTTCCATGTGGCATTTCCGTGGAACCCAGAGTCAGCTGGGGAGTCCCCAGCTGATCTCAGGTTCCGTGAAAATGCAGTGTGGAGCCTGGCATCGAGCTGACCCCGGCCGCCGCGTGCAGTATTTCAAAGTGTGCAGAGCCCAGGGTCAGCTGGGGAATCCCGAGCTGACTCTGGCTCTGTGTGACATTTCAAAGTGGCAGCATTGCATGGAGCCCAGGGTCCATGTGGGTGCTTCTGCTTTGAAATGCACAAGAGCCCCCACCAGGGACTCTTGTACATTTCAAAGCTGGCACGCCTTGTGCAGCCCAGGTCCAGTGGGAAGTCCTGCTGACTCTGGGCACCACGCGGGTGCTTCCACTTTGAAATGGAAAAGGGTAAGTGCATTCGTGGAACCTGGAGTCAGCGGGACTTCCTGCTGGTCCTGGGCTGCATGCAGAGTTCCGCATTCCTCCTTTGAAATGTACAAGAGCCCCTACAGGACTCCCTACAGGGACTCTTGTACATTTCAAAGGAGGAATGTCGAAGTGCCTATTGATTAGTTGATGGTAATTCCATCAACTACTCGACTAGTAAATTAACTGGTATTTAACACCCTTACTTCCAGCATGATTGTGAACCGTTAATAACAGCTCTCTGAAAATGGTTATCCAGCCAGTTATAGTAGCCCTATTTAAATTGTGTTTGCCTAGTTTATTGATAAGAAGATCATGCAAGACCGTTTCGAATGCTTTACTAAAGTCTAGGTATACCACTTATTTCTTCCTTATCCTTATCTAGACTTGTTATCCTATCAAAGAAAGCTATCAGATTGGTTTAACATGATTTGTTCTTTACAAATCCATGCTGATTGTTACCTAGCACCTTATTTTTTTCCAGATGTTTGTAGATGAATTCCTTAATTTCTTGCTCCATTATCTTCCCTCGCACAGAAGTTAAGCTGACTGGTCTGTAGTTTCCTGGGTTGTTCTTATTTTCCTTTTTATAGATGGGCACTATATTTGCCCTTTTCCAGTTTTCTGGAATCATTCCCATCTTCCATGACTTTTCAAAGATGATAGCTAAAGGCTCTGATACATCCTCTATCAGCTCCTTGAGTATTCTAGGATGTATTTCATCAAGCGCTGGTGAACTCAAAATTTTCTAAAGAGAATTTTTAAAACATCATTTTTGCTAAAAAATGAGGAATCCTATAGCACCTTGGAGACTAACAGATTTATGAGAGCATATGCTTTTGTGGGTAAAAAACACTTCATTAGATGAATTGGAATGAAAATTACGGAGGCAAGGGTCTATGTATATTCCTGTTATTAAGCAAGCCAATATTCAAACAAGCTGTAAGATATTTTTATTTCAGTTACAGGCAGTCCCCGGGTTACGTACAAGATAAGGACTGTAGGTTTGTTCTTAAGTTGAATTTGTATGTAAGTCGGAACTGGTACATATTGTAGGGGAAACTCTAGCCAAACATTTCTCCACAGCTGAGTTTTATTCTCCCACACCTCAGTTCCCTGAGTCCTTTATTCTCAAGCTGAGATGTCTGCTGAGAAAAGCCGCTCCACGTCTCCCTGGTCTGCTGGGTGGGGTGCTAGCTTCGCGTCTCCCTGGTCTGCTGGGGGGAAGCAACTAGTGCAGGGTTGCCTCACCCCGTTTGTAAGTAGGGATCCGATGTAAGTCGGATCCATGTAACCCGGGGACTGCCTGTAGTTAGGAATAAACTACAACTCTATGCAAATAATTATCCACTGTGGCAATCCTTGCTTTAGGTCATTGTTCTGTGTATTCTGACACTCAACAAAATTGTCTCTGGTGTCATGAACATATCATATATTCTTACATAAACTCATAGATGATAATAGCCTAGTCTCTGGCAAGATTTTGATACACTTACTCCATTAACTTCAATGGGACTATTTATGTGGTAGAATACTACTGAAGGTGAGTAAGGGCGGCAAAAGCTGGGAATGAGCTTTTTGTATTGCAAACACATGCTGCAATTGGATTCATTAAAATTTGTTCGTGCAATTGGAAAAATGTTGAGGAGCGGATTCTTAGAAAGAAAATTGTGCAAAGTTTCAGGAAAGAGGATTCATTTGAAAATTCCTACAGCATTAGCAATCACCATCTCTATCTCCACTGTCACCACACAGCCCAGATGCAGTGGAGAAATGCACAAACTCCTGCGTTCCATACCCACCTTCATAAGTTTTTTAATTACACTTTCCTTTATATCATAGCTTGTAATCTTAATTCAGTTATGCTTCACAATACCTTTATGAAAAGTGTACACTTATTTTGCATATGAAGAAATGGAGGTTAAGAAAGAAATATCTTGCCTTGCCAAGAAAGTCTAATACTGTCTCAGAATTCCAAGTTAATAAAAAAGTTAGTCTAACTTCCCCCACTACCAGAAAACTGAATCATGCAATCAATCCATACTAAAAAGTGAAACTCCAGACTCTATATGATTAGGGATGTAGAAAATTCAGTTCAGGGAGAGATTACCAGAGATGGATGAAGGGGAATTACTGCAATATACAAAATACAGGCAGTCCCCGGGTTATGTACAAGATAGGGACTGTAGGTTTGTTCTTAAGTTGAATCTGTATGTAAGTCGGAACTGGCATCAGCCGCTGCTGAAACTAATCAGTTTCAACAGCCGCTGAATCTGGACACCAGTTCCACTTACATACAGATTCAAGATAAGAACACCAGGCGTCCCCAAGTCAGCTGCTGCTGAAACTGATCAGCAGCTGATTCCAGGAAGCCCAGGGCAGAGCAACTCTGCCTCGGGCTTCCTGTAGTCAGCCGCTGGTCAGTTTCAGCAGCGGCTGACTTTGGGACGCCTGGGGCAGAGCAGCTCTGGTGCTGCTGGCTTGGTCCAGTAGCGCGGCTGCTCCTCGGAGCTACTGGACCAACCCAGCAGCACCCCAGCTGCTCTGCCCCAGGCATCCTGATTCAGCCACTGCTGAAACTGATCAGCAGCTGAATCAGGACGCCTGGGGCAGAGCAGCTGGGGTGCTGCCGGGTTGGTCCAGTAGCGCCAAGAAGCGGTGCTGCGGGACCAACCGGCAGTGCCCCACCTGCTCTACCACAGGCCCCCGGCTTTGCTCCACATCTCCCTGGTCTGCTGGGGGGGCACTAGCTGCGTCCCCCCCCCCCCAGCAGACCAGGGAGATGTGGAGCAAAGCTGCGGAGGACCCGGGCCGAACCGTGGCACTTCCAGATCAGCGCCGCGGTCCGGCCCGGGTCCTCCGCGGCTTTGCTCAGTGTCTCCCTGGTCTGCAGACCAGGGAGACGCTGAGCAAAGCCACAGAGGACCCGGGCGGACCCACAGCTTCCAGATCAGCTGAAAGCGCTGCGGGTCCTGCCCGGGTCCTCCGCCGCTCTGCTCAGCGTCTCCCTGGTCTGCAGACCAGGGAGACGCTGAACAAAGCGGCGGAGCACCCGGGGCCGGACCCGCGCCCGTTTCCAGATCAGCTGGAAGCGGCGCGGGTCCTGCCGGGTGCTCCGCCGCTCTGTTGAGCGTCTCCCTGGTCTGCAGAACAGGGAGACGCTGAACAAAGCGGCGGAGCACCCGGCTGGACCCGCGCCGCTTCCAGATCAGCTGGAAGCGGCGCGGGTCCGGCCCTGGTGCTCTGCTGCTTTGCTCCCGTCTCCCTGGTTTGCTGGCTCCGCCAGCAGACCAGGGAGACGGGGAGCAGCTTTTCTCGCCCCAGAGAAGGCGGGCGGCGGGACCAGGCGTCCCGCTGCTCTAGTTCTCCGGGGCGAGAAATCCCCGTTCGTAACTATGGATCCGACATAAGTCGGATCCGCGTAACTCGGGGACTACCTGTATATTAAAATAGATTTCCAAATCAGCTTTACATGTTTAAATGAAGAAAGGGCATAAGGATCACACTCTTCTAGTGCCCATGAACTACTTTTGCTTGACTTTTTTCCTTCTGCTCCTCCATTCCCTTTACATTTGGAAAGAATTATTCTAATAATTTCCCAATTCTGTTTTCTGCTTCAGAATGCAGATTTCACACCAGGTACATGGCGCAGAACAGATGTGCACTTGGAAAACCCAGAGTACCACACCAGATGGTATTTCAAATACTTTCTAGGAAAAGGTAATTACACTTCTGTAATTTTAAGTAAAATGAGAAATATCTTTCACATTTGAGCAATTGCAACTTTTAAGGTGCATGGAACTGATTTTGTTTCTTATTATTAATATTGTGTCTTCTGCCTGTGCAGTGCTGTACATGAGATGAACTGTGGCAGATAGGTGGGTCCATGCCCCAGAGAGCTTATGTTCTGATGTTATAACAGGCACAATACGATCCAGGAAAAGCACATGCATGTATTGGGTCACTAAAGCTCTAATAATTCACTGTACTGCTGACTTTAGCTTCCAACAAACTAGAGGTGTCTAGGCCCCTATTGGGGCCCCTGCCTCCTAAGGCAGAGGCAAGAGAATTCACTGCACTGCTGACTTTAGCTTCCAATAAACCAACAGTATACTTCTAGCATTAATGCTTCATTAGCAAGAGAGAAATCCCAACCCCAAGAAGTCTTGTCATATCAGGCTTTCCTTCAGGAATTCTGGTGCCCCTCACTTTTTAACAAGGTAGAAATTCTTTCAGAACACTTTATTTAGGGATTTTGAGTTTCTACTTCTTGTCCCAGGCAAAATAAATATGCTTGACATCAGGAAAAAATTAGTCTCAGTTAAGACTTGATTGAAGGTTCAAGTTAGTGTATATCCGTTCTGAAGTGGCTCAGTCAATTGTCCTCCCCCCAATCACTTTCAGAACCAGTTCATGCACTTGTTCAGATTCTATCAAATTAATCACTTAGGTTCTGTAATGAGGTGGCCCTCAGTTCGCATGAGTGTCCCCTCTTGGCTCAGTATGTGTGCCTGCACTCTCTCAGTTCTTCAGCAACTCAGTCCTCTGGCCGAGTCACATCCTGTATGAATCTCAAATCCTTTCGGGGTACCCACTTAACATAGACCCATCTTGGTGCCCTTTCCTACTGTCCCTTTTAGTCTGTTCCCCACTCGGAGAGAGTGGTGCCTCCATGGCTTCCCCTCCTGGAGTCTACTCCTTGCCCCTAGCTCAGGGCTTTATCAGTTCATCAGTCTTTATCCAGCTCTCCACTCAGAGCTCTCCATGGTGCTGCCTCCATCAGTCAGCCAGTCACCCTCTGTCTTCCCTCCTTGAGATCTGCCCTGCACTAACTACTTCTCTGCTTTGCAGTTCTTTTTGTAGGCCTTCCTGGCCCTTGATTGGTTGCTTTCTCTACTGCCTTTCTTGCCTCTTTGGAGGACTTGTCTAAGGCCTTTTCTAGGGCAGAGAATGGCAGGACCATCCTGTCACAGACCCCTTCTCAGCTTTCTAAATCTAAAAATAACACACATGATGCCACATATAATCTAGCAGTATTTTGTGAGATGACATATTTGCACAAGACTTTAAGAAAAATCAGCAGAAATGGCCTTTCTCCACAGATTTTGTAAGAGGGAACTGGGATGGCAGAATCCTGTTGTTTGAGATTCTCAATATATAAACTTTAAAAAACAAAATACATTTTCTCTTAGGGTACGTCTACACTACAGCGCTAGTTCGAACTAACTTAGTTCGAATTAGTTAATTCGAACTAAGCTAGTTCGAACTAACGCATCTAGAACTAAAAACTAGTTCGAACTAGCGTTTTGCTAGTTCGAACTAGTAAGTCCACATTGAGTGGACTCTGAACAGGGCTTAATGATGGCCGGAAGCAGTGCCGGCAGGGCATAAAAGGAGGACTTAGAGCATGGAGATGCTGTCTCAGGCTAGCCAAGGGCTGCGCTTAAAGGGTCCCGACCCCCACCCCGGACACACAGTTCTAAGGGGTGCCCCGCTTGCAAAGAAGTTCTGGCTTGGAGTGCCCTGAGTGCCCACACTGGGCACATCACACCACTCGGCCATCAGCCCGGCTGCACTTGCCGCAGGCTGCCATCTGGGGAGAGGGGGCAATCGGGGGGCTGCAGGAGAGCTTCCACCCCCAGAAGCCCGCAGAGCCAGCCCAGTCCTCCCCATCGGGGGCTCGTACCCCATTCCTCCCTCATCTCCTTCCACTTACCCTTCCCTAGCCCCCCTTCTTATTGATGTACAAAATAAAGATAACGTTTCTTCCAACAGTGACTCTGTCTTTATTGAAAAAAACTCGGGGAGACTGGGAAAAGGAGGTGGGAGAGGGGAAGAGAAAGGCTGGGAGAGGGGAGGGCAACTAACACGATCAGGGGTTGGGAACAGGTCCCAGATGAAGAAAGGCTACAGAGACTGGGACTGTTCAGCTTAGAAAAGAGGAGACGGAGGGGGGACAGGATAGAGGTCTCTAAAAGCAGGGGTTGGGTGGAGAGGGTGCATTCAGAAAAGTTCTTCCTGAGTTCCCATAAAGAAGGACTAGAGGACACCAAAGGAAAGGAATGGGTAGCAGGCTTCAAACTAGTAAGAGAAAGTTGTTCTTGACAAAGCAAATAGTCAACCTGTGGAACTCCTTGCTGCAGGCGGCTGTGAAGGCTAGAACTAGAACAGAGTTTAAAGGGAAGTGAGATACAGTGATGGAGGTTGGGTCCATGGAGTCCTATTAGCCAGAGGGTAGGAGTGGTGTCCCTGCCCAAAGTTTGTGGAAGGCTGGAGAGGGATGGCACGAGACAAATGGCTTGGTCACTGTCTTCGGTCCATCCCCTCCAGGGTCCCTAGGGTTGGCCGCTGTTGGCAGACAGGCTACTGGGCTAGATGGACCTTTGGTCTGACCCAGTACGGCCATTGTAAGCTCAGGGCTCAGTGTCGGGGGTCTCAGTGGACCCCCTTGATTTTCATGCACACCTGCTCCTGGGTGGCCAGGCTGGCAGCTCTCCTGCCCTAGCCGGCCACTTTCCTGTGCCTAGTGCGGAGATCGTGGACGAGGTCCACGATGTCCGCACTAGCCCAGGAAGGTGCCCGCCTCTTGCGGTCCAGGGCAAGCTCCCGGGAGCCGCCAGCCTGGTCCCGGCAAGAGGGGGTGGGCTGGGGGGCATCGGGTGGGTGGCTCTGTGCCGTACCAGGTGCAGGGTCTGCTAGCTGGGTGCTGGCAGGCTTGCACCTGGCACGGGCACCGTAGCCAGCCCGTGCCCCTTTAAGGGGTCCGGGGCCGGGAGGGGGGCATAGAGTTTCCCTGGTGTTGGCCAGAGTGGCCACCAGGGAAACCTGGGGAGGGCTAGCCTCCCACTAGTTCGAACTAAAGGGCTACACAGCCCTTAGTTCGAACTAGCTAGTTCGAACTAGGCGTTAGTCCTCGTAAAATGAGGTTTACCTAGTTCGAACTAAGCGCTCCGCTAGTTCGATTCAAATTCGAACTAGCGGAGCGCTAGTGTAGCACCTATTAAAGTTAGTTCGAACTAACGTCCGTTAGTTCGAACTAACTTTGTAGTGTAGACATACCCTGAGTTCTTCTAAATTTAAGCCATGTTTTTTTTGTAGAGAGGATTTGGAGCAAGTTTCTGTTTACCATGCTTTCTTCACTGAGTCCTTTAAAGCTGTTGACAGTATTAGGATTTCTTAATGTGTTTTCATGAGTCTTTCTTTTCCTCATTTTGTTTTATTGAATCTTAAACATTTATTTCTTAAAATAATTTTTACCTTGTGTTTCTACAGAGCCTATCACAAGGTCCATAACAAGGGCTCCTAAGCACTACTTCAGTACACACTGTGGCAAAACTCTGGTTTTGCCTCAGAGGTCCTGTGCTTTTAAGTGGTTAGGGTTTGCCTTAAAAGCTCATTGTGACAGGGATCCCTTTTCTCTGCACCTTTAAAGGCTGCAGGGAAAGTGTTTGTGGCACCTCATTAGCCCTGCCAGCCTTTTTCCACAGAACAGCACACATCAGTGCTCTCATTGGTGACCCCAGCACTCCCATTGAGCCCCCCTTCTGGGCTGCAAGCGAACCAGCACCCAGCTCCAAAGCTGTTTAATATCTTCATCAATAGCTTAGATACTGGCATAGAGAGTACACTTATTAAGTTTGCAGATGATCACAAGCTGGGAGGGGTTGCAACTGCTTTAGTGGATAGGGTCATAATTCAAATTGTTCTGGACAAATTGGAGAAATGGCCTGAGGTAAATAGGATGAAGTTTAATAAGGACAAATGCAAAGTACTCCATTTAGGAAGGAACAATCAGTTTCGCACGTACATAATGGGAAGTGATTGCCCTAGGACAAGGCTACTCAACCCGTGGCCCATGGGCCTCATTTGGCCTGTGGACAGTTTGTTTGCGGCCTGCAGTATGATTTGGGTTTACATGGGGCTCAACATGCAGCCTGCAGGTGGGATCCTTTGAACATGGCTTCCACTGGGAACACACTCCACAACGGCAAGTCAATATAACAGTCTTCGGTTGATATGCATTTCCGTAGTTAAATTCCTGGACTATCGTTGCTCATTAAAAGTGCTGACATATGGGTGGAAATTAGGTAAATATTTCTTTTTACTAATATTCAGCAGAACTGACTTAAATGGGGTGTTGTGTAGTCTTGCCTTAATCTTTTTATTCATGCTGTCAGTGTGAAAGAAGCTATTTGCACATACACTTGCATATATATTTGCATGTATATGCAACCACACTTAAGTTGCAGCCCTTGGCATGTGCTGGGAGTATCATTGTGTCCCCTGGGGCTTCCAAAGTTGAGGAGCTCTGGCCTAGGAAGCAGTACGGCAGAAAAGGATCTCGCAGTCATAGTGGACCACAGACTAAATATGAGTCAAGAGAGTGACATGGCTGCAAAAAAAGCAAATATGAATGTGTGCTGCATTAACAGGATGGATGCCCTTGATTTTAAAGAAGAAATGTGAGGAGAGGTTAAAGCGTCTGGGACTTTTCAGTTTAGAAAAGAGGAGACTGAGGGGGGAATATGACAGAGGTATATAAAATCATGAGTGGGGTGGAGAGGGCCGATAAAGAAAAGTTATTTATTAGTTCCCTAAATAGAAGACCTAGGGGACACCAAATGAAATTAATGGGTAGCAGGTTTAAACCTAATAAAAGAAAGTTCTTCTTCACACAGCGTGTAGTCAACCCGTGGAACTCCTTGCCAGAGGAGGCTATGAAGGCTAGGCCTATACCAGAGTTTAAAGAGAAGCTAGATAATTTCATGGAGGTTAGGTCCATAAAAGGCTATTAGCCGGGGGATAAAATGGTGTCTTTGGCCTCTGTTTGTCAGAGGCTGGAGAGGGATGGCAGGAGACAAATTGCTTGATCATTGTCTTCAGTCCACCCTGTCTGGGGCACCTGGTGCTGGCCACTGTCGGCAGACAGGATCCTGGGCTAGATGGACCTTTGGTCTGACCCAGTATGGCTGTTCTTATGTTCTTATGACACGAGAAGTCATTCTTCTGCCCCACTCTGCACTGATTAGGCCTCAATTGGAGTATTGTGTCCAGTTCTGGGCACCACATTTCAAGAAAGATGCTGTCCTGATGCCCTGCCCGGAGTGCTTTTGGGGGGGCCTTAAATCCGATTCAGGTGCCAGTCAATGTGGACACGCTATTTTGATAGAGATCTGTGCTATTTCAATAGGAATTTGTGTTGTGGACATGTTATTTTGAAATAATTATTTCAGGAGTTATTTTGAAATAATGCTGTAGTGTAGATGTGCCTTCAGTGTACTTCAGTAACGTGACTGAGGCATAGTTGCTGTTAGAACCATAATTATCACTTCTACAACCTTTCTGGGTATGTAAAATACAAACAATAACACAAACTTTCCATAATTAAATTATCTCAAATCACATTTTTTCTTTAAAATCAAGGGCATCCATATTTGTTTTATTAGACTTCAATAAAGTCACTATTGATCAGCAGAGACCAAATGTTAAATGCAGCACACACTCAAATGCTACTCAGTGCAGGGAGACTATTTCAGGTATCATGAGCAGTGTGAGAGAGAGCACAAAACCAACACTAGAAAAGGGGACAAAGGATAGAGTAGTAAGCAAAAGAAGTAGGAAGTGTCTAGTGGAGCTTGAGAGAGTTCAAAGAGAAATGCGACTGAGATTATTACAGAAATTGCTAGAATGAGGAATTCAAACTAGATACAGTATGTAGAAGGATTCAGAGGATGGAGTGGTGGGAGCTGGAGGATTGGCAGAGAGATTGAACAAGAGAAGGTTACGTTAATCAAGGCAAGAGGTCACAGCATATGGACGAGGTTTTCAGAAGCTCAAAAGAAGTGAGTAGGGACATTTTGGCAATATGCTACTGAAAACCTACCAACAGTGTAATTCCTCTTGTAACAATTGGAGTTTCCTTGTATAATTGTTTTCCATTTGTGTTTTTTTCCAGTTCATCAGAATTACGTAGGTACAGATGCAGAGAAGAGCCCTTTTTTCCTGTCTGTTGTGCTCTCCAACCAAAACAATCAGCGTGTCCCTCAATACCGCTCAATTCTCTGGAAAAAAACAGTAAGGAACAAATACTAATTGTTGCCTTCCTGCCTGCTCTCCATGGTTTGTTAGGGCGTTTCTTTCCCTTACTTGTATCACTGAATTCTCCGTATTTTTCCCTAGCTACTGTGATGTGGTTACCACAGAAGAGACACACGTAGTACTAGTAAGCCCAGAGAAGAATGCAAAGAAATCTTCTCTGTAAAGGTTCATGTTACCAGATGCTAGTTTTTTGTCATCCTGGCTTCCTTCACCTACAAGAAACCTTTGGATTCCCCCTAAAGGCCACAAACTCACTAGTTATTAAAACTTACTTATTTTTAAGTATTTGCTATTTTTGAGAACTCCCAGTGTTGAATAGCTTTATATCAAACATAGGAGAAGTGATGGTCCCTACTATAAGGACCTTCTGTTCTGCATTGACCAAGATCATACATTTTGGACTGTCAATATGTTGAGTGACTTGCCCAGAGGTTTAGTCATAAATGGACATATTTTAATTATTTGCTGAATTATCTGTGAAAATCTTCATGGAGTTGTTTCAAGGATGGGCACAATTGCATAAAGAGTGGGGGGTGTGACCATAAGAAGAGGAAGGAAGATCTTTGTCTATTAGATAACATAAAGGGAGAAGTAAAGATGAGAGAAGGATACAAAGGAAGTGTTGTGTTAGCAGGGTGACTTAGAGCAGATAGCTGAGACACTTAGAAGAGAGGTGAGACACAGGCAAGGAGTAGGGATTGAGTTGTTGAGGGCCTTAATGTAGATGAGGACAAGAAAGTTAAAGTTGATATGGAAGGCAAGATGAAACAAGTGGAGGGAGAGGAGTGGCCTGGTCAGAAGTAGTAGAAATTCATTAAAGGGAAAAAGGTAATGTAAAATATGAAGTGTTGTACAGTGAGCACTTTAAGTTCACTCCAGTTCTCAAGATATTGCTGGGTCTAGTGGTATTATCCATTCTAAATATAGAAGTATATTTAAAACTGGAATTAACTTTTTAATTGCACCCTCAGTATATAGGGGAAAAGCTGGACAGTGCCTAGATTATGTAGTTTTGCTTGTGAGTATTGTTGGGTGCCTACTGGATGCCTTAATAGTCCTATGTTTGTCATCAGAAGTGCTGCTTATGAATATCAGCTACAAATGAATAAAAATTCGTGAATTTCCTTAGTTTGTCTTTTATTATTTGTCTGATATGGTTCCTTAATGATGTGATCACTAGCCAATAAAACCTTAACTCAGAAATAGTCTTCCACATAATTTTAGCAGTAACAGTTAAAATGAATTTTAACTAACTCCCAGGCTGAGTTTGAAACAAGGTGATGTCCTCACTGGCCCTATTTGCTGTGTGATATTACATGACAGCCAATGTATAAAAAGACCGAATCTATACTCAATATAAGGATCATGGAAACATTTGTCTTTCAGCAACCATTTGAGCATCTCTGTCTAATTTTCAGGAGCAGGGATACAATAGCTAGAATCTGCCGCTGAGAATTGATGTGGTATAGGTTTGAGCCTTGCAGTATTTCCCTCCATGGGTTACTAAATGAGAGTAAAACTCCACTATGTGCTCAGAAACAATGAGCTAAAATAAGTAGTAAACCTCATGTCAGTATACTAGTCAAAAGAATATTAGTAGTTTTATGCAGCATCAAAATTAAAGTGTAAGGTAGCAAAGAGGTATCTCTGGGAGTCTATTAAATCAACTTTAAATATCTTTACAGATACCTACTAAATGGGTATATGTTAGTATATTTTCTTCCAGCACAAAGAAGAAAACTGAGACGTTGCTCTTCAGTGTTTATTTTTTTGTAAAATATTTTGCTGTTGTGGTGTGTGTTTTGTGATTCTAAAAAGTATATTTCTTTTGTTTGTGATAGGGCTGGGAACATAACCAGCTGGATTGGGTTTGCTCAATAGGAGATGTAAGTGGAAGGGAAGCTCCTTCTCCCTGTTGTCTTCTTGGCATAACAGTATAGGGTCCCTGCACCATAATATGATCTGTTATGCTCTTGACTCTACAACAAAGAATAGACACACTTTTGAAAGGTCAAATAACATGCACTGCAATAGCAAAATAGATGTGTAATCCTTCTGCCAGGTTGCACCAGCAGCAGCTAGGGCCAGGTTCAATATCTAGGGGTTCTTCTCCATCCATCCATCACAGAATTGGCTCGAGTCCCCACCCAGTAATCTGGGAAATTCACATAACACCCCTGGACACCTCTGGGAAGCAGTGCTTCCCCACTTGCAAGCACAGAGTCTGAGTGTGGAAAATAAATTTTTAATAAAAGGGGAAAGAAGTAACATGGCATTAATTTGAGAAAACACCACAAACACCATTCATAACAAAAACCACTCATGAGTACATGTCCCCGCTCAGGGAGGTTGGGCAATGTCCTTTTCTTTTCAAGTCCAGCAATGTAAATGTCCCCTTCACATGCCCAACCCTTCTGTGCACCCCACTCACAGTCGCTGGCCTTTGGTCAGGGCAGACCAGAGTTCAGGGTGATCTTCAGAGTTTACCTTGCGTCCTGAGTGTGTGGAGGGGGCGGGGGGGGGGGGGAATAGGAGGCATCTCACCCACTCTGCTGGTCATTCTCAAACCATCTGCTTGCTGCTCTCTGGAGCTGCTGTTGGCCATTCATTGCTTCTTGCTGCCGCCATTCTGCTGGCCACTCCTCACACTTCTCCCTCACCACCATACTGGCCACTCATTGCATCTTCCGCTGGCTTGTGGTGGATTTGGCTCTGGGCCAAACCTAGTGATTTCAGCTCTTAGTCCAAAGCACAGTCCAGTCACAAGAAATTCCAGAATTCACTGGACTTTACATACAAAAGAGACTCTTATGGAGCCTTTCTTTAACTCATCATTGAAACAGCAGGGAGAAATAAGTTGAACCAGTCTTACAGCTCACGCCTAGAGAGCATGCAGCCAGCTGACTCAGCCTGCAGACTCCCCCGCTTACTCTTGAGGACTCCGTAAGTCAAATCTCTGTCCATCCAAGTGTATTTACACTGACAGGGTCTCTCCTTTTAACTGAATTAAACACAGTCTGACTTTTCTGCCTTTCCACAAAAACTGCAAGAATTGTTGATCATTTCTCATATTTCTTGCTTTTAGTGACCCCACACAAGCCAAATTGGTTACAAGGAACAAAACACAATTGAAAAAATTGAATATCTAATACATCTAAGTGAAGCAGGGGCAAAATGAATTTACATAAACACACCCAGGATTTCTCTCCCATTCCAGCTGGCTGTAAATGGAAGCATTGATTCAGTTAACTGATTAATGGGAATTTACATCCCTAATGAGATGTACTGCAACTGCATTTTTTGAAGTTACTGCAAAACTATCAACTGTCCTCCATTTCCACAAGCCAGAATGACAATACTGAACAACCATGACAGTTACAGGGTGCAGAAGACCATGTCAGTAGCCCTCAGTACCACTGCTTGCAAGGTATATTTAACATGGAGATCAGTGGGTCCGGGCTATTTTATATTTTAAGCTACTGAGAAATGTATATGTCAATACCATGATGACAATGCCTACATTATGTAAACAATACCTAATAATAATTGCCAAATGAGACCACTTCCCAACCTGCTTACAAAGGGCCTGATCCAATTTAAACTTTAAGCTAGGATTGGGCCCAAAGCAAGCTGCTGACATTACCCAAGAAGACCCAGTTAACATTTAGTCACCTTTCAAAAATATAAGGGACCAATCAGTAAAAGCCCCACTGCCTGGTAGAGGCGATCTTTGAAGAAAATTGGAGAGACTTTGAATTGACTTCTTCTGACACCAGCACTTTCTCACACTGGATGTGGGGTCTTTAGCACAGGTTTCACTTTGTGTGTCAGAATTACTCAGAAATGTGTTGTCACAGCTAACTCCATTCAGGTGTAGGCAATGTGCAGTCGAAAGACAAAAGAACAAATGCCTTGAAACTGGAAGTCAAAACATCTCACCTCTTCACAGAGCTCACAAAAGGCTTGTTTACCCAGACACACAAGTCATAACAATCCTATTTGGAGACAGAGGATACATCCTGCCTCGCTGTGGATGCACCAAGTGTTTTCACGTGGTATCTTAACATTCTGTTTAAATCATCAACTGCTTAGATGAGGAAGACTCACAAAGAGTCTGTCCATCATTCACACCGGAGTGACATGGTGATTTCACTGCCATGGTAACAGACCTGATCTCTCTGTGGGCTCTTGTGGAGCAGCAGGGATCCTGGGCCGGTCTCTTGGAGGGAGAGGCCAGGAGTGCCTCTATTTCAGTGGTTCTCAACTATTAAACAGACTAAGCATTTTAACTTTCTCATGTTAGTTCATTAAATGTTATTTTAAATAAAGTAAAATATTAATGTATGTCCAACACAAAAGGTTTCAATGTTTTCTTTATTTATGGCACGGGTGGGCAATCTTTTTGGGGGTCGCGGCCACTGACCCACAGAAAAATCAGTTGGGGGCCACATAAGTGAGAAGAAAAGAACTCCTCCCAAACCCCCCAAATCTCACTGAGGTGGCCCCCAACTGAGACACCTCACTCCTCTGGCATTCCAACTCCAAGGAGTTGAGGGTAAGTGACATGAAGGACTGAGTTTCAGGTCTTTACATAGGTCAGGTTTACTTTTCTGGTGGATTTTATGGATCCCCTTAGATTCTGGGGTGGGGACAAAAATGAGTGGTTCAATGTGTGTGATAGAGCTGCCAGTGAGTGGAATAGTGCTGGGTTGCTGGATCTGGGAGCAAAATGGGGCAGAAGGAAGAGAGGATGCTGAGCCAAGTGCCAGTTTCTGGCACCCCCCTCTCCCACCACAGCCTAGCTGAGATGCACTGGTTCCTGGCGCCCCCCTGCAAATTACTTGCTTTCGCATGATCCCAAGAAGCATGACCTCCTGCTGCTCCTATTGGCAGATACCCAAGCAGCAGGTAAAGCCTTCAAGAAATGTCCCTGACTCCTATTTTCCTAGCCAAGGGAGAGAGAGGCATGGCCCATTCCCCTTCACACAGCCTTTGGAGCTTATTAATTGACTTAGAGAACATATATCTGTAGGAGTACCCAGCAGGACTGTGCTTCTCAGCGCTCTTCCTACGGTAATGCTGCTCCATTTCACCCCCAGATTGGACCAGCAATAATAGGTACAATGTGGGCCACAGTTTAGAGGGATGATGTTGTTATTTCAGAGTTACTGTTAGCTTCTTTCTGATCTCTTCCCCCTCCCCGAGTTTTTTCTTGAAAAAACTTGTGTGTAAAAGCTTCTAATATGTTTACAACATATAGTTGTCCTTCGGGTGGTCTCTGTATACAGGCAGTCCCCGGGTTACATGGATCCGACTTACATCGGATCCCTACTTACAAATGGGGTGAGGCAACCCCGCACTAGCTGCTTCCCCCCAGCAGACCAGGGAGACGTGAAGTTAGCACCCCCTCCACCCCCAGCAGACCAGGGAGACGCGGAGCGGCTTTTCTCAGCAGACACCTCAGCTTGAGAATAAAGGATTGAGGGAAGTGAGGTGTGGGAGAATAAAACTGAGCCCTGGAGAAATGTTTGTCTAGAGTTTCCCCTACAATATGTACCAGTTCCGACTTACATACAAATTCAACTTAAGAACAAACCTACAGTCCCTATCTTGTACGTAACCCGGGGACTGCCTGTATTGCCTTTTGTGGGATTCATTGACATTCTGTGGCTGAGATGGTGGAACTTTACTCATCTTGCCTGTTTGAAGTGCTCTCGGTCCCTCATCTGCCCAATCCATCACCATCATAAAGTTCGCCGGCTGGGCTACAAAAGATTTGGCATACAAACTGCATCAGTCCCTTCCAACAGCAGCAGTGATGGATTGGGAACCAGACTGTACCTGTGGTCTAAAACTTTCTTCTAGATATAGCTATTTCTTATAGTTATGTAATATACGGTTTTATTAAGCTTGTAAATATGTTGATAGCAGAGGTTGGTAATGTCCAGCATGCGTGCCGTAAGTGGCATGCAAGATGATTTTCAGTGGCATGCAGGAGTGTGGGTGTGGAGAAAGCCCCGAGCTTCACTGTGTGATCGTGGGAAAAAGTCGAGCCATGAATGGCTCCATGCATGTGCACAAACTCCCCCTTCCTGGGCTGGAGAAACAAAGCAGTGCACTGGCATGTTGCCTGCAGGATTTTCCCACTGCTCCATTGGCCAGAATCCGGCCAGTGGAGCAGCGGGAAGCCATGCCTGGGACAGGAAGTCTGAGAGCAGCGTGGGGGGCAAAAGCAGACCTGGCTGCCATCTTTCCTGTGAAGGACTCTCTGCTGTCACGGCTATGTCCTTACTGCTCCGCGCACTGCTCCGCCCTCGCCTCGCGCCTCCTGGGTACGCCTTGCACTAGACTCCATGGGGCCACTGGAGTCTGTCATCCAGGTCCTGGCAAGCTGTATCCTAGCCAGCTGCCTGGACCTGTTGGCTGGACTCCCTGCACTTCTGGCGAGGAACGGCCTCCATTCCACACTCAGCCCATGGGCCGCTAACTTATTCCATGTGTATCAGCATCTGACTGCCATGTAGGAGTGACTGTTACAATAAATAAACCCTGTTACAGACACTGGGAAAAAAATTAAGTGTCTCCCTGACCCTGCATTCCGTCCCCCTCTCTGTGCTGAGACCCTGCACCCCCATCCTGCTCCTGCCCCCTCCCCTCTACACATAGCCTGCTCCTGCCCCCTCCCCCTGGTCAGACACCCTACTCTTAGCCTGCTCCTGCACCCCTTCTCCCCCCCAGATCCTGCACCCAAGTGTGAGGAAGTGTGCATGTACTGCTCCTCCCCTCCCCACAGAAAAAGCTGGGGCAGAGCCCAGGGCAGGAGACCAAGCGGGATGTGCAGTAGAGAGAGCCCCTTCTCCCTCCCAGGAGAAGGGCATAGCCCAGGATAGGAGGGTTAACTCTTGGCATGCCTGTTCGGAAAGATTGCCGACCCCTGGTTTTTAGTATTAGTGTATCCTTTTCAAGCATTAACTTAAAAAATAACAGTCTGGTAGCACTTTATAGACTAACAAAACATGTTCATCTATAAAGTGCTACCAGACTATTGTTGTTGTTTTTTAAGTTTATCCTGTATAGACTAACTCGACTACTCCCTGAAGCTTCTTCAAGCATAGTCTCCCTTCTGGAAGAAATCCTGATGGCAGATCTGAAGATCAAGAAGTCAGATGTAAGGAAGAGACAAAACAGGCTTCAGGCTTTCCTCTGTCAAGAAATGCAGCAATTAAGCCTGCTTGATTCAGCACAATATTCCAAGAAGATGCGCAGAGTAGTTTCCGTTCCATCTTTGGGGAAGTACATCTGTGAGGAAGTAGCATAAGGGACCATCATCCCATTCACCATCCTCTTTGGTTCTGACCTCTAAGAAGATATCTAGAAAGAATCCTAAATCCATGGATGAGAATCCTAAAAAAGACCAGTAGAAATAGCATGTGTGAGCAGAGCTAACCAATGAATAAGAAACTCCTCAGAGCCGAGAATCTTAGAACCAAGTAGAGAATTTCCACACATAAACTCTGCCAGCAGAATGAAAATATTTGCAAGTGAAGTAACAAATCTTATTACAGACTTAGTTCTGTTTGTTATATCCAGTCCAGACATTAAAAAAATCTGAATTTATCATCAGCAGTGCAAATTAGAAAGAATGAATTGTGCCAGATCTACATGTTGTTTCCAGTCTTTTTACCCAGTTTCCTGTTACTGCAGTGACATGCTTTTGCCACCTGGATATGATGCCTGCATCTTAACTGAAGCCAAGAGTGAAGAATTAAGAAAGAGGAAATCACATTCAGACTCATCTTCTGCTCAAAAGAGAAGGGTAGAGGAGTGCTATTCATGGCTTCTGCTTCATCCTCCTAAAACTAGGTCAAATTCCTAGTAAATCAGGTTATCCAGTGCCAGAACCTCTGTGTCCTGGATTGGATCTGGTATCAGATCTGAAATCTGTATACAGTTACCAATGGGAGGTGCTATCTTCAGTTAGTACATCCTTAAAAGAATTTCTGGCTCTGAACCATTGCAAGAGGATCCTTCTTACGGATCATGTTATAAACTGGATTTAGCTGTGGATTACTGGTCAGATTGGCAGATGCCACCGTGTTCAAAAGGTCCTTGTTGGCCACACCCCATCCCGAGATCTGCAGCATGTGCAGTACAGTACAGCTGGAGTCCCATCCAGCACTTCCAGAAACAGTTCGTGGAGATTTGAAGGTATACTGCAGGTGTGGCCAACCCATTTAACAAAGAGCGCCTAAACAGCAGTGGAAAAAATGCAAAGAGCTGCACCAGAATTGTCAAGCAAAAAAAAAAGGAAAGGAAAGCCCCCCTGAATTGTCAAACAGGGAAAAAAAGAAAGCTACTCCCCCGAATTGTCAAAAAAAAAAAAAAGAACCCCCCCCCCCAGAATTTTCAAGCAAAAAACAAAAATGGGGAGGCTTCCCCTTTAAAGAGCAAGCAAGCTTTTTGGCCATATCAGGCTCCCGTCAACAGCTGCCATCTTGGGCATCATTTTTAATCACCGATCCGGTGAGCACAGGGGAGGCGGGGAGGAGCCTGGGGCCATTTTGGGGGGGGACACACTTTTGTGGGGGAAGAACTGCATGCGGCTTTCAAACTGCAGGTTGGCCACGGCTGGTATATTGGATCTATTGACAAGGTGGAGGGAAACCAGTCTCCTACTCTGACTTATGGCAGTCATAAAAAGAACAAATTGTTTTATTACAGGAATTCTAATAGAGAAATCCTGAACAAACATCTCTCAGAGTCCTGCCTCTGCATTGTGACCCGTCCCCAACCTAGAATGGCAATAGCAGTGGTCCCTTCTCCACTCCAAGAGTTATGTGTGGCAACATAGGATCCCACAAATCCATGGGATCCCGATCCTTGCCCTAGTCCTAGATAGGCAGAGATGATAGGAAGGAGAACCCATCCTCAATGCTTCCCTTGGTAATGAAGGTGCATGTGTTTAGGGAGATGGGCCAGTCCAGTGCCTGTTGCATTTTTCCTCTCCTGCCATGCAGTCTTCTGCTGGTTGGGTGTTAATAACGTTCCCCCGGGGAAGAGGGTCTTGGAACTAATATGCAATAGAGATAAATGAGGTAGTTCAAACCTATAGTCTCAGGCTCACTGCAAACTTAGGGAGATATGTTATATTAGTCAGTCCATGTTTGGCTTTTCTTCCCAAATATGGGAACTAGAAACTTTTTGAAATAGCTGAGATTCTCATATAATCACTTGGCTCTGAAAGCTGAGGCCCCAGACACGGGGCTGTAATGCCTATTCCTTATTTAAGCCATCCTTGGGTTAAGATGGTCAGGTAACTTCTCTCTCACAGGCAGGGGCGGCTGAGAGTTTTGTGGAGCCCAGGGCAGCACAATTTACCAGGGCCCCCCTTTGGAGAAAAAATAGAAAAAAGGTGTCAAATGCGCAAATTGAGGGCTATTTTCATATTAAATGTGAATTGGGTAAATTTGATAGAAACTTAATTTAGTTGGATAATTTTTATTTTAATTATATTGTAGGTCATTCTTAAACAAAACTCTTCATTAATAATTAAAAATGTTCTTTTTTATTTGTCTCCTCCCCCTCCTGCCTCACTCTCTCTTTCTCTTCTCCTCCTTCCTCACTCTCTCTTTTTCTCCTCCCCCTCCTGCCTCACACTCTCTCTTTCTCTTCTCCTCCTCCCCCTCCTGCCTCACTCTCTCTCTTTCTCTTCTCCTCCTCCCCCTCCTGCCTCACTCTCTCTTTCTTCTGCCCCCCGGCCGTGTACATCACCGCGCCGCCCTCCTTTGCCTCCCGCCATGGTGCTCTGCTGAGTTCTGCGCCGCTCTGCTGGGATGCCGCGCAAGAGCAAGTGGCTCAAGTGGCCGTTTGGGCCCTGCACGGCAGCTCAGCGTGGGGTCCGGGGCAGCCACCCCACTCTCCCTGCTCTATATCTGCCGCTTCTCACAGGTGCTAGAATCAGATGCTTTATGGGAAAGTTTAAGAGTCTCTATAATTGATAGTTAAGCAATAACGTGCCTATTGGTGACGTTTCTTCCTAACTCAAGGTAGTTAATGATTGTGTCCCGATGTATGAGGATTTGTATACCTTAAGAAGTTTTATTCTAGCTAATATAATAGAATATTTTATTATCCACTTAAATATTGTATATTTTATTTAATTCTGTGATTTTTGCTGCAGTATCTCATAGCAGTGAGTTCCAAAGTTTAAAAATGCATTTTGTAAAAACATTGTCTTCTATTTGTTTATTTATTGGGCATAATTCTGATTGGCTATCTCTTTATTCTTGGACTATAAGACAGTAAAGAGGAGCACTTGACTTACTTTTTCCTGTATAAATCATTATTTTTATTCTTGTAACACATCATCTCTTATACAAGCTCTCTCAGGGTATGTCTACATTACAGAGAAGATCAAAACGGCTGCTGTCGATCTTCCAGGGTTTGAATTAGCAGGTCTACTAAAGATATGCTGATTTGAACTGAGGGGGCACTCTGGTTAATGCTGGTAGTCTTGCTTCCAGGAGGAATAAAGGAAGTTGAAAGAGAGTGAGTGTTCTTCCTTTGATTTCCTGCAATGTGGACAGCAGCAAAAGTTGAGTTAAAATACTTCAACTTCAGCTATGCAATTAACATGGCTGAAATTGCGTATTTTAATTTGACCTTATCCCATAGTGTATACATGCCCTCATAATTCTTATCTGTAACACTTTCGTTTTGAGATGAGTGGTCAAAATGGAATACAGTACTCCAAGTGAGGGCATACTATTAATTTATATACTGGCATTATACAACTATAATAAAGCTTAAGATTTTATTTTGCTTTTTTGTCTACTATTGTACATTCAGAAAATACAATTTAGCAGTTCATAGTGATACACAGCGACAATTTTCCCTAAGTAGCTAACTTAGAATCCATTACTTTGTATGTATAGTTCAAAAGTTCCTCTATATTGGCATTGGCTTGCAGTTGTGCACATTTTAATTTCATCATTTCTCATGCTGTTAAGTGATCTAATGTTGTTAGAAATCCTGCAGTTTCTCACATTCCATTATACTCTAGTTTAGCCTAAATAATATTGCATCATGTACAGAGATTGTCACATCACTCTTGTCCTTCTCTTTTACAGGTAATACAAATGTATTTCAAATAACATTGAGGATAGGATCCTGGTTTTTCAGTTTGCTTTTTTTCACTAAGATTCATACTTAATTACATGGAGAATTTTAACCTGTTTGATTTAATTTCTCTTAGTATTTTTCCTTTATAGGGTACTCAGAAAATATGCCTCCCTTACAGTCCCACGAAAACATTATCAGTGAAATCTATTTTAAGGTAAATATTCATGAATGAGTTATTAAATGTATTAGTTCCCTGTTTTCCTGTTCTGTCACTTAAAAGCTTTACTTCGGTTCATATTTTCTATTCTATTATGGCTGTAGAAAGAAGTGAAACAAAGAATACAGGTCTTAAGGAAGGCACATATATGCACAATGCCTCCAGTTTGGGTGCTATAGAATGCCAACTAATATACCCTTGTGTCACAGCAATGAAGAAACATAACTCCTTTTTTTGGAGGCGGGGAAGGGAGGAAATATCTTCAAGTTAGAAATTGGGCACTAACTGGAACTAACTGGTGCTTGTGAGGAAATGATCTTGGGCTTGCTTGTGAGCAGATTGGGACAGGAAACCTTACAAAGTTGATTGGAATGTGGCTGAGTGAGTAGAGGAAACCAGGATAGAAACAAATAATACAAAATGGATTGGAGCCCTTAGATCAGGAGTGGGCAAACTTTTTGGCCTGAGGGCCACATGAGGGTATAGAAATTGTATGGAGTCCAGGGGGGAAAGAGGTTTTTGGTGTTGGGGAGGGAGGGGGTTGCAGAGTCAGGGAGGGGGCTCAGAGCTTTGACATGAGATTGGAGCATGAGTGTTGCTCAGTGATTGGCTGCGTTTATCTCCTCGAGCAGCTCCCAGAAGTAGACTCGTGTCCCCCTTCTGGCTGGCTCCTATGTGGAGGCACGGCAAGGCTTTCTCATCTGGGGTGTGTGTCTATTCTACATAGCTGTGTCAAAAAAGGGCCATATTTCCAACAAAAACTGAGTTACTGCCACACTGAAATCGCGTCTTCTGAAAGTAAATGGAAAGAACAGAGGGGTTTTTCTGGCATTGGTAATCCTCTTTCTCAGGAGCGGCCCTAGATGAGCTGCCGGCAACTGGCGCCCTATGTGAAATGCACAATCGGTGCCCCCGCTTCCAAAGCCCTCAATGGCCGTTTATCTTGGCACTCTAGGCGACTGCCTAGTTTGCCTGTATTGATGGGCCGCCACTGCTCTTTCTATGAAGAAGAAGCCTTTTTCCAAAAGAGCTCTTTTGGAAAAAGGTGTGTGTGGACAGGGAAGAGGGAGTTCTTTCAAAAGAAGAGGAAAGAGGAAAAAGCACAGGTGCCCTGGTGGCCACTCAGGCTGTGTCTAGACTGCAGGGTTTTTTCGAAAAAAGTAGCCTTTTTTCGAAAAAACTTCACCTGTGTCTAGACTACAGCCGTGTTCTTTCTAAATTAAATTGAAAGAACGCGGCTTTTCTTTCGATGGCGGTACTCCTCATTTCACGAGGAAGAATGCCTTTTTTCGAAAGCTCTCTTTCAAAAAAAGGCGTTCTTTAATGCAAACAGGGCTTTTTTGAAAGAGAGCATCCAGACTGCCTGGGTGTTCTCTTTTGAAAAAGCGGCTTGCTTTTTCGAAAGTACTGCTTGCAGTCTAGACACTCTTTTTCGAAAGAGGCTTTTTCGAAAGTATCTTTTGAAAAAGCCTCTTTCGAAAGAGGCTTGCAGTCTAGACGTAGCCTCAGTCCATAGTAATCACAGCTTAAATGCAAGATAGTGTCCATTTAATGTGGGTGCTATCTTTTGAAAAAGCAGATCATTTTTTCAACGCGCTTTTGTGTGTAGATGCTCTTTTTTGGAAGTTTTTTCGGAAGATCTCTTCTGAAAAAAGCTTCTTCCTAAAGAAGCCTACAGTCTAGACATAGCTTAGGATATCATGGATTTTCTTTTGCACTGTTTCTCAGGCTTTTGAAAGCTGCCCCTCTGCCCCACCTTTTAGAAAAGGAAATCAAATGCACTTCCTCTCCCCCACAAACTCATTATATGTAGCTAAAGGTGTTAGCAATCTTTATGTACGCCTCTTCCATGGACCTCCCAACCTCCCTCCTAATCTTTTGTTCCCCTGACCGTGAAGCGTAATAGTTAACAGTGTTAACATTTAGAATATCATTGACAGATGAGATCAAAAGGGCAATTTGCAGCTTACAGAGCTATTGTTCACGCTCTCTCCAATCTCAAGCGTAACCAATCACTTAATTGGTTACACTTGCTTAACCTTTTGAAGTTTGTTGAAACCCTACCAAATAGAGATTAATTAAAGAAAACTGAGACAATAAAGAACAATTGTAAGTTTTGTCCATTTCGCTTTCTTTCCTCCCAGTTGGTTCTTTGTGCCCAATCCTGAAATGTTGGATAAAACAATACTAGGAGAGTGATAGTGGATAAAAGTAAAGTCAGAGGTTAGATAAGGGTACATTATTTTTGTCTGTTAAATGAAAGTCCTATTTTATGTTTTTCTCCATATACAAAGATTTTATCTTGTTTCTTATGTAGACAGTTGACTTTTTTTATTTTCCTGTCTTGCTTGTGCATTTTTAGGTCGTAATTTTCTTTTGTTAATATGCCCATTTGTTTTGATTTTCACTTTCCTCATATTACTTTTTAGGAAGTGGAGGAAAAGTTTAGAAAGCAAAATTTACTATTTTGTGATACCAAAAGGGTAACAGAGATAGTCCTTAGCCCAAAACTTTGGATGCAAACAAAATAAGGTTAAGTTGGAGGCAGTGCAATATCTTACTCATTTCTTTCTCTAAAATGAAAATCTCTCAAATTTCCTTTTAGTAGTCAGCCTTATAGAGCAAAGAGATCATTAAAATGAAAACATGTGTGATAACAGGGCTAGTGTGTTAATTCTTTATGTGCAGGCATGTATCACTAAATGACTAATAATGACAAATGTCTTTTCTTACAAAATGTATTATTTAATTGCATTTCAGTGCAATGAGTCTTGACAAATTTGAAAAGAGCCCTAGGGAAATTCCTCACCCTGAGATACAGAAGGTAAGAAACAGGCTATTTTCTTCCTCTGGTATTTTAAAATAAACTTTATTTATAGAAATAAATTGCAGTATGTATTGCTCAGTTGCAGTGGCAGGACATACAAAGTATTGATATTGCCAATAAACATAAGACATGTGATATTGCCAATAAACTTTGTGGCTTAAAGAGTTTTAAAGTGTCACTTGAAAAGGAAAACAACTTTGATTTTTGAAGCAGTGGAAATAAGATGGTTAAATCTTTGTCAGAGTGCTAACTGTGTTTTTAAATTATTTTTGTTTAAACAGGATTTACTGGTTCTTGAAGAGCAAGAGGTAAGTGTATACTGGTCGCTTTGAACTCATAAAACCCATTCTGCAAATATTAGCTTTACATTTAGAGTAAGTTCCTCTTTATAACTGAGAAACTAGCTATTTCTTATAACAAGAACTGTAATGTGGGACACTGAAGAGCATGCAAAGCTGAAGATTATAATTTCCATTATGAAGGCCCATTTAAGTACATAATAGAATTTTGTTATATGTCTCAAAGACAAAGTAGTGGAGAAAAATACAAATGTGGTACAGTGAAAGCTGTGTTGTTCTGTCCTGTACTAACCAGAAAGTTCTATAAACTAGCATTTCTGATCTTCACTGAAAGTCTGATTTATAGTTCAGTTGGCATGGGACCAGCATTTTCTCTTCATGGCTCCATGTGGCTCCTCAAAAGTTAGCAGTATGTCCCTACTTCTCCTAACCAGAGGAACAGCTACGGGGAATCTGTTCACTGCCCCCGCCCAGAGCTATGGGTCTGCAGCTCCCATTGGCTGGGACCACAGTCAGTGCGAGCTACAGGAATGGCACCCGTGGGAGGAGGCAGCAAGCAGAGTCTCTTGGCCATGCTTCTACCTGGGAAAGTAGGGACTTGTTGCTGCTTGGGGGGAACCATCCAAGGTGAGCACCACCCAGTTTTGTTACCCCAATACTCCCCCCACATCTCAACCCCCAGCCCTGAACCCCATCCTGAACCACCTTCTGCACTCTGAACGACACCCCCACAGCCTGGATCCCCCTCCTGCGTTCCAAATCCTTAGTCACTGGACCCACTCCAGAGTTGCCCTCACCCCTTCCTGCACCCAACATCCTGCCTTATCCCAGATTCCCCTCCTGTAAGTTGATCCACTCATTTCTGGCATCACGCTGCAAGTAAATACTCCCTTTCACACCCCACCCCCCTGCCTCATCCCAGAGCTCCCTCCCACACTCCAAATGCTTGGTTTACCAGAATATTTGATTAACTGTCTCTCCCTGCCCCCCAGACAAGCTGGAAAACAAAGTTTTAGGGGTATTTGTGTATAACACAAGGGTGTAGGCTATATATTTCCAGAATTAGGACTGCTCTACAAAACCTTAATGAAAAATCAATAAAAAGTATATTTGCCAACCTGGCCTGATTAACACTCTATATCCCTGATTTTGTTTCTCAGGGATGTGTAAATTTCAAGTTTGGAGTTCTGTATTCCAAAGATGGTCAACTTACAGATGATGAAATGTTCAGTAATGGTGAGTCTATACAGTCTTTTTGCCTTTTAATCTGCAGTTGAACACTTTTGGTTGCCCAAATGGAAAATCAACAGGACTGCATATTAACCCTGGAGAAGCTAGAAGAGATATGGTTATTAGTGGTATGCTAGTGGTGGGTCTTTTCTGTGTGCAAAGACTTGCAAATTTAATCCAGTGTAATATTGCATTATTTTTACATGTAAACTTAGAAGGATTAAAAAGTCTTCTTCCCCCAAAGAGGCCCGGCCAAAGAGTTTGCAGTGCCCAAGATGGCACGTTGTGGTTGGCTGCACCGTGTGGCTGGGTGGGTCCCAGCCAGGGCAGCGAGTGAGCAGCCGGGCGAGTGGGAGCGCGTGGGCGCTGAGTAGTGTGGGGTCCAAGGCAGCCACCTTGCCATACGGCCGGGCCTGCTCCCAAATGCTGTTCCAACATGTGTGATATTGCAAATGCACTAGGAGTAGCTCTGCATATTCCCACTTACGAGATATTGTGTCACTTTGTGATAGAACCCTTTTTCTAGCAGGGTAACTGGGGGCTCTTGTGTAAATTTGATTTTGCACATCTAATTATTGTATTATATTCAAACAAGATCTGAACAAATATTATGAAATATACCTAAAACATAATCTATAATAATGAATAATTATGACTTTCTGATATTAGTACACTTTTGTTGGTGTCCCTGAAAGCTATCAGTTTTTGTTTGTGCAGCCCTCAGTAGGCTTCGTATTTGACATGCCTGGTGTACCATTTTCATATTGCAATTTGTCAAAATCATCTAAAGTGTCTGATTTATGATGACTGGGCACCTTGTTGGCACAATGCTCTCATTTAGCTTTTCCTTGTCACCCAGAGTACTTACAAAAGTATCTCTGTGGTAGTGGCTTATTTAAAGAATCAAGGTATTGTCATTTATCCTTCTTGGAAGATTAGCTGCTAAAGGCAAATGTGCATGAGGACTCTGATGAACCATAGAGGCATTATGATCAAACTTCTCTCAGACCTAGGATTTTTTATCTTGCTTAAAGGATTCTCTTTAAAGGGACCATATTAAGCTCTTCAGAAGGGAGAGGTTTTCTGCCAGATGACAGCTTATTAAGAATGAGACAGAGTATATTAAATATTGAGAAGGGCAAGGTTTCTCATGAGTTTCTCTGCATGGCTGATAACGAGACCCATTCGACACTGGATATACTGGGTTCACGGTCCATGTCAGCTTTCAATTACTGATCACCATGCTTCATCACCTTAGAATGTCTGCAGACTGGTGGTCAAACAGGACAAATGTTCTCAAGGGTTTGTGCAATTCAGTTGTTCTGATTCATCCCTGACAGTAACATTGAATGTTTCAAACAATGGTTGGAGGGCACACCTGAATTATTTGACAGTTTGAGGGCTCTGGTCATCCTGGGAAAGAGCATCAAACATCAGCATACTGCAATTGGACTTTGACTCTCAAATCGTTCTTCTTTATTCTGCATAAGAACGGCCATACTGGGTCAGATCAACGGTCCATCTAGCCCAGTATCCTGTCTGCCGACAGTGGCCAATACCAGATGCCCCACAGGGAAGGATCACAACAGGTAATCCAACAGGATCCCTCCTCTCCCCTCCCCTGTCTGACCTCCCCTGTCACCCACCTCCAGAGAAACAGAGGCTAGGAACACCATTCCTACCCATCCTGGCTACTACCATTGATGGACCTAACCTCCATGAATCTATCTAGCTCTTTTTTGAACCCTGTTAAAGTTCTAGCCTTCACCACATCCTCTGGAAAGGAGTTCCAAACGTTGACTGTGCGCTGAGTGAAGAAAAACTTCCTTTTGTTTGTTTTAAACCTACTACCTATTCATTTCATTTGGTGACCCCTAGTTGTTATGTTATGGGAACAAGTAAATAACTTTTCCTTATTCACTTTTTCCATAACAGACATGATTTTATAAATCTCTATCATATCCCTCCCCCCTTAGTCTCCTCTTTTCTAAGGGTACGTCTAGACTACATGCCTCTGTCATCAGAGGCATGTAGATTATGCTACCAGACATAGTAAAATGAAGCGGCGATTTAAATAATCGCCGCTTCATTTAAATTTACATGGCTGCCGCGCTGAGCCGACAAACAGCTGATTAGCTGTTTGTCGGCTCAGCGCGATAGTCTGGACGTGCGGGTGTCGACATCAAAGGTATTTGTCGACCACCCAGGTAAACCTCACCCCAAGGGGTCTGAGGCTGCCTGGCCCTGACTCCTCTAACCACTTCACATCTATGCTGTATCCTGGAGAAGCAATAAACTCTCTCTATTCTACTGGCTGGCAGAGTCTCATCTTGCTGCTACGGGGGTGCAGGATCGGGGGGATCCCTGATGCCCCATCACACAGGGCATGAGTGATGCTTTTTGCCCAGATGTGGCCACGTCAGCAGTGATTTGCTTATCTCATTAACGTGTCTTCCTCTGTCCTCAGATCTGTCCAGGAAGAGGATCTTTCATCTGCGCCCGCAGGCCCTGCACCTGATGGCTTGACTAAATGGGCATAATCCATAAGCAGTTTTATATGTCATCTGTGCAGGACGTACTCATTTAGTTTTAGAAAACAGCCCACTAGAAACTACCACCACCTAAAGTGGTCCAGATTTCAGGCATGTATGCTTGGGAAGTCTTATTGCCCTATAATCTTCCATCCCTTATCTTCTGGTATACTTAATGAATCAAGTGTTGTCTAATTCGTTGTTAAGAGTTCATTTGGCAACAGTCTCCATAACTCATATGTTGGTTGATGGTTGATCATTGTTCATGTTTCCAGTAAGAAGATCATGGAAGGTTTTCAAATTTGCATCCTACTATGAGATATCCTGCCCCTTTTGGGACCATAATTAAGTTTTGACAACATTGATAAAATCTCCATTTGAATCTTTGGCAGAGTGTTTATTTTATTATTTGTCCTTCAGTATGGTCTTCACTGTTGCCAGTATATCAGCCAGGGGAGTGAGTAAGATGACTGGATTCTTCTCCGAGGAGTGTCCCCGTGGGTGCTCCACCTTTAGGTGCATCAGCGCTGCTACACCTCTGATCAGAGATTTGTGACAGTAGTGCCCTTGGCCAGCTATGTGTGCGGAGTACCGGCATGCTATCTGAAGAGGCTATTGCACATGCACAGCTGGCAATACTCAGGTACTTCCCAACTGCTGCCGGCTTCAGTTGCAGCTCAGCAGTTGCTCTTTACCTCATTGACAAGTTATGTAGTTACCCAGTTTTTTAGAAAGTTATTGTGACGGCGCGTTGGGGATCCCCCGTCTCCTGCACCCCGAAATGGCACAAACGGACTGCACCAGCCGGTGGAATAGAGGAAGTTTATTGCCTCTCCAGGATACAGCACAGCCTAGATGTAATCTGGTCCCAGAGCTGGGCTAGGATGCCTCAGGCCCCCTTGAGATGGGGGAGACTGGGCCCCTAAACTCCAGCCCCTTCCCCTAGGCTGTCTCCTCCATGCTTTCCGACAGCCAGCAACCAACTAACTAACTTCCAGCCCTGCCCCCCAGCCAGGGCAGCATTCCACCTTCCTTTGTTCCTCTCCATGGGGGGTGTCTGGCCACTGGTTTGCATAGTGACTCATCCTGTTTTGCTGGGTCGTGGTACCCACGGCAGCCAGTGGGGGTTCCCCCAGAGCCAGCAGCATAGAAACCAGCCAGGTACCCCCACTACGTCACAGTTATTACCTCAGAAATCCTTTCCTAGTTGATACTCATTAAACTTTCTCTTAGATTTTAGTGATAGATTAAAACGAAACAAAAATATACTTTCAATAGATATGCCCTACCATAGTTAGCTTTTTAGCCAAGCAGTTAAGTGGAAATGCATGGACTGGTGGTGTTCCCAGGCTGAGATATGCCTGGTTCACCCGGATTCAAAAAGTGTATGGGCTGCAGGCTATCTATTTCAGTCTCAAATGGACACAAACAGTGCATCCGCTGTCTGAGGGAAGGAACACCCCACGGAACATTGCCCTCATTGTCAGAAATTGACAGCATGTTCCAGAAAATTGAGAGAATTACAACTAAAAATGCTCCAGCTGGAGAAGAAGGCTTTGTTGGCTTCTGACCCCAAGCAATCTACCCCTCCCAGACAGAAATCACCTGGGATGGGGTCAGAGAGAGCAACTCCCTTGGGTTAAGTCCAAAAGACTGGGATAATACCCAAAGAAAAAGGTCCTATTCTTCCTTAGGGTTGACTCTCCCCTGAGGAAACATCCTCTCTAGAAAAATGCTGCACCCCTACTCCCAGCACAAAAGGGGTTGGACAAGCATCCTACAAATGGGGCCAGCAGTGAAAGGAGCTGTGACCCCAAGCACCAAGAACGTGCCTCAGCTAAGGCGCCGATAGAGGCAAAACGCAAAGCCTCCTCATCAGCACCGGTTAAAACACCCTCAGCACCAGCTACGGTGCAAAATAAACAGCTCCTGCAAGCAGCACTGAGCACAAGCTTTGCTTGAGGCAGCAGCACTGGCACCATCAAAGCACTTGGTGCTGACCTGGCACAAAAAGAAGCTGGGAATCCAATTAAATCTGCTGAACACTCTGCTCACCTTGCAACCTCCATTACTACCCTCTCCCCTGCCATTACCACACTTTATAATGGCAGCGGTACTCTCTGTAAACTCGGTACTGGCGACTCCTCTATTTGGCACTGATGGTACCCCAAACACCTCAAGGTATACTTTCTCATCCACTCCAGCCACTTCAGCTGCCCCGATGATGCGGAGGAGGTGTCCAATCAAGCACACTTTCCGTGACACTCCTCCCCTAAGCCTCAACAACAAATGCAACAATGGCAGTCTCCACAGTGATATCCACCACCTATTCTGCATAACTGGGACCCATGGGTGGCTTATAAACCACAGCAGGTGCAACAGCCAGAACAGCCATCCCTGACCCTGTGGTCCCACTCACCAACTGTGCAGTCTCTAGAGCACTACAGTTCAGATGCAGAGGAGCAGGATGTGGATATTATGGGGGATGAACAGATATCCCAGTCTCCCCCACCCACTCATACTTCACCTTCACCTCCCGATGATATGATTATGCCCCCACAACCAACCACATTGGGTGATTTTAAATTGTTCCAGGAACTTTTCAAAAGAGTTGCAGACACCTTAGAGATTTCCATGTCAAATATGCCACCGTCACAACAGAAGCTGACTAACATATTGCACACATCTCTTCATGCAAAATTGGCTATTCCCGTGAACAAAGTACTTATGAATTCCACCAAGGATATCTGACACATGCCTGTCACCAACTTCCAAATGAGCAGACAGAAAATATGTCAGTCCCAAAGGAGCAGAATTCCTAATCTCTCATCTGACACCAAACTCCCTTGTGGTGGAAGCTGTGAATCAAAGAGGGAAGCAACAAGCCACACTACCGTTCCCTAAGACAGGGATTGCAAGAATGGGGAAAAAGGTATATTTGTCAGCAAGCCTCCAGATTAGAATAGACAACTATGTTGCGTTACTAGCAAAATATACACATCACATTTTTGATCAACTAACATCTTTTATTGAGACGCTCCCAGACAACAGAAAAGAACGGTTTAAATCAAACATTAAGGAAGGCACACTAATATCTTGAACGGCCCTACAGGTGGTGCTGGACTCAGCAAACACAGCAGCCAGATCCTTAGCCTGGGTAGTGGTAATGAGGCAAGCTTCTTGGCTTCAGCTCCCAGGATTTCTGAGAGAGGTCTAATCGACAGTAGAGGACCTGCTGTTCAAGGGTAAAAAGCTCTTTCTGGAGTCCACAAACACTTCTCTGCATACCTTGAAGGATTCAAGGGCCACATTGAAGACTCCTGGCATTCACATACCTGTCACAAAAAGAAAACAAGTTCACCCAAAAGTACAGACCTTCACCATTCAACCAGCATCAACAACACTATAACAACAGATGCTGAGAATGCCAAAATAGGCATAGATAGGCCTCCAACCAGTCATCAGCTCAACATCCAGACAACAGTTTTGATGTCCTGGTCGAGGGTCTAACAACCCTGAAATTTCCGAGGCAGCAATCTGAACCATCCACAATATTTGGCAACAGATTAGCTGCATTTTATCCAGTCTGGCATGCCATTACCACCACCAAGTGGGTGCAGGAAATTGTGAAAACTGGCTACTGCAACCCTAAGTTGCCCTCCCATCCCCTTTGCCTGTCTCTCTTCAGGGACCCCTGTCATGAGCATCTGCTCATACAAGAGGCAGAACATCTCCACAATATAACATTCCTAGTAGTGGCTGATTTCCACATTAATTAGTCCATTCCCCCCCCCCCCCCAATAAAAAGGAATATGTACTCCACCAGATAGTTGCCCAAAAGACTCTTGCATATTATTTGGACAGAACTAAGAGTTTTTATAAAATGTCTAGACTGTGTTGTGTGCCAGGAATAACAACTAGACAGTGCTTGGTCCTGCCGTGAGGTTAGGGGACTGAACTTGATGATCTCTCACAGTTCCTTCCAGTTCTATGATTTTATTATTATGATTATGATTCTATGAGCTGTCATGAGATCAGAGGGAAGGTCCTCTCATAGATTGTTTACTAGTTAGAAGTCAGGAAAAAAAGAATAGGAATAAATAGTTTTCATAATGGAGAGAGGTAACTAGGGCTGTCCTCCAGGAGTCTGTACTGGGACCAATCTTATTTAATATATTCATAAATTATTTGAAAAAAGAGGATAAAAAGTGAGGTGGCAAAATGTTTTGCAGATATTGCAGTTATTCAGGAAGTGGTCAGGATTTACTGCCAAGGTGTCCTCACAGGTCTGTGACTCTGTTGATGACGATACCCAGGAAGCTGCTTGCGTGTGTGCTCAATGATGTGAGCTGTGTCGACTTGTGCACTTAATCTTCACAGCAGACCACAGAGAGCCCCCAAAGTCCATAAACCAGATAAGGATTGAAGGTGCCCAGCCAGGTTAATGGTAAACAAAGTAGAGTAATAGTTGTTAGTAGACTCTACTGAATGACTATGCATGTGTACCCTGTAACAAGGAATGACTCAATCAGTGGGAAACTTCCACTGCCCCCTAGGTCATACAAAGACTGTCCCTCCCCCAAGACACCACTTTATAAACAAATCACACATCACTGCTCATGCATCATGTTTCCACCCTCTGACTTTGTCAGGTTACCGCCCTCTGATGCTACTTAGATACCACCCATCATCCTGTACCCCATGATTTGATTAGATCATCTCTCGCCATTATGCTGTCATTTTGGACCCTTTCCTGAACCTGGGTCTGTATCTGTGAGGAGTAGGTACATGGTCTTTTTTAAGGATCTAGTGATACCATGTGCTTTCCACTTATCACCATTACCAATTACTGTTCTACACTAGGACCTATTACCAATTAGCAGTGTTATCTTCAAGTCTTCATTGTCAAGTCCAAGTCGAATCTCAAGTCACTACAGTTCAAGTCTCAAGTCTTAATTTAAAAAATGTCAAGTCACTTTTGTACAAGCCATCAATATCGGCATTTTTGGACAATTTTTTCACCAAGTTGATTTAACAAAATTAGCAAGTCTCAAGTTGAGTCTCAAGTCACAAACAATGAACCTAGGCGACTTAAGTCAGACTCGAGTTCAAGTTGTGGGACTCGAGTCAACAACTCTGCCAATTAGTGTTTTGTTCTCTCAGCCCTGTTTGTGCCAAGTTCTGAGAGCAGGAGGCCTTCCTCTTGCTCACAGCTTAGTGTGGCAGCCTGAGAACAGGGAGCTGCTGAAGCCTCCTGGAGGGCAGATATGTGGGGAGCTTGATATGTGGCTTTATGTTCCCTGAATAGGCTGTTAAAGACTATGGCCAGCCAGCCATACCTGAATCCTATCTGGCATCAGCCTGAAGGGAGGACTAATTGGAACACCTGCAACCACTTAAGGTTGATGTGTGCACTATAAAAACACTTCCCCAGGCAAGGCTAGGGGGAAGGAGAAAAGAGACAGATTAGAGGAGAACTCAAGGAGAAGGGAGCAACCCAGAGCAAGAGAACACACCCGAGTGACCTGAAGGTTTGCTCTGCGATATCGGGAACGAGATACTGCAGGAGGGGTTGGGGAAGTGGCCCAGGGAGGGGCTGCTACGCTGGGGGCAAGGGCCAAGCTGCATGGCCTGCTTGGGGCTGCCCCCTCCTATAAGGCCGTGGGCCAGAACCTGGAGCAAGTGGGTGGGACCGGGTTCCCCCCAATCCTCCCCTCTGGCTAGAAGGGCCAGCAGGAACTGGAAAAAGAAGGACACTGGACTGGCCAATGATGAAAGAGTCTCTGGTAGCAGGGTACTCTTGCCTTTGTGACAGTAATTAGGGTCACTGTGAGCCTCTGAGGCCCACAAGAACCAGACTTTGCCACATTAGCTTTGCTTTATGTTAGCCATGTTTTGTCTGTTGTTAGCTAGTCCTCAGGCCTCAAACCAGGCCTGTGCTACATTGGCTTACATTTTAGGCCTTCATCTTACTAGAGATATTACAAAAGATATATTGGAAATGGAAAACATTCAGAAAAGGCAACAAAATTGATTAGGAAACTGGAACAACTTCCATCTGAGGAGAGATCAATTAGAGTGGGATTTTTTAGTTTGGAAAAGTGGTGACTAAGCAGAGATATGATAGAGATACATAAAATGATGACTGGTGTGGAGAAAGTGTTTACTGATTCCCATAATATAAGAACTAGGGGTCACCAAATTAATAGGCAGCAGGTTTAAAACAAACCAAAGGAAGTATTTTTTCCACACAACACAGGTGACCTGTGGAACTCCTTGCCAGGGGATATTATGAAGGCTGACACTTTAATAGGTTGCAGAGGGGTAACCATGTTAGTCTGTAACTTTAAAAACAATGAGTAGTCCTGTGGCACCTTAGAGACTAACAAAAATATATATAGTATCATGAGCTTTTATGGGTAAAACCACTTTATCAGATGATGAGCACTGTAACAGGGTTCAAAAAATAACTAAATACATTTATGGAGAATAGGTCCATCAATGGTTATTAGCTAGCATGGGCAGGGATGGTGTCCCTAGCCTCTGTTTGTCAGAAGCTGGGAATGTATATGTCACATTGTTGGGGGAAAGCCCGTACATTGTAGGGCGAGTGCAGTTTCCCTTGGAGAATGGGTGGGGAAAGTGTATCTTCCATCTTTGTTCCTCTCAACCCAAGTATATACACCATACACTACTACACACTTTATCTGTGGGGCGGTACGGCTTAATGAACAGAGTCCTTTGGTTTGTCTTTGTCAACTGGGCTGCAAGGCTGTGGCACAGTATCAGTAAATCTGTACTTCTGGGCAGAATAGTACAGCCCTATGGCCAGAGTAAGAAAACCCACCCCTATTCACAGCGCAGTAAGACCCACAGGCGAGAGTCAGGAAGTCTCCCCTTTTCGTAGGGCAGTAAGGCCTGAGGGCCAGAGTCAATGAAAGCAGTGAGTTGCGCCTCTCTTTCCACTGAAACTCAGCTCAGGGATTATTAGTGGCCCTAACTCAGGCCACTGAGTCAGCAGGGAAAGACTCTGTCCAAAACAGGCTGAGACTGGCTCATTCATCTGTTTGTCATTGCCTTCCCCTGAACTGCTTCCTGCTACAGTTCCTGTCGCTGTCAGCCCCAACTGAGCCAAGAAGCTCTTTTATACTGATACACCTAGAGCATGTCCAGTAGAATGAAGAGGGTGTGACTTCAGCCCATAATGTAAGGTTAACACCCTCCTGTCCAGTTTGGGATGAGTATGTCCCATCACAGGGTTACAGGGTATGGGTCACTTGATGATTACCTGTTCTTTTGTTTCTTTCTGGGACACCTGGCATTAGCCACTGTTAGAAGAAAGGATACTGGACCAGTATGGTTGTTCTTATGGGGCATACAGTTTCTTCTTAGATTATTTCCAGGTGTATTAAACAGTATATTCGGTTTGACCACATTACATTGCAGCTGTGGATGCTTCTTTCTCTTGTTTGAGCAGGTGCTAGATGCTTAGATCTATAAAATTACAACCTGGACTTTAGTACACACCTTTACTAAGCATTGTGCTCTGAATTTGGGTTCTAGAGTGTATGCGCTTGGCAAGAAGCGCGTTAGTCTTTATTCAATTAAGATTCTGTTCCCACCTCCATATTAGTCTCAGTGTTGCTTATCAATCTGTCTCATAAGTGGGAATATGTAGAGCCACTGAAAGAAGAAATGAAGGTTATTTACCTTTAAGTGGAGTTCTTCGAGATGGCTCTCATATTCATGTCTCATCCTCCGTCCCCTCTGTCAAAATCCTAATTGTGATGTCTTTGGCTACGTGGAGGAAGCAGCAGAGGTGGGAGAGTGCTCTGCCTCATTTATAGCTTCATCTTGATTATGGTGGGTATGCCGAAGAGCAGGATAGCGGTGCACATGCACTATAGTATGCTGCTAGACAAAGTGGTTGAGTTCAAGGCACCACAGGATAATGCAATATCCCATAAATGGGAATATGTAGAGACGTGTCCAAGAACTGGGGATTTCTTTACAGTAATTCTTGAGATATTTGAAAATAACCTTCTGGGCAACTGGAAAGAAGCTGGATCCATTGTCCTCTCCCTTCCCCACCCCGCCCCCATTTGAGGTTGTTGTACTGCAAGGTTTTATACCCAGATGACTACTTTTGATTTTTCACACATTAACATATGATCTCTTTGAACAAATTGTGCATTTTTATGGCTATGAGCCTGACTATACGATGGGGAATAGACCCCATATTCTGTATAGTAGTATATGTGCATTTTTATTTTCATCTGACAACCAGTAATATCAACAATATAAAAACTTCAGGCTTTAGTGGTTTGACTGTTTTCTTAATGAAGGCATTGTATAATTTAAACTTGATATAAAATTGCATTTTGTATGATTAAAGCTCTGACCAGCTTTTGGTGTGTTGGTGCAGTTTTCAGGTAGAGTCAAATTTTTAAACTCAGACATCATTTTTGAAGTGATTGAAGGAAGTAGTGCTCAGGATCCCAAGGGGCCACTCATTTCCCATTTTATTTTCCCTTGTTTGAGGCCTTGCATCATGATGATTGTGACAGTGCCTTCAGATTTAGCAAAGGGGGGACCCACTGTTTAGTAAACACTAATGGCAGCACAGCTTCACAGGTGATTAATCAACCCTGCTCAGTCAGTCAGGTACATGGAGCCAGAACACTATCGGTGATCCCTGTTCCTCAAGACTCAGAGTACAGCTTTCATAGATCTCCAAGGCTTGGGTGAGAGGAAGAGAATTGAACTCAACTGAAATTCTGGGTCCTCACATGATAGTATGTTGCTCTAATGTTGGGCCAATGCATCAGCTCACACATTCCTGTATTGTGAATTAAGGATCTGATATGCCCACACAGATACTTAAGGGGTTAACGTAGGAAAGGGACGTTCACATGAAAAACCCTGACAATAAGCTCAGGAATAGAGCCTGTGTTCTATATTGTGGTTAATGTACAGTTGCATCTGCCATACTCTTTCATGTCTTTCTCTACTTGTAGAAATGGGAAGTGACAGCTTTCAACGATTTTTGAATCTTTTGGGTGACACAATTACACTGAAGGGCTGGACAGGCTACCGAGGAGGCTTGGACACCAAAAGTAAGATTCCAGCTGAAGTAACTGATGACAGGTCTGTTGGGAACATGCTGTTAGTGTGCATGCGTATGTGTAGAATACTGTCTACATAACAGACAGAAACAGTCGAATCTGAGAAGAGACCTACTCGGGTAGTATTTCTGAAACACATGTTTAGACACATTTTACAATTTCTCGTCAAATCATCGTAATGTTCTTAATATTATTGGTAAATCTTGATCTCCCTCCCACTGCTGCTATCTATCTGTGATACAGTTACCACCACTCAGCTCTTGTCTGTCATGTCATACTCCTTTCAAAGCCTCCTAATACTATTCCTCAGTCATCTGGATTGGTTATGGCTAAGCAATGTGAGACACTCCCTTCCTCATAACAGTGCTTGGGTTGGGAATATCAACATGGAAAGGCATCCACAATGGCAATAATAAGACATAATGTATCAGGCACCTGCCTCCCAGCTTCAGGATAGCTTCACTACCATCCTTTTCTGCCCTCTGACTGACCCTAGAATTTGTAGGATTTCCATAATGCTTCCTCATCAGCCCAATTTTAGTCCTCACAAGTTCACAGTCTGTTTTCTTAGATTGTGTTCTTATCATGAATCGGCCACGTATTCTGTGTTATAGTGGTAGCTACAACAGGTTAAATAGCAAAACAACTTCACATGTTATAAAGAAGAGTCACATTCCGTTCCCTTTTCTATGAAAGGCTAAAATTACACTTGTCAGACACCAGTCTTTGCAGGATAGAACCTTTTTAAATTAATGGGGTACTAAAATAAGACTAAACTGGATATGTGTCTTCCAGGGGGACTCTGCAGGAAAGGTCATTATCCAGTCAAAGCAATGATTAAGAATGTAGATATGCACTGGCTCTTAGCCCCAAACACAGGTGGATATTTTGCTAAATTATAAAAATATTGAATGGGGATTCTACTGGTGTATGTGGGTGGCTGCATTTGGTCATGTTCATGATGCATTTTCACTGAGTTGTTGAATACACATCTCCTTTCAGGGCAAGTCCTGACCTATAGGCAGAAATGTTAATGTGGCTTCATCATTAGCTTTGGTAGTCCACATTTGCATATATTTTAAAATATGCCTGACATCAAAGATTTTTAATTAAAGTTGATCTATTTTTAAGACAAGTAAGAAATATGGATCTGAAAGGAGGTGCCCTGAGACTGTCCTGTAACAAGGAATGAAATTTCCTTTTCTCCTTAAAAATGCAGTGTTGCATGATCCCACTGAGAGTGATTTTCTTCCTTTGCAGATGATACAACAGGAATATATTCCATCTATACAGTCTATCAAGGGCATGAGATAATGTTCCATGTTTCAACCTTGCTACCATATTCTAAAGAGAACAAGCAGCAAGTATGTGGTTTTCATACTGATTTTACTTAGTAAACCACAACATATTTAAAAGGAAAGTTTTTCTGGTTTGTCAGTGCAACTTATTTTTGAAATGTAAAAATTCAAATCTCTCAAAGCTTATGACATTCAAAATTGTGTCTGATAAGTTTTTATACATTTATTACCAAAACACTGCATCACATTACCTATTTCATAGTTAGTTTTGGAAGGATTATGTGGGGATTTTGTCACTGAATGGGGCATGCCCATTCCTTAGGCTTTTAAGCCATGCTTATTGTGTACCAGTTGCCCATACCTGTGATAGCTCTTTGAAATGTCTGGAGGAAACATGCAGTGAAGCTAAGTGCAGAATCTGCAAAAACATCCACCCTCAAACTCAGAAGGAACAGGATATCCGCAGAGGGCCCCTCCTCGTGGAGGCTGTGCTTCATTCTGACTTGGAGTCCCCCAGATTGGACTCCATGCCTAGTATTTCACACTGCTGACTGCTGGCACTGGAACACTCCCAGCATTCTTTCCCCTTACCAGTGCCCAAGAAACAGCTGAGCCCAAGGTCCCTTTGGCATTGCAAGACAAGGGGGCTTTTGGCAAAGGATCTGTAATAGGCCATGTGCCCTCACAGGGGTGCTGCTATGCTCAGACGCCTACCCCGGCCAGGTATCAGACTTCTAGCAAAGAACACCAGGCCCTGATCAGAAGCATGGCTGTTAACTTGAACTTGGAGGTCAAAGAACTAGCAGAGGAGTCTGACAACCTCTTCATTGTCATATCTTCTTCCACCCCAAGGTCATGTTTCCTGTCCACCCAGGGCTCCTGAAAATTGTGAAGTCCCCAATCTTCCATTCTGCCTTCCTCCAAGAAAGTGGAAAAGAAATATGTCCCAATACAGGAAATTAAGTATCTGTATAGCCATCTTCAGCAGCATTCATGGTAGTGCCTGTCATCAATGAAGGGAACAGGAAGGGACAGGCCAGCAGTACACCTAAAAATAAAAATGCAAAGAGACTGGACTTATTTGGCAGGAAAATGTATTGAACAGCCAGCCTGCAATTTCAGATATTGAGCCATCAGTACCTGATAGGTAGGTGCAATTTCAATTTGTGGGACTCAATCAGCAAATTCAAGCAGAGACTTTCACAGGATCAACCCCAGGAGTTTGCTACCTTAGTGAATGAGGGAAAAGTGGTGTCGAGAGGCACCTTCCAGATGACCTAGGATGCTACAGACTTGGTGGCCAAGGTGGTTTCCTCTGCAGTGGTCATGAGACTCAACTCCTAGATACAATCTTATCTGCTGTCGCATGGGGGGGGGGCAGACACTATCTTTCAGGACCTACCTTTGAGGGAGAAGAGTTCTTCTTGGAGTTGACTGATGCATGGCTTCGTGGCCTTAAAAACTCCCATGCTTACCCTCTGGTCTTTGGGCCTGCACATCCTTCCACAGGCTAGAAAGCCATTCCAGCCTCCACCGCCACCTCCTCCTCCATCAAGTTAATGGGATGTTCTCTGGTCCAGATCATACTGAAAGAGAAGGGTTTTAAGTGATGGCACCCCTTGTCTTCCTGCTCCTCTGCCCAACCTGACCCCTCCAGAGACCTGGGCATCCAGAAGGGATACACCCAAGATCAGCACCACACATTGCTCAGGATCCAACCCCCTACTTTCTCCTCGACCGTCTGCAGCCCTTCAGATCAGCCTGGTTGCAGCTGACCTCAGACCATTGGGTGCTTAACGTGATTTCTTTGGGCTACACCCTACAGTTTGTGGCTGACCCTCCTTCCCACTTCTTCAGGGACTCTTCTCACAAGCAGCTACTCAAACAGGAGGTCAAGAACTTTCTGCAGCTGCGAGGCAGTAAAGGAGGTTCCTCCAGACACGAGAGGGAAAGATTTTTACTCACATGATGTCCAGATCCCAAAAGCAAAAGGAGACCTCATACCTATGCTAGACCTCCAATGCCTCAACAAGTCCCTCAAATTAAAGTTTACTTTGGTCTCCGTTGGCCCCATTTCTCCTTTCTTTATCTGGGAGACTGGTATCCTGCTCTTAACTTAAGGGACGTATATTTCCATTTTAATAGAATCTTAGAACATTAGGATTAACACTGGACAGGATGAATTTTTTTAATGCCTTAATCGCAGGTGTTAATGCTACGCTACCCCTGCTGGAGTCCCCTGCTGGTCCCTGATTCCGCAGTTGCAAAGCCCCTTTAGGGAAATGGGGGCTACTTATCCTGTCTGGTGACAGGCAAGATGGTGGAGTCTCAGCTCTGCTGGCCACTCGTAGTGGTGTGGCTGTCCTCAGTGGACATTCTGTATATAGCTCTCCCCTGTGGGGTGTGTGTGTGTGTGTGTGTGTGTGTGTGAGAGAGAGAGAGAGAGAGAGAGAGAGAGCGAGAGCGAGCGAGCGAGCCAGAATCTTAAATCCTACCTCAAAACTAACAATCAGCATCAATCCCAAAATAAGATTGAGCACATACTGATGGCAGATAGAACAGGCTGTCTGCTTAGCCTGTTAGACAATAGATCCATGGTATCTTAGAGATTCAGGTAGATGTATACTAAAGAATAATAGTTTGATCAGAAATATATTCAAAAACCTAGAGACCTGTGCTGTTTCCAAATTCCCCAAGAATTTCAAAGTTTTACTAAAGTGTCATGCTACTGCTGTTTGAATTTTGATTCTGATTTCAGGTGATTTCAATTTGTTACTGTGGCAGTTGGGATTGTGTGTCTGGGAGTGTTTGCTCCTTTGATTGCCTTTGATCAGCCACCAATCAGCTTTCCCCTGTGTGGCCAACGAGGGGGTGGGCCTAACCTAGGTGCACAGGCTTCAAGAGGCAGAGCGAGCAGGGGAGTAAAGTGGACAGGGGGCTGCGGACAGGGGAGTTTAAGCGAGAGTTTGACAGAGGGAGGCCTACTATGTTAGGAAGACCTGCAACACTTATGCCAGCACTGCTTCAGTCTCCTCCACCTGAGCCTGTAGCCAGGCAGACCACCTGACCATGGATGCCTCTACCCAGATCCTGGTGTGGCTTTGCAAGGACTATGGCTTGCGATTCCCACTGACTGAAATCCAGGCTGGGGGAAACATCCAATGTGAAAGGTGCCAGCTGATGGAATCTCTCAGGAATCAGGTGGGAGAGCTATAGGTGGCTAAGCTGAGGAGTATCTGAATTCACGAGCAGTTCCTGGACAGTATTCATGTGGAGACAGCTGAGGTAGCTGTCCCACTTCACAAGACTGCTGACACACCACTGGTGGAGGAGGAGATAGCTTAGGAGGGACACGCAGCTGGTCACTTCTGGTGGCAGGTAGTGCTCCACTCTGCTCCCAACCTTCGCACCATGGTATAGGGAAACAGTTACGCTTTTGATACAGGGTGTATTTCCTTATCTCCTGTATCTAAAGGAGTGTAACTGTTTGGTTAAAACAAAGGAGGAGAAGCCTCTTACCCCCAAAGCTGGGAGGTTTGCTGCCACCACTGCGAGGAGGAAATGTAGGGTAGTGGTGGTCAGAGACTCTCTTCTGAAGGGGACAGAGGAGCCTAACATGTCATCTCGGGAGGTGCTGCCTGCCAGAGGCCCATAGCTGAGACGTTACGGAGGCATTGTCGAGGATTATCTGGACCTCTGACTACTACCCCATGCTACTAATCCATGTGGGCACTGATGATACTGCAAGGTGTGACACTGAGCAGATCAAGAGTGACTAAAGGACTCTGGGAGTATTGCTGAGGGAGTTTGGAGCGCAGGTGGTATTCTCTTCAGTCCTTCCTATCAGAGGTAGGGTCCCAAGCAGAGACAGGTGCGTCCTGGAGGTAAATGCCTGGCTGTGAAGTTGGTGTCACCAGGAGGGCTTTGACTTCCTCGACCTTGGGATGCTATTCCAAGAAAGATTGCTAAGCAGGGATGGGGTTCACCTTTTGAGGAAGGGGAAGACTGTATTTGGATGCAGACTGGCTAACCTAGTGAGAAAGGCTTTAAACTGGGTTTGACGGGGGCAGGTGACCAAAGCTTACAGGTAAGTGAAGAACATGGAGACCTGGGAGAGGGTTGGAAATAGAAGGAAGCATGGGCTAAAATAGCAGCGATAAAGGAGGAAAAAGGCAGAACTGGGAGGCAAAATCAAATCAGTATCTTAGATGCCTGTATACAAATGCAAGAAGTATGGGTTATAAGCAGGAAGAACCTGAAGTGCTAATAAATAAACATAACTATGCCATTGTTGGTATCACAGAGACTTGGTGCGTATGGCTTATTCAGGAAGGATATCTGGGGAGAAAAAAGGAGGAGGTGTTGTGTTATATATTAAAAAGGATGATGTCATGCTAGGGGTCTACAACCCGCATCTTCCTGGAGGGTCACATCGTTTTAATCTGGGCTGGCCGGTATTTCCTTTTCCCAGCTTGGTGCCGATGTAGAATCATAGAATACTAGGACTGGGAGGGACCTCGAGAGGTCATCGAGTCCAGTCCCCTGCCCTCATGGCAGGACCAAGTACTGTCTAGACCATCCCTGATAGACATTTATCTAACCTACTCTTAAATATCTCCAGAAATGGAGATTCTACAACCTCACTGGGCAATTTATTCCAGTGTTTAACCACCCTGACAGTTAGGAACTTTTTCCTGATGTCCAACCTAAACCTCCCTTGCTGCTGTTTAAGCCCATTGCTTCTTGCTCTATCCTCAGAGGCCAAGATGAACAAGTTTTCTCCCTCCTCCTTATGACACCCTTTTAGATATCTGAAAACTGCTATCATGTCCTCCCTCAATCTTCTCTCTTCTAAACTAAACAAACCCAATTCTTTCAGCCTTCCTTCATAGGTCATGTGTTCTAGACCTTTAATCATTCTTGTTGCTCTTCTCTGGACTCTCTCCAATTTCTCCATCTTTCTTGAAATGCGGTGCCCAGAACTGGACACAATACTCCAACTGAGGCCTAACCAGCGCAGAGTAGAATAGAAGAATGACTTCTCGTGTCTTGCTAACAACACACCTGTTAATGCATCCCAGAATCATGTTTGCTTTTTTTGCAACAGCATCACACTGTTGACTCACATTTAGCTTGTGGTCCACTATGACCCCTAGATCCCTTTCTGCCGTACTCCTTCCTAGACTGTATGTGTGAAACTGATTGTTCCTTCCTAACCGGAGCACTTTGCATTTGTCTTTATTAAACTTCATCTTGTTTACCTCAGACCATTTCTCCAATTTGTCCAGATCATTTTGAATTATGACCCTATCCTCCAAAGAAGTTGCAACCCCTCCGAGCTTGGTATCATCTGCAAACTTAATAAGCGTATTTTCTAGGCCAATATCTAAATCGTTGACGACGGATGGTGGTGGTCGGGAACTCCCTCCTAAGAGGGACTGAACCATCCTTCTGCCGTCTGGACCTGGAATCTCGAGAGGTGTGCTGCTTACCGGGAGCTCGCATTCAGGATGTGACTGAGAGGCTTACCAAGCTGATCAAACCTTCAGATCGCTACCTCTTCCTGCTTCTCCACGTGGGAACTAATGATACAGCCAAGAATGACCTTGAGCGGGTTACTGCGGATTATGTAGCGCTGGGAAGAAGGATCCAAGAATTTGGAGTGCAAGTGGGCTACGTCTAGACTGGCCCCTTCTCCGGAAGAGGTACGCAAAGCACGCAAGTCAGAATAGGGAAATCCGCGGGGGATTTAAATATCCCCCGCAGGATTTAAATAAACATGGCCGCCGCTTTTTTTCCGGCTTGGGGAAAAGCTGGAAAAGAGCGTCTAGACTGGCGGGATCCTCCAGAATAAAACCCTTTTCCGGAGGATCTCTTATTCCTACTTGCAAGAGATCCTCCGGAAAAGGGCTTTATTCTGGAGGATCGCACCAGTCTAGACGCTCTTTTCCGGCTTTTCCCCAAGCCGGAAAAAAAGTGGCGGCCATGTTTATTTAAATCCCGTGGGGGATATTTAAATATCCCCCGCGGATTTCCCTATTCTGACTTGCCTGCTTTGCATGCCTCTTCCGTAGAAGGGGCCAGTCTAGATGTAGCCGTGGTGTTCTCGTCCATCCTCCCTGTTGAAGGGAAAGGACTGGGCAGGAATCGTCGAATTGAGGACGTAAATGCGTGGTTGCGCAGGTGGTGTCGCAGAGAGGGCTTTGGTTTCTTCGACCATGGGACTCTGTTCCGGGCACAGGGATTGTTAGGAAGAGATGGGATCTACCTAATGAAGAGAGGAAGGAGCATCTTCACGGGCAGGCTTGAAAACCTAGTGAAAAGGGCTTTAAACTAGGTTTGTCAGGGGATGGTGACCAAAACCCTGAGGGGAGTGGGGAAGTTGGATACCGGGAAGAAATGCAGAGAGGAAGAAACAAGAAAGGAGGACCCCTGTTTCGAATGGAGAAGATAGGGCAATCAACTGGTTACCTGAAATGTTTGTACACTAATGCGAGAAGCCTGGGCAACAGATAGGAAGAACTGGAGGCCCTGGCCCAGTCCAAGAAATATGATTTAATTGGGATAACAGAGACTTAGTGGGATGACTCGCATGACTGGAGCACTGTCATGGAAGGGTATAGACTGTTCAGGAAGAACAGGCAGGGGAGAAAAGGAGGAGAAGTTGCACTATATGTAAGAGAGCACTACGATTGCTCTGAACTCCAGTATAAAGAGGGAGAAAAACCTGTTGAGAGTCTATGGGTTAAGTTTAAAGGAGCAAACAACAGCAGTGAGCTTGTGGTTGGTGTCTGCTACAGGCCACCGAATCAGGTGGATGAGGTAGATGAGGCTTTCTGCGGACAACTGAGCAAAGCTTCCAGATTGCAGGCCCTGGTTCTCATGGAGGACTTTAATCACCCTGACAACTGTTGGGAAACCAATACGGCAGTACACAGGCAATCCAGGAAGTTTTTGGAGAATGTTGGGGATAACTTCTTGGTACAAGTGCTGAAGGATCCGACCAGGGGCTGGGCACAGCTTCACCTTCTGCTCACAAACAGGGAGGAACTAATAGGGGAAGTGGAGGTGGGTGACAACCTGGGAAGCAGTGATCATGAGATAGTAGATTTCAGGATCCTGACCAAAGGAAGAAAAGAGAGTAGTAAAATACACACCTTGGACTTCAAAAAAGCAGATTTTTACTCCCTCAGAGATCTGATGGGCAGAATCCCCTGGGATGCTAACATGAAGGGGAAAGGAGTCCAGGAGAGCTGGCAGTATTTTAAAGAAGCCTTATTGAAGGCACAGAAAGAAACCATCCTGACGCGTAGCAAGAGAGGCAAACATGGTAGGAGACCGGATTGGCTTACAGGGGAAATCCTTGGTGAACTTAAGCACAGAAAGGAAGCTTACAAAAAGTGGAAACTTGGACAAATGACCAGGGAGGGGTATAAATGTATCGCTCGAGAATGCTGGGCGGTTATCAGGAAGGCGAAAGCACAAATGGAATTGCGACTGGCTAAGGATGTGAAGGATAACAAGAAAGGTTTCTACAGGCATGTTAACAGGAAGGTGGTGATCAGAGAGGGTGTGCAGCCCCTAATGGATGAAGGAGGTAACCTAGGGTATGTCTACACTACAAAGTTAATTCGAACTAACTTAGTTCGAATTAGTTAATTCGAACTAACGGATCCAGACTAAAAAACTAGTTCGAATTAGCGTTTTGCTAATTCGAACTAGCACGTTCACATTAAGTAGACCCTGAACCGGGCTTACGGATGGCCAGAAGCAGTGCCGGCAGGGCATCAGAGGAGGACTTAGAGCGTGGAGATGCTGTCTCAGGCTAGCCGAGGGCTGTGCTTAAAGGGTCCCGACCCCAGCCCCGGACAGACAGTTCTCAGGGGTGCCCCCCTAGCAAAGCAGTCCTGGATTGGAGTGCCCGGACTACCCACACTGGGCACATCACAGCACTCGGTCATCAGCCCGGCTGCACTTGCCGCAGGCTGCCATCTGGGGAGAGGGGCCAATTGGGGGGCTGCAGGAGAGCTTCCGCACCCAGAGCCAGCCCAGTCCTCCCCATCGGGGGCTCGTGTCCCATTCCTCCCTCACCTCCTTCCACTTACCCTTCCCTAGCCCCTCTTCTTGATGTACAAAATAAAGATAACGTGTCTTCCAAAATGGAATGTCTTTATTGAACAAAACTGGGGGAGACTGGGAAAAGGAGGTGGGAGAGGGGAAGAGAGAGGCTGGGAGAGGGGAGGGCAACTAAAATGATCAGGGGTTGGGAACAGGTCCCATATGAAGAGAGGCTAAAGAGACTGGGACTTTTCAGCTTAGAAAAGAGGAGACGGAGGGGGGACAGGATAGAGGTCTCTAAAAGCAGGAGTTGGGTGGAGAGGGTGCATACAGAAAAGTTCTTCATTAGTTCCCATAAAGAAGGACTAGAGGACACCAAAGGAAAGGAATGGGTAGCAGGCTTCAAACTAGTAACAGAAAGTTCTTCTTCACAAAGCAAAGAGTCAACCTGTGGAACTCCTTGCTGCAGGAGGCTGTGAAGGCTACAGCTAGAACAGAGTTTAAAGGGAAGTGAGATCAAGTCATGGAGGTTGGGTCCATGGAGTGGTATTAGCCAGGGGGTAGGAGTGGTGTCCCTGGCCAAGGTTTGTGGAAGGCTGGAGAGGGATGGCACGAGACAAATGGCTTGGTCACTGTCTTCAGTCCATCCCCTCCAGGGTTCCTAGGGTTGGCCGCTGTCGGCAGACAGGCTACTAGGCTAGATGGACCTTTGGTCTGACCCAGTACGGCCATTGTAAGCTCAGGGCTCAGGGTCGGGGGTCTCAGTGGACCCCCTTGATTTTCATGCACACCTGCTCCTGGGTGGCCAGGCTGGCAGCTCTCCTGCCCTAGACGGCCACTTTCCTGTGCCTAGTGCGGAGATCGTGGACGAGGTCCACGATGTCTGCACTAGCCCAGGTGGGTGCCCGCCTCTTGCGGTCCCGGGCAAGCTCCCGGGAGCCGCCAACCTGGTCCCGGGAAGAGGGGGTGGGCTGGGGGACATCGGGTGGGTGGCTCTGTGCCGTGCCAGGTGCAGGGTCTGCTGGCTGGTTGCTGGCAGGCTTGCACCTGGCACGGGCACCGTAGCCAGCCCGTGCTCCTTTAAGGGATCCGGGGCCGGGAGGGGGGCAGACGAGTTTCCCTGGTGTTGGCCAGAGTGGCCACCAGGGAAACCTGGGGAGGGGTAGCCTCCCACTAGTTCGAATTAAGGGGCTACACACCCCTTAATTCGAATTAGCTAGTTCGAACTAGGCTTAATCCTCGTAAAATGAGGTTTTCCTAGTTCGAACTAAGCGCTCCGCTAGTTCGAATTAAGTTCGAACTAGCGGAGGGCTAGTGTAGCGCCTATGAAAGTTAATTCGAACTAACGTCCATTAGTTCGAATTAACTTTGTAGTGTAGACATACCCCTAGTGACAGATGATGTGAGGAAAGCTGAAGTACTCAATGCTTTCTTTGCCTCTGTATTCACGGACAAGGTTGGCTCGTGGACTTCTGCGCTAAGTGACGCAAGATGGGATGAAGATGGACAGCCCGTGGTGGGTAAAGAACAGGTTAGGAACTATTTAGAGAAGCTAAACGTACACAAATCCATGGGTCCGGACTTAATGCATCCGAGGGTACTGAGGGAGTTGGCAAATGTCATTGAGGAGCCTTTGGCTATTATCTTTGAAAAGTCATGGAGATCAGGAGAAATCCCGGATGATTGGAAAAAGGCAAATGTAGTGACCATCTTCAAAAAAAGGAAGAAGGACGATCCAGGGAACTATAGGCCGGTCAGTCTTACCTCGGTTCCTGGAAAAATCATGGAAGGGATCCTTAAGGAATCCATTTTGAGGCACTTGGATGAGAGGAAAGTGATTAGGAATAGTCAGCATGGATTCACAAAGGGCAAGTCGTGCCTGCCCAATATGTTTAGCTTCTATGATGAGGTAAGTGGCTCGGTGGACATGGGGAAGTCAGTGGATGTTATATACCTTGACTTTAGCAAGGCTTTTGATACGGTCTTCCACACTATTCTTGCCAGCAAGTTAAGTGAATGTGGATTGGATAAATGGACGGTAAGATGGATAGAAAGATGGCAAGAAGGCCGGGCCCAGCGGGAAGTGATCTACGTCTCGATGTCAGGATGGCGGTCAGTTTCTAGCGGAGTGCCCCCAAGGTTCGGTTCTAGGACCAGTTTTGTTCAATATCTTTATTAATGACCTGGATGAGGGGATGGATTGCACCCTCAGCAAGTTTGCAGATGACACTAAGCTGGTGGGAGAGGTAGATACGCTTAAGGGCAGAGATAAGGTCCAGAGTGACTTAGACAAATTGGAGGATTGGGCCACAAGAAATCTGATGAGGTTCAACAAGGACAAGTGTAGAGTCCTGCACTTGGGACGGAAGAATCCCAAGCATAGTTACAAGCTGGGGACCAACCAGTTAAGTAGTAGTTCTGCAGAAAAGGACCTGGGGGTTACAGTGGATGAGAAGCTGGATATGAGTCAACAGTGTGCCCTTGTAGCCAAGAAGGCTAATGGCATATTAGGTTGCATTAAGAGGAGCATTGCCAGCAGCTCCAGAGATGTCATTATTCCCCTTATTCAGCTTTGGTCAGGCCACATCTGGAGTATTGTGTCCAGTTCTGGGCCCCCCACTACAAAAAGGATGTGGACACATTGGAGAGGGTCCAGCGGAGGGCAACCAAAATGATTAGGGGGCTGGAGCATATGACCTATGAGGAGAAGCTGAGGGACTTGGGTCTGTTTAGTCTGCAGAAGTGAAGAATAAGGGGGGGATTTGATAGCAGCCTTCAACTTCCTGAAGGGAGGTTCCAAAGGGGATGGAGAGAGGCTGTTCTCAGTAGTGACAGATGGCAGAACAAGGAGCAATGGTCTCAAGTTGTGGGGGGAGAGGTCCAGGTTGGATATTAGGAAAAACTATTTCACCAGGAGGGTGGTGAAGCACTGGAATGGGTTACCTAGGGAAGTAGTGGAGTCTCCATCCCTAGAGGTGTTTAAGTCTCGGCTTGAGAAAGCCCTGGCCGGGTTGATTTAGTTGGAATTGGTCCTGCCTAGAGCAGGGGGCTGGACTTGATGACCTCCTGAGGTCTCTTCCAGTTCTATGATTCTATGATATTAAACAGAGCCAGTCCCAGAACAGACCCCTGCGGAACTCCACTTGTTATACCTTTCCAGCATAATTGTGAACCATTAATAACTACTCTCTGAGTACGGTTATTCAGCCAGTTATGCACCCACCTTAGAGTAGCCCCATCTAAGTTGTATTTGCCTAGTTTATTGATAAGAATATCATGCGAGACCGTATCACATGCCTTACTAAAGTCTAGGTATACCACATCCACCTCTTCTCCCTTACCCACAAGACTCGTTATCCTATCAAAGAAAGCTATCAGATTGGTTTGACATGATTTGTTCTTTACAAATCCATGCTGGCTGTTCCCTATCACCTTGCCACATCCAAGTGTTTGTAAATGATTTCCTTAATTACTTACACCATTATCTTCCCTGGCACAGAAGTTAAACTAACTAGTCTGTAGTTTCCTGGGTTGTTCTTATTTCCCTTTTTATAGATGGGCACTATATTTGCCCTTTTCCAGTCTTCTGGAATCTCTCCTGTCTCCCATGACTTTCCAAAGATGATAGCTAGAGGCTCAGATATCTCCTCTATCAGCTACTTGAGTATTCTAGGATGCATTTCATCAGGCCCTGGTGACTTGCAGGCATCTAACTTTTTTCAAAGTGATTTTTAACTTGTTCTTTTTTTTTATTTTATCTTTTAAACCTACTCCCTTCCCACTAGCATTCCCTATGTTAGGCATTCCTTCATCAGACTTCTCAGTGAAGACTGAAACAAAGAAGTCATTAAGCATCTCTGCCATTTCCAAATTTCCTATTACTGTTTCTCCCTGCTCACTGACCAGTGGGTCTACCCTGTCATTGGTCTTCCTCTTGCTTCTAATGTATTTATAAAAAGTCTTCTTGTTTCCCAAACAAAATACAGGACTATGTAGCACTTTAAAGACTAACAAGATGGTTTATTAGTTGATGAGCTTTCGTGGCCCAGACCCACTTCCTCAGATCAAATAGTGGAAGAAAATTGTCAGCAGGGAGAACAGCAAAATAGAGACAATGGATTTCAGGAAGGCGGTTTTTGGTAAGTTCAGAGAGCTGATAGGTGAGGTCCCATGGTAAGCAAGACTAAGAGGAAAAACAGCTGAGGAGAGTTGGCAGTTTTTCAAAAGGACATTATTAAGGGCCCAAAAGGAAGCTATTCCGCCTCATAGGAAAGATATAAATATGGCAAATGACCACCATGGCTTAACCAGGAGATCTTGCATGATCTAAAAATAAAAAAGGAGTCATATAAAAAGTGGAAATTAGGACAAATTACAAAGGATGAATGTAAGCAAACAATACAGGTATGCAGGGGAAGATTAGAAAGGCAAAGGCACAGAACGAGCTCAGACTAGCTACAGAGATAAAGTGAAACCAGACAGAAGACTTTCTGTAAGTATATTAGGAGCAAGAGAAAGACCAAGGACAGGGTAGGTCCATTTCTCAGTGAGGAGGGAGAAACAGTAACGGGAAACTTGGAAATGGAGAGGTACTTATTGACTTTGTTTCTTCACCAAGAAGTCTGATGATGAAGGAATGCCTAACATAGTGAATGCTAATGGGAATGGGGTAGGTTTAGAAGATAAAATAAAAAAAAAACGACAAGTTAAAAATCACTTAGAAAATGTTTATGTCTGCAAGTCGCCAGGGCCTGGTGAAATGTATCCTGGAATACGCAAAGAGCTGATAGAGGAAGTATCTAAGCCTTTAGCTATCAACTTAGAAAAATCATGGAAGTTGGGAGAGGCTCCAGAAGATTGGAAAAAAGGCAAATATAGTGCCCATCTATAAAAAGGGACATGAGAACAACCCAGGAAACTACAGACCAGTCAGTTTAACTTCTGTGCCAGGAAAGATAATGGAGGAAGTAATTAAGAAATTCATCTGCAAACACTTGGAAGATAATAAGGTGATAGCGAACAGCCAGCATGGATTTGTAAAGAACAAATCATGCCAAACCAATCTGATAGCTTTCTTTGATAGGATAACGAGTCTTGTGGATAAGGGAGAAGCGGTGGATGTGGTATACCTAGACTTTAGTAAGGCATTTGATACAGTCTCACATGACCTTCTTGTCAATAAACTAGGGAAATACAACCTAGATGGGGCTACTGTAAGGTGGCTTCATAACTGGTTGGATAACCATTCTCAGAGAATAGTTATTAATGGTTCAAATCCTGCAAGAAGGACATAAGAAGTGGGGTTCTGCAGGGGATCTGTTTGGGGACTGCTTCTGTTCAATATCTTCATCAACGATTTAGATATTGGCCTAGAGAGTACGCTTATTCGGTTTGTAGGTGATGATAAGCTGGGAAGGGTTGCAACTGCTTTGGAGGATAGGGTCATAATTCAAAAAGATCTCGACAAACTGGAGAAAGAGTCTGAGGTAAATAGGATGAAGTTTAAGAAGGATAAATGTAAAGTACTCCACTGAGGAAGGAACAATCAGTTTCATATATACAGAATTGGAAGTGACTGTCTAGGAAGGAGTACTGCAGAAAGGGATGTAGGGGTCACAGTGAACCACAAGCTAAATATGAGTCAACAGTGTGAAGCTGTTGCAAAAAAAGGAAATATGATTTTGGGATTCAGTAACAGGAGTGTTGTGAGCAAGACACAAAGTCATTCTTCCACTCTGCTCTGCACTGATTAGGTCTCATTTGGAGTACTGTGTCCAGTTCTGGATATCACATTTCAAGAAAGATGTGGAGAAATTGGAGAGGGTTCAGAGAAGAGCAACAAGAATGATTAAAGGTCTAGAGAACATGACCTATGAAGGAAGACTGAATGAATTGGGTTTGTTTAATTCGGAAAAGAGAAGACTGAGAGGGGACATAATATCAGTTTCAATTTTAAAAAGGGCGTTTACAAGGAGGAGGGAGAAAAATTGTTCTTCTGGCCTCTGAGGATAGGACAGGAAGCAATGGGCTTAAACTGCAGCAAGAGAGGTTTAGGTTGGACATTAGGAAAAAGTTCCTAACGGTCAGGGTGGTTAAACACTGGAATAAGTTGCCTAGGGAGGTTGTGGAATCTCCATCTCTGGAGATATTTAAGAGCAGGTTAGATAGATGTCTATTAGGGATCTAGACGGTACTGGGTCCTGCCATGAGGGCAGGGAACTGGACTCAATAACCTCTCTAAGTCCCTTCCAATTCTAGTGTTCTATGATTCTATGTTGCACCCAGGCTGAAAAGTACTGGCTACGTTTTTAATGGATATCTCACCTAGAGAGCTTAATCACAAGGGATAAGACCTTAAACCAAGCAATGGATCAATATGTAAGCTTTGAAAAAGCAGACAAAACGTTTTTCATTTGATCAGATTTTACCATTTCTTTTGGCTTAGTTTGACATTCCATAGCTACTTCTGAAGTTTTGTTTTGTGGTTCTCTGATTAAGGTTATTGAAATCCAATTGCATTTAGACTCACCTTGATGCTTTCACATTAGAAATGAACTCCTAACAAGTCCTTTGCAGTAAACTATGCTGCAAGATATATATAGCCTTGCTTTCCCTTCCTCCATAAAAAGGTTTGAGAATAATTTAAAAATATAATTTGCATGTAAATCAGATAAATTAAAATAATATAGCTAATCTAATTAATTTTGACAAATACTGTGGTTGGGCTATAAATATCAATTTCTCATATTCCCATGGCCATTGTACAATGAGAACAAGAATGAATAAAGCAGCTTCATAGTATTTTGACATTACTGTACTGCACTTTTAAATCTCTGTATTGAGATAGAAACAGAATAAAATGTTTATACAAATGATGCTTGCGCAAGTTTCAGATTACTGTCAACTGCCATCATAGAAAAAGTGCATTAAATTCAATAATCTCATGTTGTGTTTCATTGTTTTTTCACTGCGTTAGTACTCAGGATCTAATTCTAGCAATGTTATTTCTCCTTTTTGCAGGTAGAAAGGAAGCGTCATATTGGAAATGACATTGTCACCATTGTATTCCAGGAAGGAGAAGAATCTTCTCCAGCATTTAAGCCTTCCATGATTCGCTCTCATTTTACACGTATCTTTTTCCTTCTGTTTTTTAGTGGGATAAAGCTAGTTTAAAAATCTCCTATTAACTCTTTTCTATTTGCTACTCACAAAAGAGAGAAGTTATTTTAAAAGGAAACTCTGCCTGACATGTTATGGATTACTCAATTTTGTATCTAAATCTACCTTGTGAAAATTCTCTATCATGAGCTACATCAAGGATGTGCAGATTAAAAACAAGCAGACACTTTCAGATCAGATTTATTATTACTAAATAATTCTTTAGATGGCTTCAGAAAGTTAACTTCATATACATTTCCAAAAGTATTTTTCTGAAAAATACTTCTGCTGTTGAAGGGAATTTTTTCAGTATCAACTGAAAACTGTCTCATGACATTTAGAAATAATGTATTTTAGATATGTACTATAGATGGAATGGGATACAACAATTAAAGGTTTTAACAAAAATTTCAAGGTGATAAGTCTCAGAGGGGGAGCCGTGTTAGTCTGTAACTTTAAAAACAATGAGCAGTGCTGTGGCACCTTAGCGACTAACAAATTGACCTAATACATTTAAGTCTCTAAGGTGCCACAGGACTGCTCAGTCCTTCAAGCTGATAATTAATATTTTAAAATTGCATTATGGTGTATAGAAATTAGCACAATTCTAAGAGTCAGGAATTTGTGACTTTTAAACCCAGTTGTGATATTGACTACATGGTCTACTGTTAACCCTTTCTCCCTGTCCACTTGTATCTTTTATCCACATGTTGAATCTTGTCTTTCAGATTTTTATTTGAGTTTTTAATAATCCATTTGGTGGTGACTGTAGAAAAGAACGAGTTATTTTCAACATCATTAAACCTAGTGATGACTTGCAAAGGGATAACTGGTTACTCAGAGAGCGTTATCCTTACTGGGTGATGCTTACTGGTAACCGGTTAACTAATGGCCCAGTCAGACTCACTGTGCCATAGATAGGGGGCACCTATGGGATCCCAGATAACCAATTAAACGTAACATTTAACCAGTTAACGTTTGAAATGGGATTTTACATCCCTAGCTAAAATTTTGCTGAGTACGGTTTGTCCTCATGTATACTGACTACAGAGATGTGGTGACCATCATATTAGCGAGTTGAGTTATTGAAAAACTTCTCAATATACTTGCACTTTTTAAGCCTTGCCATTTTAAACATTTAAAAGAGATGGCTTATCAGAACAATCTAAGGTGCATAGACTAGAATTATATCAAATGTAATAAAACAGTTAATATATTTCACCATATTTCATCTGCTTTTTCAACAGAATGGGCATTTTCAAAACACAAGTGAACTCCATAGGCATGAAAGTAATGGATTAATTTCTTTAACTTGCATGGCAGATATTTTTGCCTTAGTGAGATATAATAAGCAAAATGACAGTTACAGGTAGGTGCTAACTTTAACCAAACCATTTACTTTGTTAGTTTGATGTTATACTAGAAGCAAACCATTCTTCATCTATCAAATTCTATGAATTGGGTGTTTTTAAATTATCATGAAAGTGAGCAGTAAATAGTTCTGCTGGGCATTATGGCTGGTGGGCATAATGTAGTTGAGATCTATGGAAATTTTCCCCCAGATAAGTCACACCTTATAAAACACAGTGTGTTCTATTATGCCTAAGGAGAGCCTCTTACATTCTGATGCAGTAATGTGACCAAGAATATACTCAGACGAGGAATCCAGTATTGCGTTCTGTATCCAATTGAAACTAGACTTGTAGACAGGAAAATCTCTCCCTTTAACTATGTTTCTTCATACAGTACTCTAGTTCTTGGCTCCTTTTATATATGTGCCTAGGTGACAAATATAAGCGGGATAGCCATGTTAGCCTGTATCTGCAAAAAACAATGGGAAGTGCTGTGGTACCGTATCCTGGGGTTAAGAATAAGGTATGGGTATAGTCTGCCTAATCTGACTAGAAGGTTCTAGGTTTGTCCTCCACCCCGGTCATAGAGGTTGAGAGCTGTAGAGCTCTGTAGGCAGGTCTTGGGAACCGCAACAATCACACTTACTCTAAGGGTAGTAGCAAAATAAAACAATTTTTATTACAACTGGTATTAAGACTGCAAACAATACAAAGCTCACAGCAATGACTGAATAAATGTATTTGATCACCCCGGAGAGTAGCATAAATGAAGCCTGAGCATACAATTATAATTATCTAATTATACAGTTACAGTTATGTAGTATAATACCATACTCACATACACCCTTCTTGGAGAACCTGGGCATTAGAGGACCAGCCTCCGTCCGCTAGAGGAACGAGGATCTCAGTGAAAGGGATCATAGAATCATAGAATAATAGGACTGGGAGGGACCTCAAGAGGTCATCGAGTCCAGACCCCCGCCCTCAAGGCAGGACCAAGCTCCACCTACACCATCCCTGACAGATGTCTATCTAACCTGTTCTTAAATATCTCCAGAGAGGGAGATTCCACCACCTCCCTTGGCAATTTATTCCAATATTTGACCACCCTGACAGTTAGGAATTTTTTCCCAATGTCCAATCTAAACCTCCCCTGCTGCACTTTAAGCCCATTACTCCTTGTCCTGTCCTCAGAAACCAAGAGGAACAAATTTTCTCCTTCCTCCTTGTGACACCCTTTTAGATATTTGAAAACCGCTATGATGTCCTCCCTTAATCTTCTTTTTTCCAAACTAAACAAGCCCAGTTCATGAAGCCTGGCTTCATAGGTCATGTTCTCTAGACCTTTAATCATTCTTGTCGCTCTTCTCTGTACCCTTTCCAATTTCTCCACATCTTTCTTGAAATGTGGCGCCCAGAACTGGACAAAGTACTCCAGCTGAGGCCTAACTAGTGCAGAGTAGAGCGGCAGAATGACTTCACGAGTTTTGCTTACAACACACCTGTTGATACAACCTAGAATCATATTTGCTTTTTTTGCAACAGCATCACACTGTTGACTCATATTCAACTTGTGGTCCACTATGACCCCTAGATCCCTTTCTGCCATGCTCCTTCCTAGACAGTCGCTTTCCATCTTGTATGTATGGAACTGATTGTTCCTTCCTAAGTGGAGCACTTTGCATTTCTCTTTATTAAACCTCATCCTGTTTACCTCTGACCATTTCTCTAACTTGCTAAGGTCATTTTGAATTATGTCCCTATCCTCCAAAGAAGTCGCAACCCCACCCAGTTTGGTATCATCTGCAAACTTAATAAGCGTACTCTCTATCCCAATATCTACATCATTGATGAAGATATTGAACAGTACAGGTCCCAAAACAGACCCTTGAGGAACTCCACTTGTTATCCCTTTCCAGCAGGATTTAGAACCGTTAACAACAACTCTCTGACTACGGTTATCCAGCCAATTATGCACCCACCTTATCGTGGCCCTATCTAAGTTATATTTGCATAGTTTATCAATAAGAATATCATGCGAGACCGTATCAAATGCCTTACTAAAGTCTAGGTATATGACATCCACCGCTTCTCCCTTATCCACAAGGCTCGTTATCTTATCAAAGAAAGCTATCAGATTAGTTTGGCATTACTTGTTCTTCACAAACCCATGCTGGCTATTCCCTATCACTTTATTACCTTCCAAGTGTTTGCATATGATTTCCTTAATTACCTGCTCCATTATCTTCCCTGGGACAGACGTTAAACTGACCGGTCTATAGTTTCCTGGGTTGTTCTTATTCCCCTTTTTATAGATGGGCACAATATTTGCCCTTTTCCAGTCTTCTGGAATCTCCCCTGTCTGCCATGATTTTTCAAAGATCATAGCTAAAGGCTCAGATACCTCCTCTATCAGCTCCTTGAGTATCCTGGGATGCATTTCATCAGGACCTGGTGACTTGCTGACATCTAACTTTCCTAAGTGATTTTTAACTTGTTCTTTGTGTATCCTATCTTCTAAACTTACCCTCTCTCTGCTTGTATTCACTACGTTAGGCACACCTCCAGACTTCTCGGTGAAGACCGAAACAAAGAAGTCATTGAGCATCTCCGCCATTTCCAAGTTTCCTGTTACTGCTTCTCCCTCCTCACTAAGCAGTGGGCCTACCCTGTCCTTGGTCTTCCTCTTGCTTTTAATGTATTTATAAAAGGTCTTCTTGTTTCCCTTTATGCCTGTAGCTAGTTTGATCTCATTTTGTGCCTTTGCCTTTCTAATCTTGCCCCTGCATTCCCGTGTTGCTTGCCTATATTCATCCTTTGTTAGTTGTCCTAGTTTCCATTTTTTATATGACTCCTTTTTTATTTTGAGATCGTGCAAGATCTCCTTGTTAAGCCAAGCTGGTCTTTTGCCATATTTTCTATCTTTCCTACACAGCGGAATTGTTTGCTTTTGGGCCCTTAACAACGTCCCTTTGAAATACTTCCAACTCTCCTCAGTTGTTTTTCCCTTCAGTCTTGCTTCCCATGGGACCTTACCTACAAGTTCTCTGAGCTTATCAAAATCTGCCTTCCTGAAATCCATTAGCTCAATTGTGCTGGTCTCCCTTCTACCTTTCCTTAAGATCATGAACTCTATTATTTCGTGATCACTGTCCCCTATACTGTCTTCCACTTTCAAGTTCTCAACTAGTTCCTCCCTATTTGTTAAAACCAAATCCAGAACAGCTTCTCCTCTGGTAGCTTTTTCAACCTTCTGAAACAGAAAGTTGTCTCCAATGCAGTCCAGAAACTTATTGGATAGCCTGTGCCTCGCTGTGTTAGTTTCCCAACATATGTCTGGATAGTTGAAGTCCCCCATCACCACCAAATCTTGGGCTTTGGATAGTTTTGTTAATTGTTTAAAAAAGGCCTCATCCACCTCTTCCACCTGGCTAGGTGGCCTGTAGTAGACTCCTAGCATGATATCACCCTCGTTTTTTACCCCTTTTAGCTTAACCCAGAGACTCTCTACACAGCTATCTCCTACATTCATCTCCACTTCAGTCCAAGTGTGTACATTTTTAATATACAAGGCAACCCCTCCTCCCTTTTTTCCTTGTCTGTCCTTCCTGAGCAAGCCGTACCCTTCCATACCAACATTCCAATCATGCGTCCCATCCCACCAGGTTTCTGTAATACCAATGATATCATAGTTGTATTTATTGGTTAGCAATTCCAGTTCTTCCTGCTTATTACCCATACTTCTCGCATTTGTATATAGGCATCTAAGATACTGATTTGATCTTGCCTCCCTGTTGTGCCCTGACCCTCCTTTCTCCTTGCCATTATAGGCCGTAGGATGAAGTATGATAGCAGAGAAAACTTAGAAAAGAATAAGTAAAGGAAAGTGTTTGAGGTAGACAAACCTCGAACAGAAAATCCTTAGTGAGGAAGCGACATCCTACTGCACCTCCACTGCCATTGGGTCTTATGGGCCTTGTTTGCATCACCTTTAGCCAGCTCCTCAAGGCCAAAACAGATTTCCACACCTTGAGATTTTTGAGGGTACATGTATTTGTTTGGATGATTAAATTGGGAAATCCTTTTGAATATGCACGAAAAGGTCACTTGATGACCTTTTGGACACACATTCCCCAAAGTGGGAAATATGGAAACTTGTGGTCAGGTACCAGTTCCTTCTGTTTCATTGATCAGGATGTCAGTTTGGCTGGGTCATTGCATTTTGGACCCTTTTAGACCTCACAAGACACTGACTCATGTATTCTCATCCCAGTCTGGCTATTATGTGTGTCCTGACACAACTGAAGATTTCACCACAAATCCTTTCACAACTTCTAAAATCTATAAATGGGATAGGCCCTTGAATTACTGCTAGAGTGTAGTGAAAGTATGTAGGAAAGTATATAAGTTTACAGGTTCACAAGCTATAGTACCTTAAAGACTAACAAATTTATTTGGGCATAAACTTTTGTGGGCAAAGACCCACTTCATCAAATGCATCTGAAAAAGTGTTTTTTTCACAAGAAAGCTTGTGCCCAAAGAAACTGGTTAGTCTTTAAGGTGCCACAGGCTCCTCCTCATATGTGCCATGGATGTGTTGGAAAATGTCTGTAATACACAATGTAACATAAATAATGTACACCATGGTAGGATATTGTAACATATATTATGTTTGTAATTTCCTGTTTACTTGAATAAGGACTAGATTCTGCCATGGTGTATAATCTTCAGGAGTCCACTGAATGTAAAGTAATGGACTCATTAATGGATGGATGGCAGCATCTGATCTGGGGTGGGCAATAATTTTTGCTGGGAGGAGCCACTCCAAGGTTTTGGTAAGTGATCAAGGGCCGCACTTTTCTGTGGAGGCTGCTTCTTCCACGTGGCTCTCAACTCCACATAGGGGAACAGGCTTGTGCTGCCCCAGTCTCTTAGGGCAATCTCTCAGCTCCTATTGCCTGGCTGTTTCCAGCCAATAAGAGCTGAGAGGTTGGCTGGTTGTTTCTGGCCACTAGGAGCTGAGGATTGGGCTGAGGGTAGGGGAGATCACACTAAGCCTCCCCCTCCCTGCAGGGCAGAGAGATGCAGGGACTGTGTTTTAAACTGCGGCATCTGCATGTTCCTGAGGGTCCCCGCAGGGTGGTCCGGATTTTGCCCAGCTCTGATCTGATCCCAGGTGACTATTCTGGGAACATCCACTGAAACTTGTGATATCTTAAGTGTCGATATGTTTCCCAGTAACAATTTCTAGTTCTTGTTCCTACTTAAGCAGAGTGTCTGGTATTCTTTGTATGTTACTTTTTTCATTAGGCTGAAAATTTTTTCAGAAGAAAGTGTACCTCTCTTTGGGCCTCCCCTTCCAACCCCACCCGTGTTCACGGATCACCAGGAATTCAGGGACTTTGTACTCGTAAAGTGTAAGTCTTTTTGAAGTCAAAGAAACCATTTTAAACTCTTAGTCTGATATGTAAGAATCTGTACTTCACACTTCCTTGGGATATTGTAGATTGTAAATAATGTTTCTGCTGTGCAATCTTAGTTTTGTATAAAGTCATTTTTAAAATTTAGCTAGTCTAGCATCAGTTGAATATGTATTCCCTCAAATATTTATTTTGGTTTTGATAAACTCTCATGCATCTAATGCTTCATAGATTACCAAATATACTCTGGTTGGAGCATTTCGAAGATGTTTGTCTCATTACTTGATGAATTGTTCATTTTTCTAAAGATTTCTTCTTAAAAACAAGGGAGACTGATATTTAGAAACATATTAATCTAATGTCATTTCATATATTTAAAAGTAAAAGGTGCCAGACTAGCAGCTTTGGAGAATAGAGTACAGGCTGAACCTCTCTAGTTTTAGTGCTGTTATAAATATTTTAGTGCTGTTATGCACCAGTTCCTGAGGACGGAACTCAATCTTAATGGTCTGATTCAGGTTGTGACCTCCTGCTGCAGGAAGGAGGTCACTTAGATATAGCTTTTGTAATGCATATATCTAACCAATAGATACTTGACTGAGATCTCACCAGTTCATTTCATGCAAGTTACAAGTTTAACTCCTCTGGTTTAGTGTGACGGACTGGGCCAGGTCCGGGCACTGCTGCGGGCATCAGCTCCGGGCAAATTGCTCAAAACCAGGGCTACTTACAGCCCTCTACTGGAGACCTTTCCCAAAATAGGTCACAAACCAGTTACACCGAGCGCTCCAGCTGCCAATCCGGCCAGCCGGAAGCCTCACGAGCAAAACCCCTCAGACACTCCAGCTCTCACTGCCACAGTGAGCCCCGGACCTACACACAGGTGAGAGATTATAAAACCTAATTTCACGAACCCCAAACAGTTCCTCCTGGTCCCAAAGAACCAGCCTCAGTTCCCAGTCAATTTACACTTTGGTTCTTACCCACAAGAACATGCTGAGCCAGTCCTTTAGAATCTAAAGTACATAAACATAAGAATGGCCATACTGGGTCAGACCGAAGGTCTATCCAGCCCAGTATCCTGTCTTCCAACAGTGGCCAATGCCAGGTGCCCCAGAGGGAGTGAACCAAACAGGTAATGATCAAGCAATCTCTCCTCTGCCATCCATCTCCACCCTCTGACAAACAGAAGCTAGGGACACCATTCCTCACCCATTCTGGCTAATAACCATTAATGGACTTAACCTCCATGTATTTATCTAGTTCTCTTTTAACCCCTGTTATAGTACTAGCCTTCTCAATCTCCTCAGGCAAGGAGTTCCACAGATTGACTGTGCTCTGCGTGAGGAAGAACTTACTTTTATTTGTTTTAAACTTGCTGCCCATTAGTTTGATTTGGTGGCCCCTAGTTCTTATATTATGGGAACAAGTAAATAGCTTTTCCTTATTCACTTTTCTCCACACCACTCGTGATTTTATATACCTCTATCATATCCCCCCTTAGTTTCCTCTTTTGCAAGCAGAAAAGTCCCAGTCTCTGTAATCTCTCCTCATATGGGACCCATTCCAAACTCCTAATCATTTTAGTTGCCCTTCTCTGAACCTCAGGACCTCTATGGTGGCATTCTCAGAAATGCTTCCAGTTCCAAATGCAGAGCCAGGTAGGCGCACAGAGCTTCAGAGTCTCAATGCGTGGATGAGACGATGGAGTAGGGAGGAGGGGTTTAGTTTTATAAGGAACTGGGGAAACTTTTGGGATAGGGGGAGCCTATGCAGGAAGGATGGGCTCCACCTAAACCAAAGTGGATCCAGACTGCTGGCAGTTAACATTAAAAAGGTCGTGAGCAGTTTTTAAACTGAAAGATGGGGGAAAGCCAACTGATGCAGAGGAGCATGTGGATCGGACAGAGACGTCTCTTAGAGGAGAGTCTATTAATAGAGATTCTCTAGGTTGTAGTGAGGAGGAGAGAATGGAAGAGGATAAAGTATGGGCCAGATCAGATGAAAAACATTCACATAAAAAGAATCTGTCACATCAGAAAAGGGCAGACAAATAAACAGTGACAAGTTTTTAAAGTGCTTGTACACAAATGCTAAAAGTCTAAAAAATAAGATGGGTGAACTAGAGTGCCTCATGTTAAAGGAGGATACTGATATAATAGGCATCACAGAAACCTGGTGGAATGAGGACAATCAATGGGACACAATCATTCCGGGGTACAAAATAAATCAGAAGGACAGAAAAGGTCATGTGGGTGGGAGAGTGGCACTGTATGTGAAAGAAAATTTAGAATCAAATGAAGTAAAAATCTTAAATGAATCAACATGTTCTATAGAATCGCTATGGATAGTAATTCCCTGCTCTAATAAGAATATAACAGTAGGGATCTATTATCGACCACCTGACTAGGACAGTAATAGTGACTATGAAATGCTAAGGGAGATTAGAGAGGCTATCAAAATAAATTACTCTATAATAGTGGGGGATTTCAACTATCCCCATATTGACTGGGTACATGTCACCTCAGGGCGAGATGAAGAGACAAAATTTCTTGATACCTCAAACAGCAGCTGGTACAGGAACCCACGAGGGGAGAGGCAATTCTCAATTTAGTCCTGAGTGGCGCGCAGGATCTGGTTCAAGAGGTAACTATAACAAGACCACTTGGAAATAGTGACCATAATATAATAACATTTAACGTTCCTGTGGTGGGAAGAACACCTCAGCAGCTCAACACTGTGGCATTTAATTTCAAAAAGGGGAACTATGCAAAAATCAGGAGGTCAGTTAAACAGAAGGTAAAAGGTACACTGACTAAAGTCAAATCCCTGCAAGCTGCATGGAAACTTTTCAAAGACGCCATAATAGAGGCCCAACTTAAATGTATACCCCAAATTAAAAAACATAGTAGAAGAACTAAAAAAAGCCACCGTGGCTTAATAACCATGTAACAAAAGCTGTGAGAGATAAAAAGACATCTTTTAAAAAGTGGAAGTCAAATCCTAGTGAGGTAAATAGAAAGGAGAATAAACACTGCCAAATTAAGTGTAAAAATGTAATAAGAAAATCCAAAAAGGAGTTTGAAGAATAGCTAACCAAAAACTCAAAAGGTAATAACAAAATGTTTTTTTAAGTATATTATAAGCAGGAAGCCTGCTAAACAACCAGTGGGACCCCTGGACGATTGAGATACAAAAGGAGCACTTAAAGACGATAAAGTCATTGTGGAGAAACTGAACAAATTCTTTGCTTCAGTCTTCACGGCTGAGAATGTTAGGGAGATTCCCAAACCTGACCTGTCCTTTGTAGGTGACAAATGTGAGGAACTGTCCCAGAGCGAAGTGTCATTAGAGGAGCTTTTGGAACAAATAGAAAACCTTAACAATAACAAATCACCAGGACCAGTTGGTATTAACCCAAGAGTTCTAAAAGAACTCAAATGTGAAATTGTGGAACTATTAACTATGGTTTGTAACCTATCCTTTAAATCAGCTTCTGTACCCAATGACTGGAAGATAGTTAATGTAACGCCAATATTTAAAAAGGGCTCTAGAGGCGGTCCCAGCAATTACAGACTGGTAAGTCTAACGTCAGTACCGGGCAAATTAGTTGAAACAGTACTAAAGAATAACATTGAAGAACATAATTTGTTGGGCAAAAGCCAACATGGTTTCTGTAAAGGGAAATCATGTTTTACTAATCTATTAGATCTCTTAGCCAGTATGGGTAAGGAATGGTGTTCCTTGCCTCTGTTTGTCAGAGGGTGGAGATGGATGGTAGGAGAGAGATCTCTTTATAATTACCTGTTCGATTCACTCCCTCTGGGACACCTGGCATTAGCCACTCTTGGCAGACAGGGTACTGGGCTGGATGGACCTTTAGTCTAACCCAGAATGGTCATTCTTATGTTCTATTCTGATGCCAGTATATCTTTTTTGAGATGGAGACCACGTCTGTAAACAGTATTCAAGATGTGGGCGTACCATGGATTTATATAAGGGCAATAAGATATTCTCTATCATATTCTCTATCCTTTTTTAATGATTCCTAACATCCTGTTTGCTTTTTTGACTGCTGCTGCACACTGCGTGGACGTCTTCAGAGAACTATCCACGATGACTCCAAAATCTCTTTCCTGATTAGTGTAGCTAAATTAGCCCCCATCATATTGTATGTATAATTGGGGTTATTTTTTCCAATGTGCATTACTTTACATTGATCCACATTAAATTTCATTTAACATTTTGTTGACCAATCACTTAATCTCTCCTCACATGGGACCCGTTTCAAACCCCTAATCATTTTTAAGGAAGAGTGGTTTTTCAAAAAAGGGGTTTTTTTCTGAAAAAATCTTATCCAGACTATTTTCACTTTCGAAAGACCCACTTTTGAAAGTGAGATCGGAAGAAGATATGCAAATTCCTGCAGAATTTGCATGTCCTCTTTCAAAAATAAATACAGTACAAGAACAGAGACAATATTCATAACTTCACATATAGACATAATAAAAGTACATGAGTAGCATACATAGAATCAGTAGAGCATAAGCTTTCGTTTGACACCTCACATGGCCCACTTTGTACAGAATTTGGGAGCAAACACCTCCCCATGGGTGCGCCAGTGATCTGTCTGCTCACTTTAAAATCCAATAACGTGACATCTAGTACCCACAGATGTCCAAACTGACCAGTGCCAAACTAGAGAATTTGCTGAATCTCTTTATTTTTATTTTACCAAGGTGAATAAATAGAACAGCGCTTGCAATGCTGCTTAGTAATATATGACTGTCCTGATACACTCTGTATAAGTCTACACCTAGCTAAGGCTTATCAGCTCACTTCATAACAAAGTGTACTTCTTCGAGTGATGTCCCTGTGGGTGCTCTTCTGTTGGTGCCAGGACACGCCTGACACCACAGATTGCAGATTTTTACAGCAGTGTCCAGTCAGGCTGTGTATGTGCAAGAGGCACTTGGTGTTCCCGCCTTTGAAGTTAGCACGCACAGCCCGACTCTCGTCAGTTCCTTCTTTAGCACCCTCAGCTACGGATGGAGCTCTTACTTCTCTCCTCTAAATCTCACTTATGAAGGAAAAAAATTATTTTAGATAGTACAGACTTAACCTATTCCTATTCCTTTTTTTTTTTTAAGACCGTTAATAGTTACAAAAAATAACCCCACAATTCTTTACTTGGGCTTGACTATAGTCAGGACAACAGTTTACCGACTCACAGCAACAAGCCGCAGCAAACTATAAACTGGCAAAAAAAATGTATAAAGAGGGAGAAAGGCAGCTTTACTCATAAATAACACTCGGAGCTGAAAGCGGCATAGTCCGACACTGGACGACATGCACACCTCTCCTAGCTTCAAAAGATATGAGAAGTGCCAGGATTCCATGCCAGCCTCTGATGGCCACAGTGAATGCATATGCTGTTTGGGAGAGCTGCATGTTTCACAAAAATGCATTCGTTGTCGCAGTCTGACAGCCAGAGCTCACAAGGATTGAGAGCTCAGAATATGCATGCTGCCCATAGGTAAAGCCCAAACCCACAACCATATAAAGGGGGTAATAAGGGCTTGGGACGCCATCCCCTCAGGGGAAACACTCAAGCCCTTCACTGCAGAAAGCTCATTCAAAAACAAAGCCCTCACCAGTCTGCTCCCTTCCATCACGAATGAATAAGGGAGATGAACCAGGCAACGGGCAGATGACAGTTTTGCGGGGCCCCCCATTTGCCATGGCGCATGTGCAGTGACGCCATGCACATGCACAGTGACGCCACGGCGCATGCGCAGGGCTTTTTGAAGCGCGGGGCCCAGGGCGGCCGCCCCGTTCGCCCTGCCCTATATCCGCCCCTGGCAGGCAACTTGGGCATTGAAAAATGTCGGGCCTCCTCACTCACGGGCTAGAAAACACGCTGTACACAGGCTGTGAAACTGGCTCTCCAGCCATCTGAAAGGCCACCCACTAAGGGCTTCAAATTAACAAAGGCACCACCGGCACTGTCCCTGGAATGGCTTTCACCTCTGCCGCAGAGAAATGGCAGGGCAAGCTCCAACTCCCCTCTCGCAGTTCAGACAAACCCCAGATCTCCCAGGGTTCTAACGGCGCCGATACCTCCATCGCCAGCACTGGCAGACTCTGCGCTGCGGTATGACCCAGCAATCTGCTGCCATTCCCTAATGCATAAAACGCGTGCTCCCCCAATGACTAACAGAACAGCGAGAAACAGCTCCTCAGCCGAGTCCTCAGCATGGTACCTTTCTTACTTTCCCTTATCAAGGAGGAGCTCTCTGCTCTCACCACGCTCACCTATGCAATTCAGTCAGAGGGATACAAGAAGTGTGTTCTCTTCACAACTCATTCCCAGTCAGACGCCTGTGTCATACGGGATGCACAGGCTACAGCATTACCAATACCTCCTGTGGCACCCTGACTGGCAATACTCTCAGCATCCTAGCCGATGGTCCCCCTATAATTATTGGGCACTACAGCACAGCTCCACTGCCCCTCCCACGCCTGTACAGAGATCACTGCCGACTATACACTCTGATCCATCACGTTCTCCATCAAAGGGTTCAGACCTCGAGGAAGAGCAGATCACGGATGATCCCACCATCTAATAATCAGAGATGCCACCAAACGACAACTTGTCTTCTGCTCCTGATGAAGCTGTTATCCGAGATGATCCCTCACCTAGTGATGATCTGAAACATTTTCAAGATTTATTCAAAAGGGTCGCCGCCAGCCAGGAGGTTGGTTTATCAGAAGTGCAGTAAAAGCAAGCACAAGCTTTTAAAGAACCTCCAGCCCTCTACAAAAACCAAAATTGTGCTGCCTGTAGGCGAGGCAGTACTTGAAGCAGTGGATGAAATATGGCAAACGCCAGCCACAGTCCCCCCTCCACTCAACCAACAAAAGAGCTGATAGGAGAGACTTTGTTCTATCAAAAGGAACAGACTTTTTATTCTTATACCCTCAACCCAATTCTTTAGTGGTCGATGCTGCAAATCAAAGGTCTAAAAAGCCTCAGTACAAACTAAATATACAAGACAAAGACTACAAACGCTTGAATGTGTATGGGAGAAAAATGTACTCCTCCTCAACCCTTCAGCTTCGCATAGCTAACTACACAGCCCTTCTTGCTAATCATGACTTTGACAACTATGCAAAACTTACATAGTTCATGCAACATCTCCCAGAGGATAGGAGACCTATCCTCAAAGCCATCATCAAAGAGGGGTATACTATATCCTGAACAGCTCTATAAATGCCCCTTGATGCCGCTAACACCACAGCAAGGGCTACAGCAATGTCCATAGTAATGAGATGCTCATCCTGGCTTCAAGCATCTGGAGTTCCTAAGGACCTCCAGGCCAAGGTAGAAGCGCTACCATTCACTAAGGACAAATTGTTCACTGCAAAGACTGATGAAGCTTTGCATTCTAGCAAAGACGCGCACATTGGGATGCCACCTTTGGCAGGCAGCAGCAACATCGACCATTTGACCAAACAACGAGAAGTCCTGTGGCACCTTATAGACTAACAGATTTATTGGAGCATAAGCTTTCATGGGCAAAGACCCACTTTGTCAGATGCATCTGATGAAGTGGGTCTTGGCCCACGAAAGCTTATTCTTTAATAAATCTGTTAGTCTGTAAGGTGTTTATGCAGATTCAGACTAACATAACTACCCTCTGATATATTTGACCAAAGCTGCTTCTGACTGCGCAACCAATGGGGAAGAGCCTCAAACACACATTCTTCCACAGTTCAGGCCTCTAGACAGCAGGTTTGAGAATTTGGTCAAGGGTATGCTTGACCTCCCTTCTATACCAGTGCTAGGAGAACCCAACATCTTCCACCACCACTTGCACCCTTTTTACAACCAATCGGCAGCAATCACCACAGATCCATGGGTTTTAGAAATCATCAGCTGCAGGTACTCTGTCCCTTTTGTTTTGATTCCCCCAACTTCCTCACCCTATCCCTCCCTCTTCAGTGATGGTCCTCATGAAACTTTTCTCTGCCAAGAAGTCCAACACCTTCTCAACATAAGAGCTGTACAATGGGTCCCCAAACAATACCACGGGAGAGGTTTTTACTCAAACTGCTTTCTCACCAGAAAGAGAACAGGGGATTGGAGGCCTACTTTAGACCTCCGTCAACTAAACAGATATTTTCAAAAGCAGCATTTCAAAATAGTTACATTCACTATGTTTATTCCTGCACTGGACTTGGAGGACTGGTTTGCAGCCCTTGACCTCCAAGATGCATATTTCCATATCATAATACACCCTGTGCACAGACATTTGCTATGCTTTCAATACAGAGCCCTCCCATTTGGACTTTCCTCTGCCCCCAGAGTCTTCACCAAGACCTTGGCAGTTGCAGCAGCACATCTCCTTCAAAAAGGCATCACAGTTTTTCCTTATTTGGACAATTGCCTCATCCGAGGTCCCTCCAGTCAGATCACAAGGGACATGATCAGACTCACAAAGGCCTTCCTTCAGTCTATAGGTTTCATTATCATTGACCAAAAATCCACTCTACACCCTACACTCCCTAGAGTTCATAGGGGCTTATATAGATTCTATGACAGCACGCACCTATCTCCCCAATCAACACTTCAACAATATAAAAAGCCTGGTCATGATCATGACCACCAGCCCAACCATTCCCATTCTAACCTGTCTCAAACTCATGGGGCATATGGCAGCCACTACATATGTCTTCCCGCATGCCAGACTGCTCTTTCGATGTTTCCAACACTGAACTGAATTGCTTCAGTGTATACACCAACCAAGCACCGCGTCCACAGGCACGTTTCGCCTCCACCGAAAGTCCTTATTTCCTCTCAATGGTGGATTCAGGCACAGAACCTCTGCTCGGGGGTGCCCCTCCACTGAGATCAACTATCCAAACAAATCACTACAGACACCTCACTTCTAGGTTGGGATGCCCACTTCCAATATGTACAAGGAAAGTGGTCTAACAATGAGTCCAAGCTCCACATCAACCTGCTTTGAGACATTCACAACAGGTGCAAATATTTCCTCCCACACATTCTGGGATCTTCAGTGCATATTCTCACCGACAATATGACCACAAAGTTCTACATCAACCACCATGGGGGTGCCAGATCCCCTTCTTTCTGTGTAGAGGCAATTCAGCTCTGGAATTGGTGCATCTGACACAACATAACCGTCATAGCAGCATACCTACCTGGGGAAAAGAATACCATGGCCTATACCTTCAGCCGCCACTTTGTCACAAAGCATGAATGGGACCTGCAAAGTCAGGTCTCCCACGATCTATTCAAATGCTGGGGTCAACTGCAAATAGACCTCTTTGCAACCAGCCACAATTCCAAATATTCCCAGTATTGTTCCAGAGTGGGCATAGGGCACAGCTCCTTGGGAGATGCAATGAGCTCTTACCATGGAATACTCACCTGTTATACGCCTTCTCTCCTCTACATCTAATTCCCAGAGTTCTCCAGAAGATACAGACAGATGGGGCCCACATAATTCTAATAGCCCCAGCTTGGCCACGATAGACATGGTTTCCATGTCTTTATCAACTGGTTTTACAACCTCCCTGCCTGCTTCCATCCCACCTGGACTCTCCTCTCCCAGAGCAAGGGCGTGATACTTCATCCCCAGCTGCAAAGACTTCACCTAATGGCTTGCTATCTTTCTGGTTTTCGGAAGCGGAGCAACAGTGCTTGCAACGAGTAAGAACTGCACTACTGCATAGCAGGAGAGAAAATACACAAAATACTTACCTGCACAAATGGCAATGGCTCACACAGTGGTGTACCCAGGAATCCAACCATCTACAGCTCTGCTCCATTTGGTCCTGGAATACATCATGCACCTGAAACAACAATTTATCTCTGTCATCACTCTGAGTTCACCTGGCCACGATCACACCCTTTCACCTCCCTATAGATGGATTCTCCATATTTGCCCACCCCACCTCTAAGAGGTTTTGGAAGGGCCTACAGAACCTTCACCCACCACGGACACCCATACCTCCAATGTGGGACTTACGACTAGTCCTCCACTCACTCAGAAAACTACCTTTCGAGCCAGTGGCAACTTCATCACTTACCTTTCCCACCATGAAAACGCTCTTCCTGCTGGCAATCATATGTGCAAGGTGGGTTATCGAACTCTTAGCAGTCACAGTTTTTAAACTGGCTCCCCTCGCAGACCAATTTCCACCTGGCACCCCATGTTGCTGCCTCTGATACAGTGGTTGCTGGCCCCACCCTCAGGGACTATAGATTAGTTGACTAACTGATAAAATTTAATGAGGTTACTTAACTGTTCAATTAACCAATGTTTAACATCCCTATATCAATTACATCAGTGTTTGAGCTTTACATTGAACTTAGTAAAGCCCAGAAGGAACCTCTGTGACCTTTTCAATTTTACAGTCTAAGGCAGCTGGCCTGACACCTGTGCCATTGACAGTACAGTGGTACATTTTTTTGTCATATATCAAAGAACTTCAGCACATTTAAATTGACTGTGAAACAGTTTCTGGAATTTACATGCTTGTAAATAAATAACGTAATAAAGTTTAGATGCTCAAAAGCAAATAACATTAAACTCTTCAAAACAACTAGAATTTTTAATTCAAAATTAAGCACAAATGTGAAACAAATCCAAATTAGTAATTTTGAAGTGAGTATCCTTAGATAAAGACAACTTGGATTCTGTAAAGGACATGAAACCCCATAAGTAACACATCTTCCTTTTTTTTATGTGTTTTAGTAATAAATGGGGAAAAAGCCACCTTGGAAACACCAACATTTGCTCAGAAACGGCAGCGCACTCTAGACATGCTGATTCGTTCTTTGTACCAGGACCTTATTCCTGATCTGCACAAGGTAAATCCAAGCCCTGAGTGATCTTTATGCACTTCATATCCCCCCAATGGCATATTGACTGGCCTGTTGCTCAAGAAGACGTCTACCCTGGTAAGCTCTGATTTGCACACAGTAAGTTGGATAGCTAAGGGGTGTTCTTTCTTTTTATATTTTAACTGCATAAAAATCAGCAGTTAGTCATATGCACAACCCTCCACTTGGCAGCCTGCTGACAACAGCTTACCGAGGACCCAAGAAGTCCAGATAACCTGCTGCCTATTAATTTCATTTAGTGATCCCTAGTTCTGTTGTTATGGGAAGGAGTAAATAACTCTTCAGTCATCTGAAGAAGTGGCCGGTGCCCACAAAAGCTCATGATCCCATCTACATGTTTTGTTAGTCTTTAAGGTGCTGCTAGACTATTCTTTTTTTTTAAAGTTTTTCTTCTTTACCAGTTATAGATTTCTATCATAGTCTCCCATAGTCGTCTCTTTTCCAAGCTCAAAAGTCACAGTCTTATTAATCTCTCCTATATGACAGCCATTCTGTACCCCCTAACAGTTTTTGTTGCTATTTTCTGAACTTTTTTCAGTGCCAAGATACCTCTTTTGAAATGAGGTGACTACATCTGCATGCAGTATTCAGGATGTGGGCATACTATGGAATTATGTAGAGGCAATAAGATACTATCTGTCTTATTCTCTATCCCTTTCTTAATGATTTCCAACATTCTGTTTCCTTTTTTGACTGCCACTGCACATTGAATGAATGTTTGCAGAGAACTATCCATAATGACTCCAAGATCTCTCTTGAGCAGTAACAACTAATTGTGGCTGGTCAGAAGGCACCAGTATGGTGTCCTGACAAGTCTCTTGCTCTGTCAGTGAAGATAACCATTTGGCTGTGGGCATGTTCGCTCTCTCTGTATGTCATGCTGGTTTTGCGCATGTAGCCAACACAACAGACCTTGAGACAGCCCCCAAGGACCACAGATATGAAGGCTCCAGAGTCAGTGTTGTTGTAAACGAAGCACAGTAATGGCATCTGGTAGATTTTACAAGGACACTAAGAATGCCTGCCCGTGACAATGGATGTAGCATGTGATTTGCCACTGCCCCCGCTGAGCAAAGAGTTAAGTTGAGGTACCCCAACGTTTATAGGCTGAGGCAAATAATCTATGATACACACCTTCCGTATCATTTTACGTGTTAATAACATGTTTGTTACCTTCCCTTGTATTTTCCTTCTGATATTTCAGACAAACATTCCTATTTGCCACCAGTTATTGTGCTTTCACTCCTGATGTTTCAGACAAAATATCACTATTCATCACTTTTGTCAAACTATTTTATAGTGTGCTTGATTGAGGTGTCCTTGTATTGCTCTGGTGTAATATATTTATGTATTCCATGTGTTTTAGCAGTGCTAGTTCTAGTGCCTAGTTCATGTCCAAACTTTCAGGCAAACACCTGCTTTTGACAGGGCTTGCCTCAGGCTTTACACCAGGCCAGTGCTTCAGGCTTTTTCTTTTTCCTATACTAATTTAGTCCTCATCATTTTTTCCATATAGTTGGGATTATGTGTTCCATATGCATTACTTTGCATTAATCAACATTGAATTTCATCTGCCATTTTGTTGCCCAGTCACCTACTTTTGTGAGTTTTTTGAAGCTCTTTGCAGAACAGTTTGGTATCAGCTGCAATTTTGTCACCTCATTGATTACCCCTTTCTGCAGATCATTTATGAATATGTTGAATAGGATTAGTCCCAGTATGGACCCGAAGGATGACACAAATGCTAGGAGTCTGACTAATAAAATGGGTGAACTAGAGTACCACGTATTAAATGAGGAGATTGACATAATAGGCATCACTGAAACCTGGTGGAATGAGGAAAATCTGTGGGACACAATCATACCGGGATATAAAATATATCAAAAGGATAGAGCAGGCCAAGTGGGTGGCGGAGTGGCACTGTATGTGAAAGATAATGTAGAATCAAATGAAATAAAAATATTAAATGAATCAACATGCTCAATAGAATCGCTATGGATAGTAATTCCATGCTCCAATACTAAGAAATTAGCAGTAGGGATATATTACCGACCACCTGACCAGGACAGCGATACTGACATTGAAATGCTGAGGGAGATTAGAGAGGCTACCAAAATAAAGAACTCTATAATAATGGGAGATTTTAATTATCCCCATATTGACTGGATATATGTTGCCTCAGGAAGAGAAGCAGAGATAAAATTTCTTAATGGCTTAAATGACTGCTTCTTGGAGCAGCTGATACAGGAACCCACAAGGGGAAAGGCAATTCTCGATTTAGTCCTGAGTGGAGCGCAGGATCAGGTCCAGGAGATAACCGTTACAGGACCACTTGGGAATAGTGACCATAATATAATAACATTTAACATGTCTGTGGTGGGAAAAACACCTCAGCAGTCCAGCACTCTGACATTTAATTTCAAAAAGGGGAATTACACAAAAACGAGGAGGTTAGTTTAACAGAAATTAAAAGGCACAATGACTAGAGCCAAATCCCTGCAAGCTGCATGGAAACTTTTTAAAGACACCATAATAGAGGCCCAACTTAAATGTATACCCCAAATTAAAAAACATAGCAAGAGACCGAAAAAAGAGTCACCGTGGCTTAACCACCATGTAAAAGAAGCAGTGAGGGACAAAATGGCATCTTTTAAGAGGTGGAAGTCTAATCCTAGTGAGATAAATAGAAAGGAACATAAACACTGTCAAATCAAGTGTAAAAATGTAATAAGAAAAGCACAAAAAGATTTTGAGGAACAGCTAGCCAAAAACTCAAAAAGAAATAACAAAATGTTTTTTAAGTACATTAGAAGCAGGAAGCCTGCTAAAAAACCTGTGGGTCCCCTAGACAATCGAGATATAAAAGGAGCAATCAAGGACAATAAAGCCATTGCAGATAAACTAAATGATTTCTTTGTTTCAGTCTTCATGGCTGAGGACGTTAGGGAGATTCCCAAATCTGCACAGTCCTTTGTGGATGATGAATCTGCGGAACTGTCCTGGCTTGAAGTGTCATTAGAGGATGTTTTGGAACAAATAGAAAACCTTAACAATAACAAATCACCGGGACTAGTTGGTATTAACCCAAGAGTTCTAAAAGAACTCAAATGGGAATTTGCTGAGCTATTATCTGTGGTTTGTAACCTATCCTTTAAATCGGCTTCCGTACCTAATGACTGGAAGGTAGCCAACCTAACACCAATATTTAAAAAGGGCTCTAGAGGCAATCCTGGCAACTACAGACCGGTAAGTCTAACTTCAGTACCGGGCAAATTAGTCGAAACAACAGTAAAGAATAAAATTGTGAGGCACGTAGAAGAACATAATTTTTGGACAAAAGTCAACATGGTTTCTGTAAAGGGAAATCATGTCTTACTAATTTATTAGAGTTCTTTGAAGTAGTTAACAAACATGCAGACAAGGGGGATCCAGTAGATATAGTATACTTGGATTTTCAGAAAGGCTTTGACAAGGTCCCTCATCAAAGGTTCTTGTGTAAATTACATTGCCATAGGATAAGAGGGAAGTTCATTTCAGGGATTGAGAACTGGTTAAAAGACAGGAAACAAAGGGTAGGAATAAATGGTAAATTTTCAGAATGGAGAGGGGTAACTTGTGGTGTCCCCCAAGGGTCAGTCCTGGGACCAATCCTTTTCAACTTATTCATAAATGATCTGGAGAAAGGGGTAAGCAGTGAGGTGGTAAAGTTTGCGGATGATACCAAACTGTTTAGGATAGCCAAGACAGAAGCAGACTGTGAGGGACTCCAAAAAGATCTCACCAAACTGAATGATTGGGCAACAAAATGGCAAATGAAATTTAATGTGGATCTGTGTAAAGTAATGCACATTGGGAAAAATAACCCCAACTATAGGTACAGTATGATGGGGGCTAATTTGGCTATGAAAAATCAGGAAAGAGATCTTGAAGTTATCATAGATAGTTCTCTGAAAACTTCCACACAGTGTGCAGCGGTGGTCAAAAAGGCAAATAGGATGCTAGGAATTATTAAGAAAGGGATAGAAATAAGACACAGAATATCTAACTGCCCCTGTATAAAACTATAGTATACCCACATCTGGAATACTGTGTACAGATGTGGTCTCCTTACCTCAAAAAAGATATTTTGGCCTTGGAAAGGGTTCAGAAAAGGGCAACTAAAATGATTAGGGGTTTGGAATGGGACCCATATGAAGAAAGGTTAAAGTGAATGGGACTTTTCAGTTTAGAAAAGAGGAGACTGAGGGGGGATATGATAGAGGTATATAAAATCATGCGTGGTGTAGAGAGGGCGAATAAAGAAAAGTTATTTATTAGTTCCCATAATAGAAGACCAAGAGGACACCAAATGAAATTAATGGGTAGCAGGTTTAAAACTAATAAAAGAAAGTTCTTCTTCACACAGCGTGTAGTCAACCTGTGGAATGCCTTGCCAGAGGAGGCTGTGAAGGCTAGGACAATAACAAAGTTTAAAAAAGAGCTAGATAAATTCATGGAGGTTAGGTCCATAAAAGGCTATTACCCTTCGGATAGAAATGGTGTCTCTGGCCTCTGGCTGGAGAAGGATGGCAGGAGACAAATCGCTTGATCATTGTCTTCGGTCTACCTTCTCTGGGGCACCTGGTGCTGGCCACTGTCAGCAGACAGGCTACTGGGCTAGATGAACCTTTGATCTGACCCAGTACGTCCGTTCTTATGTTCACTAGTTACCTCTCTCCATTCTGAAACTATTTATTTCCTCCCTTTGTTTCCCATGTTTTAACCATTTATCAGTTCATAAGAGGACCTTTCCTCTTATCTCATGACAGCTTACTTTGTATAAAAGCCTTTAATGAGGGACCTTGTCAAAAATTTCTGGAAATCGAAATCCCCTTGTCTGCATGCATGTTGACTCCCTCAAAGAATTCTAGTAGATTGATAAGGCACAAGTTCCCTTTTAAAAAACCATATTGACTCAAATTATGTTCATCTATGTGTCTGACAATTCAGTTATTTATTATAGTTTCAGCTAATTTATCTGGAATTGAAATTAGATTTACTAGCTGGTAATTGCCAGGATCACCTCTAGAGCCCTTTTAAAGAGTTGGCATTATATTAGCTATCCTCCTGTCATTTGGTGCAGAAGCTGATTTAAAGGATAGGTTACAATCCACAGTTAGTAATTCTGCAACTTCACATTCCCACCTAGAGTGGGGTTCACATGGACAATACATCTCCAAGAATCACAGTTCTGAGATGGTAAGTCATTCCTTTCCTCCTTGCTAAAGAGTAAGTTGCTGATAAATAAAAAAAATCTTACTTCAGCGTCACCCTGTTGTGATGATAATGAGTCAGAGAATTTTAATACACCCCAAAAGAGCTGTGTTAATACTTACCGAAAGAAAGAGAAAATAGTAGTGATTGAGTGATGCACCTTTTCTTCTATTGCTGTGAGCATTGCCCATTTAGATAATCTTGAAGCAAGGACACTTGTTTGTTTCACTGCGTAAAGAAGTGTCTTGGAGGGGTCCAACCTGGGGGGGGGAGGGCGGAAAATTCCACCAGTCACTGAGCTGAGGCCATTGCAAGGAGAATATATGTTAGTGCCCTTGTAGCCATTGAGTTAGGGCGTTAGGACTGTGCTTTGTTGACGCTGGGGCTACCAGTGTTGTCAGTTGTTAGCTGCATGTGTGTTCTTTCTGCATGCTCCACTGGCTCTGGCCAGATAGCCTGTAGAAAAGGTTGGATTGAACTGCCCTTAGGACAACAGATTCAGTTCAGTGGCAAAGCTGGTTGGCCAAGTTTCTTGTCACTGAAACATCAATGCAAACAAGTTACGCATTGACACTCTGACATGGTTAGTTACCACTCTTTACCTTGTAGAATTGTGATAGAAATGTAGCCGCGTTAGTCTGGTGTAGCTGAAACAAAAAACAGGACTATGTAGCACTTTAAAGACTAACAAGATGGTTTATTAGGTGATGAGCTTTTGTGGGCCAGACCCACTTCCTCAGATCAAATAGTGGAAGAAAATTGTCACAACCATATATACCAAAGGATACAATTAAAAAAATGATCACATATGAAAAGGACAAATCAAATTTCAGAACAGAAGGGGAATGGGCGGGGGGAGGTAAATGTCTGTGATTTAATGATATGAGAAGTGATAATTGGAGAAGCTAATTGTAATGGGTAAGATAATTAGCATCTTTATTCAAACTTAAGTGTAAAGTGTCAAATTTAAGCATGAATGACAGTTCAGAAGATTCTCTTTCAAGTGTAGTCTTAAAAGGCCTTTGAAGCAGGATGCAGGTAATCAAGTCGTTGAGACAATGTCCTTTCTGGTTGAAATGGCAAGAAACTGTTTTTCTTTAAAATAAAATACAGGACTATGTAACACTTTAAAGACTAACAAGATGGTTTATTAGATGATGAGCTTTCGTGGGCCAGACCCACTTCCTCAGATCAAAAGTGGGTCTGGCCCACGAAAGCTCATCATCTAATAAACCATCTTGTTAGTCTTTAAAGTGCTACATAGTCCTGTATTTTGTTTCAGCTATACCAGACTAACGCGTCTACATTACTATCACTGTTTTTTCTTTGTGATCCTGTCTGATATCTGTTTTGTGGGCATGCAGACATGGGATATAGTGTATTTCGATTTCCAGAAATTTTTGACAAGGTCCCTCATGAAAGGCTCTTATACAAAGTAAGCTGTTATAAGATAAGAGGAAAGGTCCTCTTATGAACTGATAAATGGTTAAAACATGGGAAACAAAGGGAGGAAATAAATGGTTTTGGAATGGAGAGAGGTAACTAGTGAACATAAGTACATAAGAACGGCCGTACTGGGCTGCTCTGTCTCTGGCTTCCCCAAGTCCGCTGCTGCTGAAACTGACCAGCGGCTGACTTGGGGAAGCCGGGGACAGAGCAGCTGGGGGGCTGCCGGATTGGTTCCGTAGCACCGCCCTCTCCCACACTGCGCAGTTCCCCGCCGACCCCCCCCCACCCTGACCCCTCATAACCCCACTTCCGGTACTCCGGCATATCTGATAATCCGGCACCTCCTGGGTCCTAAAGGTGCCGGATTATCGGAAGTTTTCTATATATAGAATATATATAGTATAGTGTTAAATGCAAACTACTAAAAAGAAACCAAAACAGCATATTTTTCATGGTAAAGTTTCAAAGCTGTATTAAGTCAATGTTCCATTGTAAACTTCTGAAAGAACAATCAGAATGTTTTGTTCATAGTTATGAACACACTCCAATCCCATGGTATTCGTAGCTCTGAGGTTCTATTGTGCTTGGTATTGGGATGTTCTGGTAGTATCCTTTTGAAAGTATTTAGGTAAATACTTAGTGTCTAGGTGTGTTTATATATTTGCAAGACAGCCCTGTTTTGTCAGGTTCATGTATTTGACTGTGAACCTGCAAGCAGACATCTGTTTTGTAACATGGTCTGACTTTTGCTTATAGCCTGATTCATTAACTTTGGTTTATAGTAGCACGGCTTCACTTTCGTTCAGGCCTTAGGGTTTATACCATATCCCTTACACCGGACCTGAAGTCTCAAGCTCTCTCTTGCTGCATATGTCATCCCTGATATACTGTATAGCAGCATGTTACGTGTGAAGAGTATTATAACTGTTCCACAACCATGTAAATCAAAAGGCTAAAGCTCAGATTCTTAGATGCATCAGTAGGAGCATATTTCACTGAGGTTATTTTTATTAATATAATCTAAACTTAAACTGAAGTCACAGGAAATAATGAATAAATACAACAGAGTCAAGTGATGACAGATGAAATTTTTGAAAAAATTGGAAAAGTTTGGTTCAGTAATGTGTTTTTTGTTTTTTGTTTTTTTTTAAAGAACATGCTTAATAGAAGGTCCTTCAGCGACGTTTTACCAGAATCCCCCAGATCAGCACGGAAGAAAGAGGAGGCCCGTCAAGCAGAATTTGTCCGACTTGGTCAGGTTGGTTTCATGTGGAAGGTATTGGTCAAATTAATCACTTCATTAGGCTATGTGGAGTAAGATCAGGGAAGAATGCAATTTTGAGTGACCAAAATCATCAGAATAGCCATACTGGGTCAGATCAAAAGTCCATTTAGCTCAGTATCCTGTCTGCTTACAGTGGCCAACACCAGATGCCCAAGAGGGAGGGAACACAACAGGTAATCCTCACGTGATCCCTCTCCTGTCATCCATTTCCAGACAAACAGAGGCTAGGGACACCACTCCTACCCATCCTGGCTGATAGCCATTGATGGACCTAACTTCCATGAATCTATCTAGCTCTTTTTTGAACCCTCTTAAACTTCTAGCCTTCACCACATCCTCTGGCAAGGAGTTCCATAGGTTAACTGCACTGAGTAAAGAATGTAAATATATCTTTTTTGAAATGATGTGATTGCATCTGTATGCAGTATTCAGGATATGGGTGTAGGATATGGGTGTATTTAGGATAGAGGCAATAAGATGTTTTCTGTTTTATTCCCTATCCCTTTGTTGATGATTCCTAACATACTGTTTGTTTGTTTGTTTGTTTGTTTGTTTGTTTGTTTGTTTGTTTGTTTGTTTGTTTGTTTGTTTGTTTTTTTGACTGCTGCTGCACATTGAGTGGATGTTTTCAGAGAACTATCCACAATGACTCCAAGCTCTTCATAGTCTGCTTTGGTCTTAACTATCTTGAACAGTTTGATGTTTTCTGCAAATTTTGCCACCTCACTGTTTACCCCTTTCTCTAGATCATTTATAAATAAGTTGAATAGGATTGGTCTAACCCTTGAGGGACTCCACTAGTTACCTCTCTCCACTCTGAAAACTGACCATTTATTCCTACCCTTTGTTTCCTGTCTTTTAACCAATTATCAGTGAATGAAAGGACCTTTCCTCTTATCCCATGACAACTTACTTTGCTTAAGAGCCTTTGATGAGGGACCTTGACAAAGACTTTCTGTAAATCTTAGTATACTATATCCACTAGATCCTCCTTGTCCACATGATTGCTGACTCTCTCAAAGAATTCTAATAGATTAGCAAGGCATGATTTCCCTTTACAGGTACAGAAGCTGATTTAAAATATAATTTACAAACTACAGTTAATATATTGTTCCACAAGCATATGCGAATAGTGTCACTTAATGTATTGAAATGCACTCTTCAAAATGTTACGTGAACTATAACAGGCCAGGTACAGTAGCAGTCCTTGTGCTGGCATGAAGGGCGTAATTAACTCAAGGACGTATTTGTGGATGTGATGACTTTTTATTGTTTAAGGTGTTCTCCATTAAGATATTTGCTATGTTGTTAATTTGGTTTGAGCCAACAGCAGATATATATTGCCTGATATTTAATTTTCCAGCATCTTGCTGAACAGTTTAATCTCTGCTCAAACACACATGGAATGGCTTATAAAGAAATGATGTAATGTGGCACAGAAATTCACAGCTGGATCTATTGCAATGATAGTCTGAAATGGCTTCCTTCCCTTCCCCAACAGTCTGTTTCCATTAGGGATGTTAAAATTAGATTATTTGGCTATAATTGAATAGTCGATGCAAAATGGGCGCCTCCGCAACACTTCAAAGGAGAAAGCGCTGCGGTGAACACAGGGCCAGCAGGGGACTGAGTCACCTGCTGGCCTCGTACCCCCTGTGTCATTTCAAAGCGGTAGTGCCACATGGACCCCGGGGTCAGTTGGGATAGTCGACTAGTCTCCTTAGCTTTAATATTCATCCATTGGGTGTTACTGATTAAGAACACACTTTAAATTGAAGACCTCTCTTGTTTAAGGCACTGAAACTGAAAACCATTGTGAGAGGAGATGCCCTAACTAGTTCAACAACCACAAGTCTCTATAAAAAGGAGGTGAGTGGACATTTATACATGATGATGTGCATAACTGCTCAAAATCTCGGCATTTCAGGTGCTATTGAATATGGGCCTACATTCCTGTTCTTATCATGTCTGTATGTCATTTGATTCCATACCAGAAGAGAAAATACTGAAATATTAATCCATGTTTCAGTGCATAGTATTAAAATGACTCTGCAGGCAAACCCAGTAAAAGGTGGCCAAAGGATAGGTATGGAATCTGTTGGAACCAACACTGGTTTCAGCAATCCCACTGTTGTTTGGCTGAAGTAGTTAAAAAAAAAAAAAGCCAGTTCTTTTTTGTGCACATAACTTTTGCTTTGTGTTGCAAATAAAATGAAATTGCATTGTTGTTGCCAGATTTTTCCTGACCATAGTGTGGGTATCTAGGAGTGGATAGCACAAGGAGCCCCTTCGTGCGTTCCACACACAGGCCAGATACAGTAACAGTTCTTGTGTGTGGAGAAACACTGAATGGTCATGCCCGGAGACATCAGCATGCTGAAAAGGTTAAAGATAAGGTGGTGCCATGGCCTCATCTCTTTTGGCTGCAATCTGTGAAGCTGGTCAAGTAGAGAAGACTGAGTCATATAAAGTGCTGCTGCAGCATATGCATTTCATCTTCATAATTCCTGCTAGAGCTACTCAGAAGGGAAATTTTGCACCACCACTAGCATTTACCAGTGCCTAAATTCCACTATCTGAACCATAGAGCAAAAGGGAATTCCATATAAATGTTGGTAACCATGTATGTTCTGGGTGTGAACTAAGGATATTAAATATCAGTTAATTTACTAGTCGAATAGTTGATGGAATTTCTATTGACTAGTCGATAGGCACTTCCGCATTTCTCCTTTGAAATGTACAAGAGCCCCCGCTGCCACCATGGTCTTTCAAAGCGGCAGCATTGCATGGAGCCCAGGTACAGACTCTGTGTGGCACTGCCACTTTGAAGTACTCCCGCTTCCCCTCCCTCTGTCCTGTGCTGCCTCTATCTGATAGAGGCAGCGGGGTGGAGGAGCAGGAATCGACTAGTCGACTCAACTATCTGATAAGCATTTGCAAATATAAGTGGCATTTGCTTATCAGATTAGTCGACTAGTCCTTAACATCCTTAGTCTGTTACCTCATTTCTGAAACAGTAGCACAGAGGAAATGCTTTCAGCGTTTCACTGGTTGTCTGCTGTATGTCACACTCAGCAAAGTCAAACTGCTAAGCGCCCCGACTTCTGGGAATTTACCCCAGATGTCTTATCTTGAGGTACAGGAGCAGTCTGAACACCAAGTGCTCTCATTTCCTGCATCTGCTAGAAATGTCCTTTTTTCAAAAGGTGATTCAGTGCTCCAGTCTCACAAATGTCACTTATATTTGTTAACTTCCCAAACTCAGTGAGGGGTTTTTGCATCCCCAGGGAAACAGACCAAAGTCTGATATTTTTTAACTCCAGAAGTTAAGCACTGAGCATTCTGTCCTGCTAAAGATGCCCACATGTTACTTGTCAGCCATTGTACTTTAAATTAGGGATGTGAATGGTTAAGTGGTGTGGGCTGGAGCAGTTCCTACACATTGAGGACACGGGCTGCTCCACCCCGCAGGCCCTGCCATGGGCAAAGGTGCACCAACCCAGGCAGCACAGCCTCTGTCTGCAGCAGGCCTGGCACCAGTGCACCACAGGCAGCGATACTTCAGCCCAGCTGGAGCAGCCCCTCTCCACAGCAGACCCAGCCCAGATACGCCACAGATGAGTGCATCAGCCTGGCCAGAGCAGCTCCTGCCCAACCTTCAATTGGTTGTCTGGTGAAACATTGCATTTAACTGGTTAACCAATTAAATGGTATTTCACATCCCAAGCTTTGTATTTCCTAGTGCCATGGACATCAACCACTTGATCGCAATCAACTGGTCAATTGCGGGGGCATGGCCAGTCAATCATGAGGTGTGCCTGGCCCCCCCTTGTTCTCTCCAATCCCCAACGAGGAGCCTGCGCTGGCGCTACAACCTCCTGCAAAATGGAGCTAGTGCCAGCTTCCTGCAGTGTGGTGGGGAAGGTCCTGAGGCTGCGCACCAGATCTGGCTTCTCAGGAAGCACACGCTGCTCCTCCCCTCCCCGCAACAGCAGGTGTGCTTCCTGAGATGCTGATTCTGGCACACAGCCGCAGGACTTCCCACCCCTTCTCCCTCCGCCCCCCTGCCCCCACTGCAGGAAGGCAGGGAGCACACTCTGCCCACAATAGTGCATGCGCTTTTTTGTCTTCCTTTCCTTCCCCAGGCTCTGGGGAGGCGGGAGGGAGGTTAAGATGGCGGCGCAGGATCCCCACCAGCACCCTGCCCCCTGTCCAGACCTCCACCAGCACGCTGCTCCTGCTCCCTGCCCAAGCCCCCACCAGCAACCTGGCCCCAGGCTAGACACCAGCCAGTACCCTGGCCAGATTCCCACTAGCACCCTGTCCCCTGGCCAGACACCAACAAGCACCCTGCTCCTGCCCAGACACCCATCAGCACCCTGGCCAGACACCTACCCCCAGCTTGCTCCTGTGTCTTATTTTCCACTCAGAATCGGCACCCACCCCCATACTGATTCCACTGAGTGGCAGCTCTGCCCGCACAATGGATCCCTCATTTCTGGTCCCACAAATTCCACTAACCCTGGAGCTCCACAAGAGTTAGACCGGCCTGAGGCCTTGAACCTCAGTCCTACCTACTCTTCCCCCCGTCATGGAGCTGGAGTGTCAGGGGACTGAGGTGTCTCAGTTGGGGCCACATCAGTGAGGGTTGGGGTTTTTTGGAGGGGTTGGTTTTTTGCATCTCACTTGTGTGGTCCCCCACTGATTTTAATGTGGTCAGTGGCCCCCTGACCCAAAACAGGTTCCCTGCCCCTCCCATAAATAAAAACAATGCTGAAAGGTTTTATGTTAGACATAGTATTTTATTTAAAAATGAAACCTGGCCAACAAGCCCCCACTTGGGGCCAAGCCTCCATCTGGGCGCAGCATCATAACACTCCTGCACCACCCACAGAGTCCAACCATGAGCCCATCATATACCTGAACCTCCTGTTCTGAGCCCCTCACATACCCAAATGCCTGCACCCCCACATCCCAATCTTTGCAACACTCTTGCACCATCCACACACTGCAAATCTGTGTCCTACGACCACCATACTCCCAATCCCCCTGCCCTGAGTCCGTCATACACCCCAACCCAAAGTCCTGCACCCCCACATCCACAAGCCTGTGGCTTGAGCAGCACCCCAACTCTCCACCTTACCCCAACATTCTCCAGCCTGGAGCCCCTTCCCCGAGCCAGCATCCCCTTCTGCACCTCCTGCTGCACCCAAATTCCCTCCCAGAGCTTGCACCTCTCATCTTTTCTCACACCCAAATCCCTCATTCCCACCTCAGGGCCTGCACCTCCTGTCTCAACCCAGTGAGAGTGAGTAAGGGCTCGGGACAGAAAATGATGGAGAGGAGGGGAATGGAGGGGGCAGAGCCTCAAGGAAGGGGCGGGTCTTGGGGATGGGATGGGGTAGATTTTGGCTTGCTCTGACATTTAAAAAGTGATCTTGGGTGTAAAAAGATTGGAGACCACTGTCCTAGTGTATTTACCATACGTTGCTTATGTCATTTCACAGCCATGGGAGGCCCAGTGTTTCTGCAGTAATTTTCCTCATGAAGTTGTTTGTGCGGATTCTTGGGGCCGGTCCTTGCTAGTTTCTACAGATGTTGGTGTCCTGCTAATAGACGGTTAGTAAATGATGCAGCATTTGTCTAGAGGTCAATATTTATGTACCTGACCATTTGAATCAATGGTGCCTATGAGGTTGTAAGAAACTCATCATTACTTACGATAGTTAAGACCATATCTGTGACCATAGAACCTTACTATCAGGGCTTTTAGAATTTAGCAGCAAAGATTTGCTCTGCACTAAAACTAAGCAAATCAGATCATCTTGAGGGCCCTGTTTAATGAAGACTTCTGAATATTTCATTGGTTTCAGATGCTGTTTTCTTGGCTGTCTGAAAGGACTTTTTATTAAGTCAAATCAAGCTCAAGGGTATCCATGCAGCCTTCTGGTACTTCGCAGTCCTTGATGCTTCCACTGAGCCTGCCATCCACAGGTGGCTGTGCACCATTTATATACCCATGCCACCCTGTTTTCTCCCTAGCACTGATTTGGTGATTCTGTTCTCCTCCCCGAAAAGCTATATATGGCATTTGATTTAGATGCATGATATTGGGGGTAATTGATTCTTAGCTCAAACTTTCTAAAATCTGTTCCTTTCAGCCTCTGCTCTTGCTTTATGAATCACATCAGTGGTAATGCCTTCTAAGAAAGAATGGCCATCTTTGGCACTGTATATAAAGTAGCAGTCTGCAAGTTTTTGTTAAAACCACTGGTCAGCAAATTGTGGTTTCCAAAATGTGTTCTAATGAGGGGGGGGGAATGTTTCCTTTCAAGATGGCCAGTCGTCAGTGCAAGTATTTGACAAAACTCTCCAGGTGAAACAGATGCATGTGCTGGAAGCTTTGGACCTTTTGATTACCAGAGCAGACAAAGGTAGGGTTCCTTGCCTTTTGGTTCTAATATGAATGTGGCTGGCACACTATTACTCTACTTATATCTCAGTAAAAGGCAGCAATTTATGCTCTTGCCCTTTCAGAATGCTCTTTGTTACTAATTCTCTTTTAAAAGCCCCTCCCCCATTTCTACTGTATTTATTCCTGGATCCAGGCCCACTGTTGGGGAGGTGGGGGTGGGGAAGGGCCACGGGGCAAAGAAGGCAACTGCCCCAGGCAACTGCCACTGAGGACTGGCTGCTCTGGCCCTTCCCCTTCCACTCAAGGCCTCGGCCCTTCCAGGAGTATGGATAGAGCTGGCCTCCCTCCCACACTTGCCCTGGTGCCTGGCAAATCTGTTAGCTCGCCTGCCTGGGTCTCTCACCTTTCACTGCCTTCTTGCATCCATACCCAGATGAATTTATTTGACTATTTCCAATCCAGAAGTATGTGAACACGTTTACTAGTCATTACTGGTGGAAGACAAAGTCCAAATAACTGAAGTTATGAGACAGTCATTGCATTTATACATGACTTTGGAGCTCCTAGAAGCGTGAATGTACGCCACCAAATCTATAACACAGCAGAAACTGCTTTTCCTTTGATGAGGAAATCCTCTTAGTTTTAAGTAATCCCTGCTTGTTGCTAGCATTGACCAAATCCTGCTTGCCTTATTCTTGCAGGCAATCTACTCACTTCAATGAGCAGTAGTCCTCGCACTATTGTACAGGCCTGAAGACTTATTAGAATGGTCCCCCATTCCAGTTGCACTGGTCAGGAAACAAGGGAACTCAAGAGTAGGAGGGGCTTGGTTTCTGTAGTTCTTATACCTGCTAAACTGCAAAGTTAAAATATTTTCTATAGAATTAATATTAAAGTAGGAACAACTTCTTGGCAGTAGCTTAACTACAGCTCATCTTTATTTTAATCCAGCTTTGTCATGAAATCGATACATTTACTTAGTTTCTGTCAATTATAAGAAAGAATGGAGTAATCATGCCTTTTAATGTTATGACAAAATTCTTACTGAGCTCTTCAGTCCATAATCTTATAATAAATAAATATTAATGGGATTCGATATACAGTGGAAAGTGCTTCATACCACAAGTGATTCTATGATTTTATTATACAGGCAGTCCCCGACTTAAGCGGATCCGACTTATGTCGGATCCGCACTTGCGAACGGGGCTTTCTCGCCCCGGAGATCGAGGTGGCGGATTGCTACCTGCGAGCTCCGGGGCGAGAAAGCCCTGTTCGTAAGCTGCTCCGGTGCCCCTGGTCTGCTGGAGACCGTCTCCAGCAGACCAGGGGCACCGGGCGGGTTCCCGCGCTTCTGAGGCTTTGCCAGAGCAAAGCCTCAGAAGCGTGGGAACCCTCCGCGGCTGCAGCTTCAGTCCCGGTGCCTGTGGTCTGCTGGGGACGGTCCCCAGCAGACCACAGGCACCGGGACTGAAGCGGCAGCCACAGCGGGTCCCGCGCCTCTGAGACTTTGCCAGAGCAAAGCCTCAGAGGCACGGCACCCCGCTGCCGCTGCGGCTCTGCTCCCCGTGTCCCTGGTCTGCTGGGGGGGGGAGGGTGCAGCTAGTGTGCCCCCCCCCAGCAGACCAGGCTTTTGTTTTGGACCCTGGGGCAGAGCAGCTGGGGCGCTGCCGATTGGTCCTGCAGCGCCGCTCTGGGCACTACTGGACCAATCCGGCAGCACCCCAGCTGCTCTGCCCCAGGTCCTGATTCAGCCGCTGCTGGTCAGTTTCAGCAGCGGCTGAATCAGGACGCCTGGGGCAGAGCAGATGGGGTGCTGCTGGGTTGGTCCAGTAGCACCGAGGAGCGGAGCTACTGGAGCAACCCAGCAGGACCCCAACTGCTCTGCCCCAGGCGTCCCCAAGTCAGCTTCTGCTGAAACTGACCAGCGCTGACTACAGGAAGCCCGAGGCAGAGTTGCTCTGCCCCGGGCTTCCTGGAATCAGCTGCTGATCAGTTTCAGCAGCAGCTGACTTGGGGACGCCTGGGGTTCTTAAGTTGATTCTGTATGTAAGTCAGAACTGGCGGTCAGTTTCAGCAGCCGCTGAATCTGGACGCCAGTTCCGACTTACATACAGATTCAACTTAAGAACAAACCTACAGTCCCTATCTTGTACGTAACCCAGGGACTGCCTGCCTGTATTATATCCAGTGTAAATTTACCAACAGACGTTACAGTTCAAAGGCATAAGAGAGTCATAGTTGCCTCTTTAGTATTTCATTTTTATATGGTGAAAGTATATAGAAAGATGTAAAGACAGCTAGGGCTTAATGAGGTACATTTCTAAAGTCATTGCAGGGCAAAAGTTGAATTAAGATACGCAACTTCCGCTACATCAGTTGTGTAGCTGATGTCGAAATAGCCCAGTTTGGCTTTTGATGCTGTCTATATAGCAGGAAGTTGAAGGAAATACACTCCTCCTTCAACTTCCCTTACTTCTCGTGAAATTAGGGTTACAGGAGTGGGAGTAAGAAGTCCTCCAGCTCGACATTATTTCAAAATAATGGCTTGCTGTGTAGATCCACACTGTGTTATTTTGAAATAACTCAGTTATTCCGAAATAACGCTGCTGTGTAGACATACCTTCATATTGCTTTGTCATATATATGTTTAGGAATAATACAGGCATATCCATTTAACTAATTTCTAAAGTTAATCTTACTTTATAATGCCCTAAAGTTATATCAAAGTGACCTAAGTGTTGTGCCATGTTGTCCAGGTCTCTGTTATTGTGGATTTTATTTCAGTTAGCATTCTGCTCTGTTGAATAAAGAATCCCTGAGGACAAGAGGAATCTTTTTTCTTTTTTTTTAATTTATAGCTGGTAGTTATCTTTGTTGCTATGAAAACACACATCTTCCTATGAAAGTAGCAGTTCAGAAAAACCTACTCTGCATTAGCCAAAAAAAATTAAAATTAGTTGGTATATTTTTTTTAAAAAGCGTTTTGTTTTTTTTTATTCAGCAGGTTTCTTTTTTTATTCAGCTTATAACCTCTAGTCAACTGGGCAAGGATGAGATGGAAATAGATCTTGGATAGGGTTTAGATGTGATATAGCTTTGTTTTGAAAGGGGATTTTCATACAGAAGAAAATTTTAAAATGCAGCAGATAAAAAAATCTATTTCAGGGCCATATATTTTTTGTAATTATTCATGCCATATATTACCTACTCTCTTGTGGCTGGTGAATTAGTAACCTAAGCATTTCCATTCAGAGACGGCTCATTAAATACAAGTCTTGGTGTATTTGAGTTTTGCCAATGACTTAAAGCAGGACAGGATTTCATCTCTAGTTTTCAGCTTTTGATAATTTTCTACAACTTTCCCTGAAACAAGGAGAACTAAACCTCCCTCTCTCTCTCTTTTTCACTTCCCTAGTCACATAATACCCAACAAAGCCCTCTATCCATATATTTCAAATCTGAGTGCCTTGGATGTGCCGTTTTGGGCAGAGAACATTTTGATTTTATAAAGAAACTTCACTGTTTCTACTACCTGAAATGAAGGCAGAACTGTTCCATTCATGAGCTTCAACAAGATTTAACCCAACCTACACCGCTATTATTGGTGTTTAATCTTCTGTCTAAACTTCATGTCATTAGTCTCCTGGAATAGATATCTATAGTACCTCTAACTATAATAGTAATAGCTGGATGCATAAGCATTGCTTGGTTGGTTATGCCTGCGGATTTAAGGATTTGTGAATGCTTGTTTTGTGTAAGAGTTGTGGTTGCTGGTCAGAGGCCTTAGTGAGGTTGCTAAGGCACACATTTACATAGACTCATAGACTTTAAGGTCAGAAGGGACCATTATGATCATCTAGTCTGACCCCCTGCACAGTGCAGGCCACAGAATCTCAGCCACCCACTCCTAGAGTAATCCTCTCACCTATATCTCAGATATTGAAGCCTTCAAATACTTTGAAGGCCCCAAGATGCAGAGAATCCTCCAGCTGTGATCTGTACCCCATGCTACAGAGGAAGGCGAAAAACCTCCAGGGCCTCTGCCAATCTACCCTGGAGGAAAATTCGTTTCCGACCCCAAATATGGCGATCAGCTAAACCCTGAGCATGTGGGCAAGACTCACCAGCCAGACACCCAGAAAGTTCTCTATAGTAACTCCTTTCATCCCTCCGTTGACCTATTTACCACTGATAATGAATGGTCAATTAGTTACCAAGATCATGTTATCTCATCAAACCATCCCCTTCATAAACCCATCTAGTTTAATCTTGAAGCCAGATAGATCTTTTGCCCCCACTACTTCCCTTGGAAGGCCGTTCCAGAACCTCACTCCTCTAATGGTTAGAAACCTTCGTCTAATCTCAAGGCTAAACTTCCTACTAGCCAGCTTATATCCATTTGTTCTTGTGTCCACATTGGTATTAAGCTTAAATAATTCCTCTCCCTCCCTAGTATTTATCCCTCTAATATATTTAAAGAGTGCAATCATGTCCCCTCTCAGCCTTCATTTGGTTAAAGTAAACAAGCCAAGCTCCTTTAGTCTCCTTTCATAAGACAGGTTTTTCCATTCCTCGGATCATCCTAGTGGCCCTTCTTTGTACCTGTTCCAGTTTGAATTCATCCTTCTTAAACATGGGAGACCAGAACTGCACACAGTATTCCAAATGGGGTCTCACCAATGCTTGTATAATGGCACTAACACCTCCTTATCCCTACTGGAAATACCTCGCCTAATACATTCCCAAGACCGTATTAGCCTTTTTCACGGCCATGTCACAATGGCAGCTCATAGTCATCCTATAATCAACCAGGACTCCGAGGTCCTTCTCCTCCTCTGTTACTTCCAACTGATGTGTCCCCAGCTTATAACTAAAATTCTTGTTATTAATCCCTAAATGCATAACCTTACACTTCTCACTATTAAATTTCATCCTATTGCTATCACTCCAATTTACAAGGTCATCCAGATCTTCCTGTATGATATCCTGATCCTTTTCTGAATTGGCAATAGCTCCCAACTTTGTGTCATCTGCAAATTTTATCAGGACAATTCCACTTTTGGTGCCCAGGTCAGTGATAAAAAGATTAAATAAAATTGGCCCCAAAACTGATCCCTGAGGAACTCCGCTAGTAACCTTTCTCCAACCTAAGAGTTCACCTTTCAGTATGACCCACTGTAGTCTCCCCTTTAACCAGTTGCTTATCTACCTCTCAACTTTCATATTAATCCCTATCTTTTCCAATTTAACCAATAATTCCCCATGTGGTACTGTATCAAATGCCTTACTAAAGTTGAGGTAGATTAGATCCACTGCATTTCCTTTATCTAAAAAATCTGTTACTTTCTCAAAAAAGGAGATCAGGTT